>NC_090971.1:350278-678033 GCF_040807025.1 Struthio camelus
CATCTGGAGGATCTCGGTGTCGGCGAACTCCTGGGGCAGGTGGTAGATGAAGATGTTACAGCCCTCGGGGCCTGCGGAGGGAGTGGGTGTCAGAGCGGGCACGTGCGGTGCACCCCAGCAGCACCCCCAAACAGGATCCCCCCAGATTTCCCCCCCCCCGAGCTCCATGGGGCAACCCTAAACCCAGCCCCCCCCCCCCCCCAAATTGGGCACACCAAAGCTGTCCAACCATGAGCCACTGCCGACCCTGGACGCCCTCACGACCATCACCAAAACCAGGCACCCCCTCCCTGCCAAAACCAGCCCCTTCCTCCCCTCCCCCCAAGACACACCAGCCCCAGACCCCCCCCCCATGGAGACACCATGAAACCCTAATGGGGCACCCTAAAAAAAGGGCCCCCCCCCCCCTTGGAGTACCCTCAGGCCCAGACCCCTATGAGGTACCTCCAAACCCAGCTCCACATGAAGCCCCCAAATCCAGACCCTGGTGTTGCATCCCCCCCACCAACACCCCCCCCCAAGGTGCCCCATCATGGGGCACCCCAAAACCCAGACCATTATGGGACACCTCCAAATCCAGCTGATCCCTCTCCCCCAGTGGGGTACCCCCAGCGCCAGACCCCCCCCCCAACATGGGGCTCCCCCAAACCCAGCTCCACATCAGACACCTTTCTGCATCCTCCCCACCCCCAGCCAGACTCCATGCGGGGGCCCAGACCCCCATGGGACACCCCCCACACCCAGTCCTCCCCAAGCACACCCCTCCATGGTGCAACCCCCCCCCCCAGCTCCAGACACCCGGGGGCACCCCCAAATCCAGGACCCTCCATGGTGCTACCTGCCCCCCCAGCCTCCTCCCTCTCCAGGAGCACCCAGACCCCTGCCAGGGGGCACCCCAAAACCCAGTCCCCTCCCCCCATGGGGCACCCAGCCCCCCGGGGGTCCCTCACCTTCACGCTGCTGCTGCTGGGGGGGCGGCTGGGCCAGGAGGGGGGGTGGCTGGGCGAAGGCCGGGCTCACCAGCCCGTAGGCCGCAGGGTAGGCGGCTGCTGCGGGCGAGACGGGGGTCAGTCCCCACACCCCGAAACACCAGCACCCCCCCTGCCCCACATGCACCCGCTCCCAGTGCCCCCAAAGCCACAAGGTCCCCAGTGCCCTCGTAATGCCCCCCCAAAGCCACTCATCACCCCCCCCCCAGTTCCCCCAGTGCCCCCCAGTGCCACGCAATGAGTCCTCAGGGTCTCCCAGTGCCCCCCAAAGCCCCAGAGTCCCCCCAGGCCATCCCAGTGCCTTGCAATGTCCCCCAGGGCCATACAGTGCCCTCCAGCATCCCCCAGTGCCATGCAGTGACCCCTCCAGTGCCCCCAGTGCCCCCCAAACCTGTGCAACAGCCCCCCAGGGTCTCCCAGTGACCCCCCAAAGCTACGTAATGCCCTCCCAGCACCACCCGCTGCCTCTCCAACGTCCCTCAGTGTCACACGGGGACCCCCCCCGTGCTGCCCAGCGCCCATGCGATGACCGCGCCAGGTCTCCCCCCAGTGCCCCCAGTGCCCCCAGACCTGTGTAGTGCTGCATCCCGGCGTAGGCCTGCTGCAGGGGGTCGAGGGGG
This sequence comes from Struthio camelus, assembly GCF_040807025.1. Classification (NCBI taxonomy): domain Eukaryota; kingdom Metazoa; phylum Chordata; class Aves; order Struthioniformes; family Struthionidae; genus Struthio; species Struthio camelus. The sequence goes on from NC_090971.1 coordinate 351,888, forward strand.
GCGGCGGGGCTCTGGGCTGCGGGCAGAGGGGGGCCGTTAGGGGCGGCGGGGGGCCGGGGGGCGCGGGCGGGGGGCGGCGGGCACCTGGGTAGGGCTGGACCCCGTTGGCGTAGATGGCGTCGGAGGCGGGCGGCCCCGGGGGCTGCGTGGGCACCGGGCTGTAGCCGTTGACGCTGAGCGGGGCCGCGATGGCCGGCACCGGCGTGGCGGCGATGGCGGGCGGCGTGCTGGTTCCTGCCGGTGTCCCCATGAGCCCCCGTGTGGCCCTGTCCCTGCTGTCCCCCCACCCCGCTGTCCCCACCCCGGTGCCCCCGACACTGGTGGCCTCCATCCCCCAGCGCCACCCATGTCTCCATCCCAAGTGCCCCCCACCAGTGCCACTCCTCCATGGCTGGTGTCCCCAGCCCTGGTGGCCCCCAGCCCCTAGTGCCACCCCATCGCTGTCCCTGGTGTCCCCATCCGCAGTGCCCCAATCCTCAGTGCCCCCCCCATCCCCATTCCCAGTGTCCCCCATCCTCCAGTGCCACCCCCACTTCCCTGTCCCTGGTGTCCCCTGTCCCCCAGTGACACCCATCCCCGGTGCCCCCCATACCAGGTGCCACCTACCTGAGGAGGGGGGCAGGGGGGTGGCGATGAGCCCGTTGGGGTTGACCGTGCCCATGTGCTGCATCTGGACGGCCATGGTGGCCATGGGGCTGAGGTAGGCCGAGTGGGCGGCCACCAGGGCCGCCTGCTGCTGCATCAGCTGCGGGGACAGCGCTGGCACCGGCCCACGGACCACCGGCGGGCACCACCACGGCACCCAGCTCCCAGGGTCCCCTCCCTGGAGCAGCAACCCCAGTGCCCCCACCCCTCGCAATGGGGTCCACCATCTCCCCATGCCCTGCACCCTGGGCAATGGGGTGGGGGTGGTGGTCACCAATACCTGTCACCCCATCCTGGCCCATGGAGTCCATCATCTCTCTGTGCCCGTCCCTGCAGGGTCCCCATCATGAACTATGGGGCCCATCATCCCCCAACACCCATCACCTCAGTGCCCATCACCCCAGGCCCCCATCCTGGACCATGGCGGGGGTGGGGGGGGCCTCATCTCCCAGGGCCCATTACCCCAGTGACTCCATCCCAGCTCTGGGGGGGGGGGGGGTCCATCACCTTCCCCTCACCATCCTAGTGACCCCATCCTGGACCATTGGCGGGGGGGGGGGGCATCATCTCCAAGTTTCCATCACCCCAATGTCCCCATCCCGCCCTGGGCTCCAGGGTCCCTCTGAGCCCAGTGACCACCCATGGGGTCTCTCACTTCCCCGTGCCCCCCCACCCCCACCAGATGGCTTCTGCGCACGCCCCCCCCCCCCCCCAAGGCCACCCTACCGCCTGCGTGTAGGCGCTGTAGGCCCCGAACTGGAGGGCGATGGGGCTGAACATGCCCAGCTGGCTGGCGACCTGCTGCATCCGCCGCAGGCCCCGCTCCTTCTCCGTGTCCGCGAACTTCACCACCAGGCTGGACGAGGCGCCCTGCGAGGAGGCACCGTGCTGTCTCCCGGGCACAGCCGCCGCGTCCCCCCACCCCGGCCGCCTGGGTCCCCGGCTCACCGGCAGCGTCCGGCTCCCGTGCAGGGCGGCGATGGCAGCCTGGGCCTCCGCGTGGCTCTGGAACTTGACGAAGGCGCAGCCTGGGGACCGCGAGGGGTCAGCGCCCACCCCACACGGCCCTCTAGGGTGCTCCCCAGCCTGCGCTGGGCCCCCCCCACCCCATGGCACCCCGGGGTGTCCCCACTGGGGATGGAAATGGGCACTGGGCCACCCTGCAGGATGCCCAGCACCCTCCCCTGCCCCATGGGACTCCCTACGGAGCCCTTAACCACATCCTGGCCCCATGGCATCCCCCACCATGGGCACCTTACCAGCCATTCCTGCCCCATGGGAACCCCATGGCCCCTTAGCCTCCGTTCCTGCCCCATGGGCACCTTAACCCCCCCCCCCCCAATTCCTGCCCCATGGGCACCTTAACCCCCCCCCCCATTCCTGCCCCATGGCACCCCCCCCCGCCCAAGGCCACCTTAACCCCCCCCATCCCTTCCCCATGGTAGCCCTTTACCCCAATTGCCCCCCCCACCCTGCCAAGTCCCCCTTTGCCCCTGCAGCCCCATGGTTGCCCTGTTCCCATCCCTGCCCCCCCCCCCAGCCAGTGACACCTTTGCTGGTGCCGTCGGGCCCCCGGAGCACGGTGCACTCGTCGATGGTCCCAAAGGGCTCGAACATCTTGCGAACGTCCTCGTCCGCCTGCTGCTTGCTCAGCATCCCCACGAAGAGCTTGCGGTCCTCTGCGGGGACGGGGACACCGTGCCAGGCCGGATCCTGGCCCCGGGGACAACCCACGGGGACGGGGGACCAGGACAGGCTGTGGGGACCCTGATGCCTGGGGAGGAGGGGGAGCAGGGGTGGCCCTGGGGTCTCGGGGGGGGCACAGGGGGACAGGGCCTTGCTGGGGCAGGCTACGGAGGGAGCAGCATTGTTGCTTGGGGGGGGGCAGGGGGTTTGGGGGCACCAGTACCTCCTCGGCTCTCACTGTCTGCAGGCTTCACCTGGATGGGACGGTTCATCTGTGGGGAGAGGGGGAAGCGGGCAGGATGGGGCCAGGCCGGACCCAGGTGTCCGGGAGCCTCCCCACCCCCATCCAGCTCTGGGCCGCTCCATGAGCCGCCCCCCCCCCCCCAACCCCCAAAGGCATCCAGATTCCCTCCCTCCCACCTTGGGCCTTGGTCCCCCCCCCCAAGGCTGATACCCCCAAGATGCTCCCATTGCCATGGCAACCCCACATCCTGTTACCCCAGCAACGGGCGCTACAGTGACCACCATAGGGGGACCCCCCCCCCCCAAGATGCCAGGCCCGGGTGGGTGCTAATGAGCTGCTGTGTTAATTAGGGTGGCGGGGGGGGGTGTACCACTACCCCCACCACCCAGTAACCCCCAGGGGCTGGAGGGGGGAGGGTGCAGATGCCCAGTAACCATGGCAACGGCAGAATATGCTCCATGGCAACCGCCTACTCATCCCCAATTTACCCATCCCGTTGCCGGGCAACGCTGCTGACATCATCAGCGCTCGCTATAAACAATGACGGGGCTGAGGGGGGGGAAGGGGGGGTGGAGAGATTTAGGGCTGGGGGGGGGGGTCCCAAAAGCCTCCCTCTTCCCCCATCCTCGCTGACGTGGCCGGCGTGGGGTGCAGCGGCTGTGCCCCCCCACCCTGGGGAGTCACCCCCGATCCCCCCGCGCTGCCCCTTGCCCTCGGCTGAAAGCGAAGGTGGCCCCAGACCCGCCCCCCCCCCCCGGCCCAGCTGGTGCTGGAAACCCCCCCCGGGGGCACTAATCCCCCTAATCCTGCCGGCAGCGGATCAGCCCCGCGGGGCAGCCGGGCGGCGGGCCGGGCTGGCCGGACCCCGGCGGGCCCCGGGGGTGGCGATGCCGCCGGGCAGCTGTCGGGGCGGTGCCCGCTCTAATCCCCCCCCCCCCCCGAAAATCCCCCCCCCCGGATTTACGGCCCCCAAATCCCCGGATTATCCCGGCCAAGCCAAATCCCCCTTGGGGCCAGTGAGCCACGCGCCAGCCCTGTGCGGGGCCGGGGGGGGGGGGGCCTCAGTGACCCCAGACGGCCCCGGCACCCCCACGCCACCCGCCCTGGTGTGGCGGCAGCCGCCCGGACGCCTGGGCCCCCAGCCGCCCCGGTCCCCCCCGGCGGGCCGTGCCTGGCCCCCCCCCGCCGGCGCCAGCAGCTTTGTTAGCTCAGCTGCCCGGTGCCCGCGGTGCCCGGCGCCTGCCTGGCAACGCTTCGTTAGCTGCTTCGTTAGCCGCCAGGCCCTTCATTAGCTGCCAGCCCGTTTCCTAGCGACCCGCCGCCAGGGCGCTATTTATAACCCCCGGGGCAGATGTTGTCGGCAGGGGCATCCCGTGCAAGGCTCGCACACGCGTGTGAGCCCGTGGCAGCAGCACACGCATGATGCTGACGTGTTCCCCCCCCCCCCCGGCGCCCCACTCACCCCCGGGAGGGTTTTCTGCTCGTGCAGGGCGCTCTGGGCCTTGAGGGCCGACTCGCGGGCGCAGTAGGTCAGGAAGGCGCATCCTATGGAGGGGAGAGCCAGGGAAACTGAGGCAGGGGCAGAGCAGGGGGCCCAGGCGTCTGGGAGCCCTGCGCTGAGTGGCCCGTGGTGCGCCCATCACCGTGGCCTCAGGGCAGGGCTCACCCCGGGGTGCACCTAGGTCCACCCCCACCCCCCGCCGGCAGCACCCACGCTGCCCTGACCTGTCCCCACCACCCCCATGTACCCCTGGCGGCACAGCTGGAGCAGGGGTTCGGGGACAGCCGGCGTCCCTCCGCAAGGCCTGGCCTGGCTGGGGGGGGCGCCCCGCGTGGGGCTCATCTCCTCCCTTGGACCCAGGCCCTGGCACAGACACCCGCAGCCAGCACAGCCCTCTGCCGGCACACACCCCGCCACCGCACACCCTTACCGGCCATCACATAGCCCATCGCCATCGCACACCCTGCCACCAGCACACACCCCACTGCCAGCACGCCCCACCGCCATCGCACACCCCCTACCATCGCACATCCCCCAGGCAGCACACACCCCACCACACACAGCCATTGCACACCCCTACCAACCATTGCACACCCTGCAGCCCGCACACCCCTGCCCACTCACCGCCCGCCCCACACAGCCATCACACCCCGCAGCCGTCACAACCCTTCCAGCATCACAGCCCACGCAGCCAGCACACACTCCACAGCCACGGCGCCCCTGCCCAGCCATCGCACAGCACCTCCATCTCATACCACCCACAGCTGTCACAGCCACTGCCCACACCCGTCACCCAACATGGCAAAACAGCACCCACACAATACCCTGTGCCAGCACAGCCGCTCACAACCATCACCCACGCTGCACTCAGCACCCACAAAACTGGTCGTCACCCTCACAAACACCCACAACTCCCATGCAACACCCTCACACAACACCCCACCACCATGCACAACACCCGCTGCACACAGCCTTCCCCCACAGCCCTGCACAGCGGCTCCATCACACGCGGCTGCACAACCACCACCCAGCACACCCCACAGCCACAGCACCCCAATACCTGGCAGCAGCTGTGCCTGGGGCCGGGGCTGTATGTGGGGCTGAGCCTGGCATGTGGGGCTGTATCTGGCTCCCGGGGCTGCCTGTGGGCTGTGTCCAATATGTGGGACTGTGCCCGGGGCTGTGCCCGGTGCCTGGGACCGTACATGGGGCTGTGCCTCATGCCTGGGGTTGTACGTGGAGCTGTACCAGATGCCATTTGTGGGGTTGTACCCACTGCCCAGGGCTGTGCATAGGGCTGTACCAGGTGCCAAGGGCTGCCTGTGGGGCTGTGCCCAGGGCTGTATACAGGCTGTGCCTGGGGCTGTGCCCAGTGCCCGGGGCTATACCTAGGGCTGTACCCATCGAGGCTGTGCCTGGGGCCTGGGGCTGTACAGAGGGCTGTGCCCATTTGGGCTGGACCCGGTGCCTAGGGCTGTACATGGGGCAGTACATAAGGCTGTAGCTGTCGGGGCTGTGCCCGGGGCTGTACATGGGGCTGTGCCTGGTGCCTAGGACTGTACACAGGGCTGTACATGAGGCTGTAGCCATTGAGGCTGTGCCCAGTGCCTGGGGCTGTACCTGGGGCTGTGCCTGATGCCTAGGGCTATGCCTAGGGCTGCACCCGTCAGGACTGTGCCCGGTGCCTGGGGCTGTACACGGGTGGTGGCCGGGGCCTGGGGCTGTACAGAGGGCTGTGCCCATTTGGGCTGTGCTCAGTGCCTGGGGCTGTACATGGGGCTGTACAGAAGGCTGTAGCTGTCGGGGCTGTGCTCGGTGCACAGGGCCATACATGGGGCTGTGCCTGGGGCTGTGCCTGGTGCCTAGGGCTATATCTAGGGCTGTACCTGTTGGGGCTGTGTCCCGGTGCCTGAGGCTGTACATAGGGCTGTAAGCATCGGGGCTGTGCCCGGTGCCTAGGGCTGTGCATGGGGCTGTGCCCAGTGCCCGGGGCTGTTCATGGGGCTGTGCCCGGTGCCCGGGGCTGTTCATGGGGCTGTGCCCGGTGCCCGGGGCTGTGCATGGGGCTGTGCCCGGTGGCCGGGGCTGTGCATGGGGCTGTGCCCGGTGGCTGGGGCTGTGCATGGGGCTGTGCCCGGTGGCCGGGGCTGTAGCCATTGGGGCCATGCCTGGTGGCCAGGGCTGTGCATGGGGCTGTGCCCAGTGCTTGGGGCTGTGCATGGGGCTGTGCCCGGTGCCTGGTGGCCGGGGCTGTGCATGGGGCTGTGCCTGGTGCCTAGGGCTGTAGCCGTTGGGGCCGTGCCCAGTGCCCGGTGCCTGGGGCTGTAGCTGTCAGGGCTGTGCCCAGTGGCTGGGGCTGTGCATGGGGCTGTGCCCGGTGCCTGGGGCTGTAGCCATTGGGGCCGTGCCCGCTGCCTGGGGCTGTGCATGGGGCCGTGCCCGGTGCCTGGGGCTGTAGCTGTTGGGGCTGTGCCCGGTGGCCGGGGCTGTGCATGGGGCCGTGCCCGGTGGCCGGGGCTGTAGCTGTCGGGGCTGTGCCCGGTGCCTAGGGCTGTAGCCATTGGGGCTGTGCCTGGTGCCTGGGGCTGTGCACGGGGCCGTGCCCGGTGCCTGGGGCTGTAGCTGTCGGGGCTGTGCCCGGTGGCCGGGGCTGTGCACGGGGCCGTGCCCGGTGGCCGGGGCTGTAGCCGTCAGGGCCGTGCCCGGTGGCCGGGGCCGTGGCCGGGCGGTGGCCGGGGCCCTACCTTTGTGCATGCCGGTGTACTTGTCCTTGATGACGGTGAGCTCGTAGATCTTGCCGAACTGCTCGAAGATGGGTTTGAGGTCCTTCTCCTCCAGGTGCCGCGGGATCTGCCCCACGAAGAGTTTGATGGCATCGGGCTCCTTCATGGGGCCGCCGGGGGGGGCCGCGGGCCCCGCCGCGCTCCCGCCGCCGCCGCCGCTGCCGGGGCCGCCGGTGCCCGGTGCGCGGAGCCCGGAGCCGGCCCGGCCGCGCCGCACACAAAGGACGAGGCGGCCCCGGGGCTCCGCGCCGCTCCGGGGCCGGGGCCGGGGCCGGGGCCGGGGCGCGGCGGGGCGGGGGCAGCGCTGCCCGGGGGCGGCGCTCCCGGCGCTGGCCGGCGGCTCCCGGTAGATGCCGGGGGGTCCCGAGGGCTCCCGTTACACCGGGCCGCGGGTTTTGTTCGCTTCCCTTGCCCGGCGCCGCCCGCTTGCCCGGGGTTTCTCCGCAGAGCGGCCCCGGTGCGCGGCCCCGGTGCGCGGCCCCGGCGGGTCCCGGCCCCGGTCCCGGCCCCGGCCCCGGTCCCGGCCCCGGGGGCTGCGGCGGCGCCGCGCCCCGCTCAGCGCCCGCCCGGCCCCATGGCGGCCCCGGGCACCGAGAGCCGCCGCCGGCGGAGACCCGGCCCGCTCCGGCCGCTCCCGCCTCGGCCTCGCTGGGCACCGGCACCGGCACCGGGGACTGGGGCCGAGCCCGGCTGGCAGCGCCGCTTCCCCGCCCGCCCGCCCCGCCCCGCCCCGCCCCGCCCGGCCGGTGATGTCAGAGCCGCCACCGGCAACCGGCACCGGCAACCGGCACCGGGAACTGGGCATCAGCACCGGCACCGGCAACCGGCACCGGGAACCGGCAACCGGCACCGGCAACCGGCACCAGCACCCCCCCCCCCCCAATGCCTTGCCCGGGGCTCCCTGTCACCCTCAGGGCTCTGCTGTCGCGGGCACCTGGGCTGGGGGTGCGGGGGGGGGAGCTGATGTGTGTGTGTGTCTGTGTGTGTGTGTGTGTGTATGTGCGTGGTGGGGGGTGTGCACACGCACATAGGGCCTGTGAGCGTCTGTGTGTGCACACAGGGTGTGTGTGTGTGTGTGTGCACGCGTCCATGCACATAGGCACGCAGGGCCTTGCATGTGCGCACACGTGCACACAAGGGCTGTGTGTGCGGGTGTGTGTGTTCACGCACAGGCTGTGCATGTGTGCATGCCCGGCGGGGCGTGCAACCACGCGTGTGCACACAGACGCGCAGACAGAGGGAGGGCTGTGTGTTGGGGTGTACCTGTAAACACGCGTGTGCGCGCACATACAGCTGCGTGGGGGTAGCGGTAGCAATAGGGGTGTGTGTGTGTGTGTGCGCGCGCACACACTGTGTACAACGCACGGGTCTGGCTCCTGCGTGGCGTCCCGCTGCCGCCTGTCCCGGTGCCGGTGCCCGGGGGGGGGGGGCGCTGTCCCTGGTGCTGAGGCCGGAGCGGAGCCGCCGGCCCGGGCGGCAGAGGCGGGCTGGGGTCGGGGGACACGGGGGGGGCCGGGGCCGGGGCCACGCACGGCCGCACACGCACGGCCACAGCCACGCGCGGACACCCACCCGCGGGGAGGCGCAGGCACGTGGGAACACGCGGGGGGGGGCAGGCGCGCGTGCGGGAGCGCGCACAGGGGCGCGCACCGGCGGGGACACGCGCGCACACGCACGCGCGCTCACACGCGCAGCCGGTCACGCACTCGCCCCCCCGCCCCGTTGCCATCGCGACGCCCGCGGCGCAGCCAAGATGGCGGCGCGGCCGCAGCAGCCGGGGCGCCCGGCCCCGCCCCGACAGGTCCCGCGCGGGGAGGGGGGGGTCGCGGCGGGTGGGGGGGAGCCGCAGACGCAGCCGGGGTGCGCGCAGACCCCCACCCGGGCACGGGGGTACCCACACACAGAGTACCCCCGCACACTGGGGTACACACCCACCCCCAGGGGTACCTGCCCCCCGACCTGCAGACACACACCCGGGGGTACACACACCCTCTAGGGTACACCTGGGGGTACACCCACACCCACACCCACCCAGGGAGCCCCATGGGGGGGGCTACAGCCACATATGCAGGGACACACAGGTGCCCAGCTACACACCTGCAAGGACACATACAACACACACACGGACACGCGGGGCGGGGGGGGGGTACAACCCTGGGCCCCTGGGGTTGTGTGGGGCTGGTCAGGGGTGGGATGCGGGTGACACCCTGTGGCCCTGGGATTGTGCAGGAACAGTTGGGGGGGGGCACAGGTGACACACCGTGCCCTCAGGGTTGTGTGCAGCCAGCTGGGGCGGACACGGGTGACACCAGCACTGTCTTTTCCCTCCACAGTCCACCTGCCGCATGGCCAGCGAGAGCTACCTGCGGGCACAGCCGGCAGTGCGACTGTTGCTGGGGGGGTTTCTCAGGTAGGTCAGGAGCCATGGGGGACAGCGTGGCCCCCTCGTCCCTCAGTTTCCCCACTCACTCCTCCCCAGACTGAGACGTTTCCCTCCTTGTTCCTCCCCCGACTGCGATGCGGTACCCCTGCTTGTTCCTCCCCGGTTTGGGACGCGTTTCCTTACCAGCTCCCAGAGCTGCAAGAGTAATTGAGCAAAGACCCGTTAATTGTTATATGAAATTCCCAAGCTGAACACAGACAGAAAATAACTATTTCCCTCCAACTCTTATCAATTGGGTTATTGATTCCCTGGGCCCAAGCCAAATTCCCCAATTCTGCCCTGATCTTCCAGGGAGCAATCAGGAAAAGCCTGTTTTTGCTCTTTCCAGAGAAGTGATGCTGAAGAGACCGGAAAATATCCTGGAGTTTGCAGCAGGTGAGGGGGGGGGTGTTATTTAAACAGTGGCACAACTGTCCCTCCCCACCCCCAGAGAGCACAGCGGGGTGGCCTGGCTCTTCCAGGTACCCTGATGAGCTCCCCAGCAGCGTGTCCCTCTCCATAAGGGGCCCTTTTCCCAGTAAGGGCAGAGCTAAAGCGGATGGGGAGGAAGGGGCTCCCATCCCTGCAAGGGCAGTGTTAAGGTGATGGGGAGCAGCCAGGACGGACCACGGCTGCCTTCGGTCCCTTCCCTGCTGCTGCCAGAGCGCAGGGGGATCCTCTCTCACTCCCCACTGCCATTTCAGAATATTTCACTGACCCAGAGCTGCCCGGCAAGATCCAGAAGCAGCTGCAAGAACTGGAGCAAAAGGATTAAGTGAGCAGCACTGGCTGGAAGAGGGTTGCGTATGCACAGGGGTTTCCACTCCTCCAAATCGGGTTGTTAGTGCTCAGCTAATAACAGTCAGCAATACCTGGAGCTGTCTTAGTGCCTTTTTGGGTCGCTGCTCGCCACCAGCCCCTTCTGCCATGAGGTCCTCTCCGGACACGAGACAAGAAAGCATCGTCCAGGAGGAGGTGGCTGAGCCGCCGGGGGGTCTGAAGGGAATCTCCGGAGAAGCTGGGGCGTGAGCTCGGTCCTACCAAACCTCAGCCCAGGCCAAGGGCATGCAGGGGGGTCGAGCGCTGTGCTGTCCCCACGGAACGGCTCCCCAAGAGCTCGAGCATGGAGGTGGGCACGGGGAGATGTGGCCCAGCCTCTCGGGGGGGGGGGGGGACGACACACAGAGCCCCAACATGCAAGCATTGCCTGCTGCGACACGACTCCCACCTCCTGGCGTCACAGCCCCATGGCGCTGACTGCCACAAGCACAGCTCCCTTGCTGAGGCACATCCCCCTCCTCACCTCCCCCAGCTCAGCACTCCCGGCCCTCCTCCAGCTGTAAGCGGCCCCACCACGCTCCGAACCACACTGAGCCGTTTATTAGCCACAATGAGGTGTCCACAGCCCCCAGTGCACACAGAAACAGGTGGTTTAGGACTATCCGTTGGCCCAGACAGCTCCTCAGAGAGAAGGGCAGGGAGTCCCAGTCCAATATGGGGGAATAGACCCTTCCTCCGGTGCCTACCAGTATGAAAGGAGGTGCTGAGCACACTGGAGATCCAACTGCTGGTGGGGAAATGAAGAGCGCCATGCCAACGAAGGTGCCGGGCTCTTTAGCAAGCTGGATGGGGCTGTGCCGAGGCCCCCACGTGCAGAACAGTGTCCCCGGGCACTCAGAGGAACTCTTTCTTCCTGGCTGCCAGCTGGGCTTCCTGGAGGGCCAGCCAGTGCCTGTACCGTTTCGTCTTGGGCCGCATGAACTGCACCACAGACATGGGAACGCGGACAGTCTCCAGCCCGTTCACCTGCGGCACACAGGGGAAGGGCGGTCAGGCTGGAGAGAAACCTCCCTTGTGCCCCCTCAAACACAACACTTTGGGTCATGTTGCACCCCAAGGCAGGGGGACTTGTCCTACTGCTGCCCTGAGCACTCCAGCTGGGTGAGGGCCTATTTCCCCTGCCGAAGAGCCTCTCTCTTAGTAAAACACTGGCTAAGGTGAGAAACTGGGAGCCTCCAAGCCCCTTCCAGAGCTCCCCAGAGTCTCTGCAGTCTGCTTACAAGCATCTGCCCCTCTGCAATCGCTCTCCCTTGGACTTTCTGCTGCCTGTACCATACTCTCCCCACCCCACTCCTTCTGATCTCGTGGTAGCTTCATCCTCAAAGCCCAGCGAGGTTACAGCACTTGCACACGTGGGGAGAAGCAGGAGAAATCGCCTTGCTTGTCAGGCGCATAGCTTGGCTGCTGTGAGATGGAAACAAAGTGCCCTCGCCCCTTCCCCACCCTCTCCCGCTGCAGGAATTCAGCGCAGCAAATTTAACAGGAGACTATGCAAACGAGCCCAGCGGTGATGACATGGTTTCAGAGCTCCAGGTGGCAGCTTCTGAGCCGGCTCTGCTCCCTTGAGAGGCTGGGAAGGACAAAAGATGAATGGAAATGCGCGAGGAGATGCTCTCGTCTATCTAGGTCATGGGGGGTTTTTACAAAGCACATCTGCTCCTCACAACCTGCCCCACGCTGGAGAGCTGGCGCCACCAACTCTGCGCTTCTCTCCCTCTAGAGCCTGCCTGGGTGCAGGCGCACGGGCAGGGCAACACCGTTAGCATCAGACTCTTGTCTCTCGCAGGCATAAGCATGACATGGGAAAGGGTCTTGCCGTGCACTTCTCTGCCCTGTGGGGTGGGGAGGTGCTGAGGAGCCTCTACCAGAAAAGGGAAACTGAGGCAGAGGGCAGCCACCAAGTGGTGGCAGAACTGAGAAAAGAACTGGGGCCCAGACTCCTCTCACCAGGGCAGGAGGGGGACAGAGAGGTCCCGACAGAAAGGGGGTTCACTCACCGTCACGTCGCACCAGTATTCGCCCCACCTTGTGATGGGCTCATCCGGCAGCTTTAGCACGTGGGGAGGCACAAAGACCCGCAGCTGGGAAACAAGCCCCACGAGTTAACCCATCAGTTACAACGCAGGATAACAGGTTAGCCTGGAGCGCACCAGCCGTGCCCTCAAGCCCGCTGACAGGATCCCGAGCAAGATAGGCACATAGACCAAGGGGGGGATGTACAGAGCCGATCTCCACCACGGGGCACATGGGATAGGCAACAGCCAGGCTCAGAGGTGCCTGCAAAGACTGCCTGACTCCTGCCAGCGCCGGCTTGACTTGTAACGTGGAAGGGATGTAAGGAGGAAACGAGGCCTCTTCTCCCGATTTATCATCTTCTTTTCTTAATCCCTTAAGTTCTTAAACCTCTGCTGAGCTGCTCTCTGCAGTTCAGCACAGAGCTTGGATGAGGCTGAGGTACCAGAGCATACCACACCTCAGCTGAGTCCAAAACCAGCCACAGACTCACAAACAAGAGAGAAAACCCTTGACAACGAGCCACCATGACTGATTCCTGTGGCTCAGCTCACAAGTGGGATGTCATGACACTGTTAAAGACCTCCCAATTGGTGCACAGCACCTCCAGGGCAGAGCCAGCTCAGCCCCCTTCACCTCAGGACAAACCTGGCAGGAAATACTAACGTTTTTGAGGAAGTGGCGGGCCACAATTTCATTATTCAGCTCCCATTTCACATTGTTCTTCATGCCCACCTCCAGGCGGCAGCTCTTGAGGAACTTGACAGTCTGCAGGGTTGGGGCAAAGAAAAAAGGTGTCAGAGGAGCACAGCGATAAGGAGCAGCAGGGGCAGTGCTCGTTTCTGATGCCTGAGATGTAAAGCCAGTGACTGAACGCTACGAGATGTCCTTGCTCGCTTTGTGAGGAAGGTCCCGAAGGGCTCAGGTACGTGAGTGGGATATTGCTGGGGTAAGGGGTGTCCCCAGCTGGCTGTGTTCAGAGGGAAGCCTAAGCTCTGCTGGGCCCTCCAAGCTACCCAGGCAGAACTTGCTTTTTTTAAGAGCTAGCCCAGTGAAGATCACCTAGGTGAAACATTGCCTGGGCCACCCTGGGAGAGAAGCAGCCACACTGGGCTATGCTCTGCCAGCAAAATCACCTTCAGACACAGCCAATGGGCTGTCTTCTGCATCAAACCAATTCCCAACTGATGCCGGCTGTGTGCCACAGGCTGAGACCGCCCAAGCACAACTGCCGGACTGAACCTAGACTCAGCCTTCTCCTGCCCTCCCTCTGCTGTGGGCAATCATCATTTATTTAAAGGCACTTTAGAAAGGCAGAGACCCACTTGTCTCCTCAGCTGCACAGCCTACAAATTAGGCTTTGCTTCTTTGAGAGAACAAAAGCACAGAGAAGCGCACACGTGTATAGAAAGCTGCCTGCTAGAGCCGTAGCTGGAGGCAGAGGGTTCCCGGTGCCTTGCCAGGAGATAGGGAGTCTCTGGCTCAGATTTTCTGCTTTCCAGGACTTAGAGATTTCTCTGGAACAACTTTAGACGTGCTCGTGCCCCTCCTCTCACCTTTTCACCACTCTGGGTTTGGATTGCCTCCAACTTCCCTTCTTGGCGCAACTACAAGAAATAGGATTGAAGAGAAAAATGAAGCAAAGGCTTTGTGATGCAGTGTCCCAGTCAGCCTGCTTCCATACTGTCCAGGATGAAACGCATCATGGGAGAGAGTCCAAAAGGGTCTCTCCATGGTACGTACAGCTCTCCTTCGCTTGACAGCAAATTCAGTGACTGTCATTGCAACCCTTCAGTGTTAGTCATTTCTCTGCAAATAATTTTATTAACGAGCTGAGCTCATCCAGGTTGTAGCTGGTATGGACAGTTCATGTGTTTTTTAAGCTTTGTATCATCTAAAGGACAGGGCGCTTAAAATAAGTTCTGCAATGCCATACCCTCAGTTTTTTAGGGTTTGTGTTGCGCTAGGACACAGGCCAGGATCCTGTTGTGCTGGATGACTTTAACGGTACTTGCTCATTTGCAGAAGCCAGAATGGCTTTCCTCAACACAAGTATATTTAGACTGAGACGCTTTAATGAATTCTCCCATAAAAAGTCATATGTAAAAGCATGTGATTTGAGCCTAGCAATTTCAACTGGATGTTTTTTGAACAGTTTCCTACACATTACCTTTCAAATAATTTCTGCAAGCTGCTTGGCAAGATCACAGCACTGTATTGCTAAGGTGATGAGAAAATCGAACCCCAGGAAAAAACACAAACATGGGTGGAGAGAGATAAACGATTACAAAACACAACCAACCCTTTTAAACAAAAACACTACCTTTCTTCAGTTTCTTGATTACAAAGCTTCGACAAGCTGAAAATGTCCTAGCTATGCTCATAATAAGGCAGCAGTTTCATTCTGAGGCTGTGACCCAAAAGACTTGCTGAATTTGCTAAAATATCTCAAGATCCAGCGTTCCCCCTGCTCTCTTTTGACAAAGCAAAGAGGGAGCTATGCAAGTGACCATCAGACAACAAGTGTCTCTGCACTGACTCTAGTGAGAGTCTCTAACTGCTCCAAACAAAAAGTCGCACGAGTTCACGAATTAGGGTGGCCAAGAGAGCTGCGTGCACTTGGAGACCGAATTCCTTCCCTCCCTGCCATGAATGCCAGGAACTAACTCACCTTTTTTTCCTCCTCAAACATTTTCCTGGAACTAACTCACCTTTTTTTCCTCCTCAAACATTTTCCTGTTCTCTGGTGACGCATAAACGGCAAGCCCTTGAGGGAGGAGTTTGTTGCGACCCACAGACTTCTTAACGAAGACCACGTCTCCTCGGCTTCCCAAATCTGCGTGTGTGACACCAAGAGACAACGACAAGACAGTGCTAGCGAGGTGCACGCTGGCTCAGCCAGGAAAGGTGCCCCTTGGCTAACGCATAATAGAAAATCCCACAGGCGCTGCACCAAAACTCTGTAGTCCCAGCTGCAGCTCCATCATCTGAGGGAAGTTTAAAAAAAAAACAAAAACAAAAACCAACACCCAAAACAATGCAAAACCACAAAACAGTCATCTTTAATGCTCTACAATCCTAAACCATCTTGCGTTTCGAGTGATGAATCCCTGCCACCACTAGATCACCCAAATTTTGCCTAAGGAAACAGAGACAAGGCTAGGACCTAACCCAGGAATCCCTCCTCTTCCCAATATGAACACAGATGGCCTTTGTATGCAGATGAGTGCAGAACAGGACAGAAACAGATTTAACTTATTACTGATGCCCAGCTACAGCTCAGCTCTGCTGTAGGAAGGAAAATATATCTTAAAAGGAACCTACTCTCCACTGACTGAGTGAGGATCAGCTCCAAGTCCTTCTTGGGCAGGTGCTTGGTGTCTTCCACCAGCCTGTAGATGCGGTGCCTCCTGGGGTGCAAGCGGGGCTTACACCCCTCTTTGCTCAGTGGCACCTGCCACCACCGCTCCACCACCACCGTGGGCTGTCGCAGGAGGGAGGAATGAGGCCAAAGCACAACTCCAGACTGCAAATCCCGCTCCACCCCAGGTAAGAGCGGCCAAGAGCCTCCTCCACCACAGGGAGGAACCCGCCGGGCCATGGCAGTACCCCAGCTCTAGCCCTGCCTGATCCAGCCTGCGCAAGGAGGATGCCCCTCCCCCATATCCACCAGCTAACCTTCCAAATTCCTCCTCAGATAACCCCCCCAAACCCTCCTGCAGCCTCCCTTAACTTCCTTATGTACATCCTACACCCTTGCACTTGCACATCCTAGATACCAGACCCCCCAATACCCTCCATCCAGTCCTCCTTGCATACTCCCCCATGAACCTCAACATACACCCAATGGCCCCAAACAGCCCCCCCACTCCCCAATACCCCTGGCCTGCCCCCCCCATACTGCCTCTATCCCAATACTCCCACCTGTACCCAACCCAGTCCCTAAACATGCCCTAAGTCCCTAAACACCCCCACACCTCCAAAACCCTGCCTGTCCCCAAAAAAACCCTCTACCCTAGCACCCCTCTGCCTGCTTCCTGCCCACCTCCCTCACTTAAATCCCAACCCAGCTCCTCGGACATGCCCTCAGGCACCCCTCGACAGCTCCACACTAATACTAACTACCCCCCAAAATACTCCTCCACACCAATACTACTTGCTTCTCCACCCCGTGCCCCCTCTAAACCCTAACCCTGCCCCCAAACTAACCCCCACAAGCCCCAACACCCTTCCTGCTCCTTAAATCCCCCCCACCCCCATAACCCTTGCCTGCCCCCCACGTGCCCCCTCACAGAAACCCCTAAATCACAGCCCAGCCCCCAGACCTGCCTCCAACAGGCCCAGCTCCCTTCCTGCTCCCCGCCCAGGCCCCTTACGGAAGCCCCCACACCTCAACCCGGCCCCCAAACGCAGCCCCTCGACCGTCCCCCCCGCGCTGCTGCCCCCGGCCCGCACCCGGCTGTGGCTGAGACTCAGGGCCCGGCTCGCCGCCCCCACCAGGAGGCCGCAGCCCCGCGCCGCCCTCGGGCCCAGCATGGCGCCCCCCACCACAGCGACGGCGCCGCCGAAGGACCCCAGGATCCGGCGCGGAAGGACCCTGTCGCGGCTGCCCGCCGCGCGCCTGCGCTCGAGGACACCCCCCACCCCGGGCTGCCCGCCGCGCGCCTGCGCAGAGCGTCCGCAGCGCTCCCAGTGCACCCCCGTGCCTCCAAGCACACCCCATCGCCTCTCTGTGCCCCAAACTCACCCCAGTTCCCCCAAAAACACACCCCAGCCCCTCTCCTGCTCCCAAAACCGCCCCAATCCCCCCTAAACGCACCTCAGTGCCTTTGTCGGCCCCCAAACTGCCCCAATTCTCCTCACAACCCACCCCAGTGCCTGTTCGCCTAAAACTGTCTCCATCTCCCCCCCCCCAAAACACCCACCACTGCTTCTGTCTGCCCGCAGACCACCCATGTTTTTCCCCCAAACACACCCTACACCTGTCTGCCCCCAAACTACCCCAATTTTCACCCAAAACACACCCCAGCACCCCTGCTTGCCCCCCAAACCACTGATTCCCCCAAAACAAACCCCAGCACCTGTCTGTCCCAAAACCACCCCAATTCCCCCCAAAACACACCCTAGAGCCTCTGTCTGCCCCCCAAACTACCCCAATTCCCCCCAAACACACCCCAGTGCCTCTATGTCCCCCAAACCCATGCCAATTCCTACCAAAACAAACCCCATTACCTCTGTCCCCAAACTGCCCTGGTTCTCCCCCAAAACACACCCCAGCACCTGCCTGCCCTCCTAAACCACCCCAATTCCCCCAAAACACACCTCAGCACCTCTGTCTACCCCCTAGACCACCCCCATCCCCCCAAAAACACATCCCAGCACCTTTCTGCCCCCCAAACTGCCCCAATTCCCCCCAAACACACCTCCCTACCTCTTCCCCATCCCGGGACCCAGTTGTCCTGAGCCCCACAGCCGCTGCCGAGCGTGTTCCTCCCGCAGGAGGTGAGCGCCCGCCGGATGGCACAGGGGGAGCCCGACCCCCAAACGGGGACGATGGGGTGTAAAACAGGCAGAGGAGGGAGTCATTTTCCGTGTGCAATAGGGAGCGATTTCTCGATAGTGGCCTGCGTGGGAATACACAGCTGCTCTGTGCTGGGGGTCGCTACAAAGGGGGATTTTATCGGGGTCAGTGCTGAGCCCGGGGCCCCTGCCTGCCCTAGCGCTCCTGCGGCTGCAGGAGGGAAACGCAGCCGGGGCAGAGGAATGTCATGTCGGGGGGGATATTCCCCAGGGAAAAGCCCTGGGGGCCCATCCAGCTGCAGTGGGTGGGAAGCAGAGTGCAGAGAGCACGTGGGCTCCCCGGCCAGCGGCCCATGCTAACGGGGGACGGCTTCGGGCATCCGCGTGATTTCCCCCAAGGTGCTGG
Organism: Struthio camelus; assembly: GCF_040807025.1. Taxonomy (NCBI): domain Eukaryota; kingdom Metazoa; phylum Chordata; class Aves; order Struthioniformes; family Struthionidae; genus Struthio; species Struthio camelus. Next base: position 369,948 of record NC_090971.1, read on the forward strand.
GTCCCAGCATCCCCGGGCTCCTGCCAGGAAGAGAAAGCACCTCCAGCAGAGGCTTTTTCCTAAAGCTTCCCCATTAAAGTGCTTCCCTTCCTAACAGCGATCACAGTGACAGCCTTTCTGCTCGGCAAGGAGGAGAGGGTTCAGGCACGTGCCACCGAGGAAATTGCGTCCGTGCTCACCGGCTGACCGGGCCCAGGTTTCCGTTGACGGTGCCCGACTCCTCCCGGGCAGGGAGCCATACTGCCACCCCTCACTGCAAAACCAAAAGCTGCAAATCTCAGGAAAACCCGCCACGTTTTCATATGCAATAAGCAGCTGTACTCCACAGTCAAGCAGCGCTGCAGCATCTGAACCCAGTGCCAGAGTAGTTGAAGCAGAGGCCAGCACTGTGATTCTGGGGGGTCTGCTGCTGGCCCAGACGTTTTCTATGGGTCGTTTCCACCTCTGTGCCGCAGAGATCCAGATCTTCCCTCTCTCAGCAGCACTTTGGGATCCAGACGGGCACACTCCAGGACTTCCTGAGAAGCAAAACCATCAGTTCTGGCCCCACTCCCATCCAGCCTGGTCCCTTCCTGCTGCTGTTTCCTACCCGATGGCGGTGTGGACAGGACCCCGGTGTAACGTGAGGCAGCAGCTCTCCAAAGTGACTGTTCTTCTGTCTCAAAGGTGCTTTGCTAGGGGTATTCAGCTACCTGGGCTTCGAGGCAGGCAGACGTGACCACCTGTTGCTGCTGCCCTGGGAGGACGCATTCTTCACGGCGTAGCCCCTTGAGCGAGGCTGCTGCCTCAGCCCTGGCCATGCTCCCTGGGGTGGGCGCGTGGAGTGAACAGCATGGTGACCGTACCACCACTGTGCCTCGGGCCAGTGGAGGCAGGAAAAGCCCATGAGGCCTTGTGCAAATGGGCAAAAAGCAGTATTAAAGGGTGTGAAAGCTGGAAGCGTGAATGTGCAGGGAGAGAGATAAGCCACATGCCGACAGGTTACCATCATTTCAGGGAACGTGAAATTCCTCCTCCAACACAGCTCCCTGCTGCAAACGGTCTGGCTGGGGAAACCACTAAAACCATGCCACCAAAGGCCACTTGATGGATTTTTGAATCATTCAAGGACATTTTGCATTTCTGTAGTAATTCTGCAGTGAGATGTTACCTGGGCAACAAACCCACATCTGAATCCCACCTCTAGCTCACCTCCCACTTCCGACTCCCTTCCTGCTGTCCAAGGATCAGCTTCATCATACCCCATTAGCTCTAAAACGCTCAACTTTATTGAATCAGGAAACAAAAACAGGCTCTTTCCCCTCACCATAAAAACAACCAGGCTGGGGCGAAAACAATAAAAACACAACTGAACAGAGCCAACAGCATGAAACAAAGTCACACCAGTGACCGCAAACTTGTAAACCAAACACAAAACAGAAGAAACTCATCTTAAATGCAGTGCTTTACAGTCCTTCAAATCCACCCCGGCTCGACACTACAAATCCCTCTGCCTTGGGCACATGCTTTCATTTTACCCACATGATTTCCTGCAAGGAATGGGCAAAAAGAAGCCCTAGTTCATCTTTAGTGCCGAGATGGAGACTTCACTTTTCTCTAGTGAGGGATTTTTCAGAAATGGCTAGGATTGCATTGTCCCCTTTGGGGTAGGGGAAAGACAGGCCAACGCAGCGGTTAAGATACAAATGATGCTTGGAAAACCATTTTAAAGTCAAATTTGGAATCAAAGTTTGAAAGAACTGCCTACCTTGAGCTTATTTCAGGGGAATCAGTTCAGAAATTTCTATTATAGGAAGATCTCTTGGATTTTATAGAGCTGCAGCCAGTTTCGTTTCCAAAATCCATCTGACCAGGAACAGACCGAAGCAGAGACCCTTGTCGGGCAGAAAAGGCTTTGCCCGTTTCTTCCAAGTAGTGTCAAGAGCAAGGCCAAGGTGTCCCGCTCCCCCTCATCCTCCACGGGATCGGGGCAAAGCAGGGGAGAGCTCACTCACCACAGGGGCACCACAGGGGTGTGATCAAACTGGGGGCCAGGATTAGGTCCCCAAAAGCTTTTCGTAGCCTCCTCCCGAGGCAAGGGGTAAAGCCAGTACCTCATGGGCTGGCTCTCAAGGAAGGGCAGAATGGCTGTTTCTTTGGTGAACGGACCTCATCCCGAGAACGGAGCCGAAAGGCAGGCAAGAGGCAGTGTCAGTGCAAGGCGCGTGCGTCTCAGCCCAGCAGGGCAGAAGGCTCGGCTGGGCAGGAGTGAACAGGGGCAGAGCAGAAGAGGAGGGATCAATCCTGCATTAGAGGTGCAGGAGAGCTCTGAGGGAGCCAGGGGTGCACGGCACGAGGGAACGGCCCAGGGCATGAATGACCAGAGCAGCGTCGCTGGAAAGCCGTGCTCGCCTGTGTGTTGTTCCCCTGCACGTCCATTTCTGTCCCTCCGCCAGAATTGTCTCATTTCCATCCCCGCTCCGGCCTCCTAGGAGCGAGGAGAAAGTGGCAGTGGTGAGCTCCTGGCCCGGGTGCCCAAGCCTCCCACACAGCCCTGAGTGGTTTGCTTCAGTCTTGAGGCAGTCGAGCTGAGCTCTGTGCTGCTCCTTACCCTCCCAGGGACCCCCACAGGGCCAGGGGCAGCTCAGCAACCACCCTGGGCACGGGGGCAATCCAACAGCGTGATCTGACTCACCTGAACCTGGCCCAGCTGCCTCCTGCTCACAAGGGCATCACAGGGAGCTGTTCTCCGCCACCACGACTTCGTCACCGCTGCCGGACACAGAGGCACCTTCTGCAGAGAGAGGGCAGTAAGAGCCCCGCACAGGCTCTCCTGACACATCACCTGGCCAGCACAGAGACGAGAGGATGCTGGCAGGGGAGAAAGTCCCCAAGAAAGTGGGGACTGTGTGAGCATCCAGCTGTGGGCGGACGGGCAGAAGGCAAGCGCCATGCCAGTCTCGCACTAGGAGGGGAGGAGGGATCGTTTAGATGAAGCATGCGAGAAGCCTTTTGCCTTTTATTAGAGTTTCATGCAGTTTTCAGACAAGTTAAAGCACTAACAGATGTCCTGGACCTTGTATAACTCTGGAAATGCTGTAATGCTTTGGGAAATGTTACAATCTGCAAAGCCACCGTTTAATGCTAAAACAAAACCACTAGTTGAACATCACAGAGATTGAATCTAGTGCCAGATTCCCAGGAGGCCTTGGCTTGTGTGTTACTGGGGAAATGGTGCACATCTCCAACCACAGTCTCCTCTGACATGAGGAACAAACCCAGCCAGAGCTGATGAACCCAACCCTTCTCTTCTCCAAAGCGATGAGTCTCCTTGGATTGCTGTGCGAGATGACCCCACAGGGGACGGGGTATCCCCATGTCGTGAGGGCCAGCCTGAGCCCGGTGATGTCACAAGCCCAGTGTGCCCACACACAGCAGTGACTCCCTCCACCGTGCACAAACCCTGGCAAATCTACCCCTGCGCTTGTGCAGTTGTTGCACAAGGAAGGCTGAAATCTGCTCTCCGTCACCCCTGAGGATCTGCAGATTTACACCAAGCTGCGAGAGGAGAGCTCAGCCAAGGGCTTGTGGATCACGTAAAGGGATGCAGTTTTGCTCTCCAGACACCTCTGTGTCCCATATGGTGCTGTAACAGAGCCGAAGGCCACCGTGACGTGTCTGCAGCCCTCTCTGTACCTTGCAGCCTGGTGTTCAGGGCTCTGCCCTCCTCCTCCTCACTGTCAGAGCTGATGAGGATGGGGCTTGGGAGGGGGCAGGCGCCAGGCTGGGGACTGCTGTAAAAGACGGAGGAGTCGGAGCCGGTGCCAGTGTAGAAGACAGAATCAGAGCCTCCATCTGAGAGGGAGAGGCGGTAGAAGCAGCCCCGGATGGCACTGGCACTGCTGTCTCCCGAGGTCAGGGCAGGCGGGCAGCTACCATCAGAAAGGACCGAGGCTTCACTTGAGAGGGTGATGGGGGACACCGCTCCAGTGAGGGCTACGTGCTGCCCATGCTCCACGGGACTGGACGTCAGGATGGAGTCTGCTGCAGGGCTCCTGGCATCTGGCTGAGTGCCCACCGGCTTGCTGGGCAGGTGAGGGCAGCTGGGGCCAGGCTGGGTCTCACCATCCCTCAGAGGACGGGAAGAAGCCAAGGTCACGGACTGGAGAACGAGGGTCGGCTGGAAGGGCGGCTTGGCAGACTCCACATCGCTCCGGAGCTGCTCAGGGGACTCATCTACCAAGCCAAAGGTGTGTGTTGGGCAGGCTGGGCTGACTCCCCTGTCTCTCAGACAGCAACCATGAGGAGCCATCCCTGCATGGAGAGCATCTCCACAGTTCCTGTCACTGCTCTGCCTTTACTGATTATTCCCCTCCTCCTTCTCGCTGTCCTTTAAGGAAAGGGTTGGGACCTTGCACGTCCCAGTGAGCGCGCGTCCCCTCTGAGCTCAGCCCTGAGGTGCCTCTTACAAGGCACTTGCAGGTCTCAATGCAGCTGGGTGGAGACAACGCGGGGGCTCTGCATCTCCTGCTGCTTATAGACCTCAAACTCCTCCTCCAAAGATGACCATGAACCCACAGAGACTATGAACCTACCCACAGCTAAAGGAGAGCTCCAAGAGCACCTCTGAGCTGCAATGCAGCAGCAGCAAGCCGATGCCATGTGCACACACCCCGCACCACCCACTCCTGACATGGCCAGTGCTCCAGGCAGCAGCAGCCACACGGAAACACAGCAGCCAGAGGCCAGAAACCTCAGCTGAAAAGTCAGAGCTGATCCATAAGGAGAGCTGAAATAGTTGCAGCATTTCGACAGCTTCCCAGGGCTGGAGGCTGACCCTACTGAGAGCCTCCTGCTGCATTACAAGCCCCCCATCTCTGGGATTCATGACTGGTTCCCACTCCTCAGCACCACACAGAGCTCGTTCCCATCGTACATCCCATCCTCATGTTCTGGAAAATCAACTAAGATTGCTAAGAAAAGCCGACACAACCACTTGCAGTGTCTCCTTTAGCTTCATGCTTCACTCTTTCCTTTCCCAATCATCATCCCTTTTGGTGCAGAATTATGTGTTTGGCAGGAGAGTTATCACCAAACCACACAAGATGTGGGAGAAAAGGAACAGATGCGACTTGCTCCAGTGCCACACAGGGTAAGGGCAGAGGCTCCAGGTATCCAAGACCCTCCCGCCATCCTGACCCTTCACAGGACTGACCCCTCATGTCAAGGGACACATGGATGACAGGATTCAGGTCTGTGTCTGCCCAAGGAGGGCAAGCAGAGCTTACCTGAAAGACTGACACAGGACAGGGTCAGGGAAGTCTCATTAGGACTCTTCCGGGGCTCTGACAAGAGGCTCTCGAGGGAGTCGCCCGTGATGTTCTCCTGTAGCAGGGAAAAGCCGGGTTAACACAGCTCCTGGCACAGGACAGGGGTACACGGCACGGCAGCGTGGTGAGCAGCTGCCCAGACAATCTGCCTGCCCCAGAGCTCTCCCAAAGCTGCCCCCATCTCCATGACGCAGAGCGCCATACAGGAAGGGCCAAAACTCCCCCCGTTGCTGGAGCCGCTCCACCAGAGCCAAGTGGCATCCAATTTGCAGTCCCTGGCATCTAGAGCCTCCTCCATGACTGGGAACAGAGTGCAGACACTGGGATCACAGAGGAGCTTTTGCCAAATTGCATCCAGATCCCACTGCATCTTGGCTCAGGAAGGAAGTGTCCCGACTCTGGAGAAAACGCTTCGAGGAACTAAGGGCTAGTTCCCTACCAGGCAGCTGAATTCATTCAGGAAGCTGCATCTGAGAGGATGGGAGGACAAGCGGCCCTCTCCCATCCCGCTGAAGGTCAGGTGCTTACTCACCAGCATCTCTGCCGTGGCATCCTTCACCAGCCGCGGAGGTCCATCCCCTGCTGCCCCTTCCTCATCTTCCTGGGGACGCCAGGCAGCATAGCCCAGCCGCACCAGCTCTGCCCCAATGTCGAGGTTCTGCGTGGAAACAAGATAGCGGCTGGAAAGTTGCAAGCTCATGAGAGCAGAGGAGGCAAGGAAGAGCCCCTGGAGGGATGGGGTGAGGAAGGGAAAGAGCTGTTGTGGGTCTGGGTGATGCCAGAGCAAGGCAGGTCAGCGAGGCAGGAGAGAGAGTTTGAATGAATATGGCTCCCCAAAAAAGGGGGACAGCTGCCAAGCGGGCCTGGCAGCAAGGGAGCAGTGGTGGAGATGTGCTGCCGAGGCCCCGCTAGCATCCCTGCTGAGACTGGGGCCGCATGGGGCTTACCTTCCCGTGGTGGACGTCGTACAGGGTGACGTGCGGCCAGGTGCAGAGCCCAGCCTGGATGTAGCTGGAAATTTTTGCCACCAGAGGCTTCCAGTTGGCGCAGTAGGTGAGCCGGTCAAACTCATCCAGGGCTGCCTCTTCCCACTCGTCCCCTGCGGGAGAGGAGGCAGAGGGTCAGGGTTGTACAGAAGCAAGCAATCCTGGTTGTAATAAGGGGGAAGGGACATGGACAAATTCAGCCCTTTCCTTTCCGCCTTGCCTCTCCCTCCAAGCTTCCCAAGGTTTCCTCCCAACTCACCAGCAGGCATGATCCCAGCCAGACTGCACTCGATGGCCTGGAAAGGCAGGCTCAGGAAGTCACTCCTGGAAGGGAGAAAAAGGCATGATCACTCCATGCTTGCCACAGTGAGGAGGACCCACTCAGCCCACCTTGGTCATTCTCCCGGCTTCACAGGGATCTCTGCTGCCCTTCACACCGCAGCCACCTCATAAACACTGAATTCTCTTGACTAATTCCTCCAGCAACGCAGCCATGAGCAACACTGCTCTCACACAAGCCAAACTGCAAACCTCCCTGGGGATGTTAAACCATGGCTCTGTCACCCTAGCTCTTAATGCCCGCCGTTCCCCAGCTGACGTGCAACACTCACCGCAGAGCTCGCAGCGCCTCTTGGGGGGCCTCCCCATTATCCCCAAAATCCACGTAGTAAAGATCAAAGTTGCCGTTCTCCAGAGGGCCGAGAACACGGGCCCGGTACCAGGCACTGCTATCCGTGTAGGGAGCAGCCACAATGTCCCCTGCTTGGACAGTCGAGAGCTCTGCCTGGAGGTACAGGGCAGGAGAGATGCAGTCATGGCCCGAGAAAAGGGATGAGGGAAGCAACACAGGGTCTGAGCCATGGAGGAGAGGGACAGTGCCATCTGTTCAGGTCTCACCGTGCGGCCGCTGCTCGCGTAGTACTGCGACATCTCGCAGGTCAGCTTATCCAGCTGCAGGCTGCGGTTGCCAATGATCTGGATCCAAAAGTGGTTGGGGTTTTCCGCAGCTGAGACATAAACCTCCAGGTGCTCGTCTGCGTGGAAGCTGAAATCAGGGCTGGGAACTACGAGAGAGGCACAGAGAGTCCTGGTGAGAGCAGGCCAGCCCAAACCTTTACCTGAGGAAGGCCAGGCGGGGAAGAGGACACATAGGTCTCTTTCAGAGATGGGGAAAACTCGAGACAAGCTGAGAGCAGAAAGCTGGCCTACTGCAGCACACGGCTCCTGCTCCTAAGAGCACGTTCGAGACCATCCAGACTACAAACAACTTGGCTGCTGACTCCTACAACAGCCCGGGATGCAGCTGAGCTGTGCTGCCCTGTCCGCTGGGCCCAGGGTCCTTTGAAGGATGCTTGTAGCTCCAGACACATCAACATGCTGACTAGGGAAGGAGGGAACAAGTGACAAAGCCACAAGTCAATACAGGATGACCGCAGACCCTTAAAGTGGGTCCCAACACTTTGCTAGTCCCTAAGGGACCTTTGCAAATACACCCCTCTACCACATGTTCTTTCACACGCAGGAGATGAGGAAAACACTTTTCTTACCCTCAAATTTCGGCACGGCCGTATCGGGCCTCACAGCCAGCTCTTCCAGGGACTCGCGCTCAGCCCTCATCTCCCGGCCGTCCTCAAAAGCAGCCTCATCCAGGAGCGAGCCTCCATCCCAGAATAAGCCTCCGTCCCCTTCTCCATGCTCAGGAGCAGCTGGCCGGTGGGTGAGAGCCCCATTGGGGAGTGGCACTGCCTCGGGCTCTGCCACCTGCTCCCTCCTTGTGCCCAGGGGCTGCTTGCGCTGGCACCGCATCGCTGTCGACTGGGCCAGCTCCCTCCGAAACGTGTCATCTTCCATCAGTTTCTCCATGATGAGTTTCTTTGAGGAGAGGAGAGAGTTTGGTTCAGAGTCTGTCCTGCAGCAGAGCTCAGCAGGCCACAGCCCACTGCTCACCACTCACCTTGGCAGCGGCCACCTCCTTCCGGGTCCCCGAGAGCTGGATGAGTCGGGTCAGAGCTAGGCTGGCATCGGCCTCGCGCTCACAGATCACCTTGGCCCCTGAGCTGCGGCAGATTGCCCGCACCGTCTCACCGCCCCGGCCTGGAGAGACACAGCCACGTGGCAGGTGGGGATGGGGAGAGGATCTTCCCGCGATGGAGACACAAACGGCACAGCTTCAGCCCTCTGAGAAGCTGTTTCTTGCTCTGGATGGACCACACACCTTCCCAATGGCCCAGCCTAGGGTTTACAAGGGCCAGCTCATACTCGTGTCCTGGAGGTGGCGTGGTCCTCGAAGCCCCAGGCGCAGGGTCCAACCCAGAGTTGGGATGGAAACAGGGTAAGAGCCAAACGTGACAGGGTGCAGCTTCCCTTGTGTCTCTGCTCCTCACATCAACACACCAGCACATCCTGCAACCTCCATTACCTCCCACTGTCACAGAGCCTGACTGTCCCTCCTGCCCCCTGGGGAAACTGAGGCACAGTTAGACATAGGCAGTGCACACTTCCCTGCTGAGCAGAGGCCTACTCCTGCTCAAAGTGAAGCAGCTCTTCCACCCTGATGAGTTCAAGCTGTTCAGCACCTAGAGGCCAGCAATCAGCAAGCTTTTTGGGTGCAGATCAGTAACGATGTAGCTCTATGCACCCATGGACACACAACAGGTAATGTCACGACACCTCCGACCACCTCCTGCCTCCTAGGAGGGGGGTAAGTGCTGTACTAACACACCTGCAGCCTAACACACCTGCAGCCTGTGGTCTGCAGCAAGCTACAAACTAAGTGACTGGAACAAAAGTGCCTGGGATCACACAGGCAATTGGAGAGAGAGAGTGGCTGAGGAGGTACCGATAATCCTGCCGATGGCTCTTTGGGGCACGTGGAACTGCTCCAGCACCGGTGCATTCTCTGCCACAATCTGGTGGATGGCAGCTTTCGCCTTGCACACTTGGTCGGGGGAGCCCGAGATCACCAGCACCTGCTCCTCGCTGCTGTCCTCAGCCTCCATGTCGATGTGAGCCCCTGTCTCCCTCCTCAGCTGCGGACACAGGGCACATTCTCAGCCACACGGCACTTGGCGGACCAGGCCCTGGCTGCGATTTGGGCTCCCAATAAACGACCCATGGGCGTGATTTGGCCTTTTCCCTTGGAAGACCGTTTGCAGTAGTGTTTTCAGAGCTGTTCAGAGCCCCACTTCCCCATGCAGGGGGCAGAGGGAACAAAAACAACCCCCCAGAATGAGGTGGCCTTTTCAGGCAGGCAGCACTTGCCTGTTTGATGGTGGCTCCCTTCCGTCCGATAATAGATTTCACAGCCGCCCGGGGAACTTTCATCTCAATTTCCAGGTCCTCCTCGCCCAAGAAGGTCAGCCGCTCTTCTGAGCACAAAGCGGGCAGAGTCACCACAGAGAACCTGGCGCGGCCGAGCCCCCTCAGCCCCTTCCCCGCACCGCCCACCACTGCAGCAGACAGAGCACGGGCACAGACGTGCGGGGAGGAGCAGCACACTTCAGAGACTCACACATCACCGCTCCTTACTGGGGAGGGAGAAACCCCAGGGATGTTATAAATAGTGCGAGCAAAACGCAAAGCGGGCAACACTGCTCCAACAACCTTCCTGTCCCCAGGGACAGTTCCCACGGGGCAGGACGCTTTGTCTCAGCTCTAAAAATTCGAGGGGTGTTTCTGAGCATCTGTGATTGATTGGGGGAGGCCAGGGTATGGGAGAGGTGAGGAATAGCACAGTCTCAGGACACACAGAGGCTACACTGTGACGCCTACCTCGGCTCTCCCGGTACCTGCGGTACAAGATGTAAAGGACAGTTGCGCTGGCCGGGATCCCGAGGACCAGAGCGACTTTCTGCAGGGTCGTCAGGTTATTCCAATAACCCCGTTCTGTCGTCATCTTTCCCGTTTCCTAAAGAGGGAGGGAGTTTTTACTTTAATGGCAGCAGCGACCCTATCCCCGAGCAGGAGCGTAACCCTCTGCCATGCATGCAGCTCTCAGCTCGAGCCCAGCAAAACTCCCTGGCCCTGCCCACGCTCAGGGGGGCTGGGACACGGCCAAGCTGATCGCTGCGAGCTGAGCGCGGCTGCTCCGCTCCGTGAGCCGGGGCTGTTGGAGCCCGGCAGCCATCAGGTTTACACTGTGCTCCCCTGACTGCAGCAGCAGGGAGCTGGAAGGAGCTGCCAGCTCAGACACGTGAGCAAGGAGCAGTTGGGAGGAATGACACACAAAGCTTTCCCAGCGCTGGTCCAGCCCATCTGCTCCCGATCCTCCTCTCTGGGAGCTACTGCTGCTTCTCGCCTCCCCGTCAGTGTACCAAAGCAATCTCCTTCCTAGCTGCCTGCTGCCTGGAAGGGCTGCAGGATCTCTCGTAATTTTACTTCTCCACTCACTCCTGCCTTTGTATCCCTCTATGAAGCATTCTCTCACCACCCCCTCTTCATCCCGCTAGTCCCCACTTCCCCGTCCCTATTTCAGGGCTGACGGCACTTTCTTGCCTCCCACTGAGGATGGTAAAAACGCCGATCCAGCTGGACTAGACACCATTAAGAGTTAAGATGAGCTGAGCTCGTTCTTGGTCTCATCTGATCAGGCCAAAGCCTCTGTCATCCAGGGAAAAGACCACTGCCTTGGACAAAAGTCAGCCCGGGCATAGCAGCCCAGTCCCAGGCCACTTCCCAGAGTGGGCTCAGCACCATCACACACTGGTGTCCTGAGCCAGCGCTGCTGCTTAGACCCTCAGAGTGATTAGTAAATAATTAATGAGGCTTTGAAGGGAAGGTGACTCCCTACAGGCCACACAAAGGGTTCAGGGGGAGGTAAACCAAGCCACAAGAACTATGTCTGCTCAGGCCATTCTGCCCCCCAAAACGCGTGTTTCTGGATGCGCTGCAGGCGGTGGGGCAGGGTGGAGTTTGGAGTCAGGAGCTGGAGTTTGACCGCAGGCAGGACGAGACGGGACGGGACAGAGCTGGACAGCAGGCGCACGGGGAGGGTGGCCGTGGGGTGCTGTCGCGTCCCTTCACGTCCCACCCGCCAGGCAGGATTTCACGTGAAACCCCCCCAGGTCCCAACACCACCAGGCCCACTCATGGGACCACAACCCTAGCCCCGAAGCTCCCAGGGCCTGTAACCCCCCTCCCCCAGGCCCAGGAGCCCCATTCCCAGGTTGCCCCCATCCCCAATCCTCCCAGTCCCCCTTCTCCAGTTCTCTGAGTCCCATCCCACTCTTGTTCCCAGTCCTCCCTCACTGTTACCCCATACAGAGTCCTCCCAGGCCCATCTCTCTTCCTTCCTCCAGCGCTCCCGGGCCCCCAGCCCCCCCAGACGCCCTCTCCCAGCGCTCCCGGGCCCCCCAGACCCCTCAGTCTCCCCAGACCCCCTCTCCCAGCGCTCCCGGGCCCCCCAGACCCCCTCTCCCAGCGCTCCCAGTCTCCCCAGACCCCTCAGTCTCCCCAGACCCCTCAGTCTCCCCAGACCCCTCAGTCTCCCCAGACCCCCTCCCAGTGCTCTCAGTCCCCCCAGCCCCCTCTCCCAGCGCTCCCAGTCTCCCCAGACCCCCTCTCCCAGCGCTCCCAGTCTCCCCAGACCCCTCAGTCTCCCCAGACCCCCTCTCCCAGCGCTCCCAGTCTCCCCAGACCCCCTCTCCCAGCGCTCCCAGTCTCCCCAGTCCCCTCAGTCTCCCCAGACCCCTCTCCCAGCGCTCTCAGTCCCCCCAGCCCCCTCTCCCAGCGCTCCCAGTCTCCCTAGCGCCCCTTCCCAAATCCCCCCTTCTCCCTCCTCCTCCTCCCAGTGCCCCCCAGTCCTCCCAGTGCCCCTCCCCCAGCCCCCCGCTCCCCCCCCCGTACCTGCCACCTCCCTCTCCTCACACGACCGCGCCGCAAGTCCCGCCCCTTCCCCGCTCGCTCCAATCATAACGCCTCGCCTCCGCTCCTCACCAATCGCCACCGGCGGGGCGGTGGCCAATCCCCCACCGGCCGCCCACAGGGGCGGGCCGCTCCGCGGCCAATCGGGAAGAGGGAAGCGGGAAAAGGGGGCGGGGCAGGGACCCAAGCCTGGGAATAAAGGAGCCAGTCGCAGCCGAGCGAGAGGCCGCTGCAGCCAATCAGAGAGAAGAAGGGTGGCTTCGGCACGCCCCCAAAGCGCGGAGGGATGGAACAGACCATTCCGGGCCGGGGGGGGGGGGAGAGTGGGAAATCCTACCGCGCCCTGGGCGGGGGGGGGGGCACTGCCCTGTCCCACAATGCCCCGGGGCTGGGGACTGCCCGAACTCCTGGGCCCCTGGGCCAAGGCCAGGCGGAAACATGCCAGCGTCACGCGTGTGGTGGTGTGTGGTGGCGTGGCGGTGCAGCGCCGCACCCAGAGCAGTCTTTATTGCCCGCCCATACCCACGCGTGGCTGCGGGGGCGCTGGCCTGTCCGTGCGGGTCACCGCCGGGGCAGGGCGAGGGGCCCCCCGGGGGACGGCGCGTCTTCGGGTGATGCAGCACCCACAGTTGCTGGAGCGCCCTTGGTTGATGCAGCACCCCCGGGTGATGGAGAACCGCCAGGTGCTGGAGCACCCCTGGGTGACAGAGCATCCCCGGGTGACGCAGCACCGCCGGTTGTTGGAGCACCCCCGGTGGCGGAGCATCCCCGGGTGACGCAGCACCGCCGGTTGTTGGAGCACCCCTGGGTGACAGAGCATCCCTGGGTGACACAGCACCGCCGGTTGTTGGAGCACCCCTGGGTGACAGAGCATCCCTGGGTGACACAGCACCGCCGGTTGTTGGAGCACCCCTGGGTGACAGAGCATCCCCGGGTGATGCAGCACCGCCGGTTGTTGGAACACCCCCGGTGGCGGAGCATCCCTGGGTGACGCAGCACCGCCGGTTGTTGGAGCACCCCTGGGTGACAGAGCATCCCCGGGTGACGCAGCACCGTCGGTTGTTGGAACACCCCCGGTGGCGGAGCATCCCTGGGTGACACAGCACCGCCGGTTGTTGGAGCACCCCCGGTGGCGGAGCATCCCCGGGTGACGCAGCACCGCCGGTTGTTGGAGCACCCCCGGTGGCGGAGCATCCCCGGGTGACGCAGCACCGCCGGTTGTTGGAGCACCCCCGGTGGCGGAGCATCCCTGGGTGACGCAGCACCGCCGGTTGTTGGAGCACCCCCGGTGGTGGAGCATCCCTGGGTGACGCAGCACCGTTTGTTGTTGGAGCATCCCCGGGTGACGCAGCGCCCCCAGGTGATGGAGAACCTCCAGGTGCTGGAGCACCCCCTGGGTGACGGAGCATCTTCGGGTGACACAGCACCACCGGTTGCTGGAGCGCCTCGAGGTGACCCAGCCCCCCGCACCCCCAGCCCCAGGCAGGGGGAGCCGGGGGCAGGGCAGGGCAAGGACCCAGGCGTCCGGGCGCCCCCGGGGCGGTGCTGGCTCAGTGGGTGCCGGGGGGCTCGGCCTCGGAGGCGAAGAGCTCCTTGTAGAGCGGGGGGAAGGCGGTGTGGAGCACCCCGGGGTGCCGGCGCCGGAAGGCCTGCAGCTCCTCCACGTGCTGCGAGCACAGCGCCCGCAGGCGCCCCTTGGGTGGCAGCTGCCGCCCGGACAGCACACACGGGTCACCCCCGGCACACGCGGGTCACCCCGGCACACACTCGTCACCCCCGGCACATGGGCAGCCCGCGGGGAGGGGGAGGGACAGGGACGTCACGCGTTGGCTCCGCCAAGGGGACGCTGCCGTGACCCCAGCGCCATGCAGCAGGCTGGGCATGCACCGAGCTGGCATGTCTCAGCCCCGCGCCCATGGCACCCCACACCCTCATGGCCGTCCCATGGCCCCCTCACCCAATGGCACCCCCCCACTCTATGCCCCCCCCACGGTTCCCCCCACCCTATGACACCTCCAAGGGCACCCCCCCACCCTATGTCACCCCCATGCCTCATGGCACCCCCTATGGCTCCCCTCATCCCACAGCACTCCATGCCCCACAGCACCCCCATGGCCCCTCTGTAACCCTCCCCATGCCACCCCCACCCTATGCCCCCCTGTGCCCCAGGGCCCCCTCAAAGCCCCGTGACACCCCCGGCCCCAGCCCACCTTGGCCAGGATGCCCTCGCGGTGGGTCTTGCGGAGCAGGAGGCGGAAGGCGACTTCCAGGTCTCCCTGCAGCCGGGCCACCTTTGCCCGCTCCTGCAGCCACGGGCGGTCTGCGGGGATGGGACGGGACAGGGACAGGACATGGATGGGGACAGGCAAGGGGACAGGCATGGGATGGGGACAGGATGGGGATGGGGACAGGATGGCAGAGCAACAGGACGGGGACAGGCATGGGAGGGGGATGGAAACAGGGCTGGCATGGACATGGGGACAGGGACAGGATGGACATGGGGATGGGGATGGGGACAGGACAGGGACACAGGGACAGGATGGGGACAGCACACATGAGGGCACCTTGCAGCGCCACCTACCACCAGCACCCAGCACTACCCCAGCCAGCACAGCCCCCTCCCGCCCCTCCCACTGGGAAACTCAGAAGGATTTTAGGATAAAACCATGGGAATTTGGTCAAATCCTTGTCTGGGCTTCTGCTGGGGTGGAGGAGGACCAAAGGGGAGGGAAACCAAGGCACAGGACAGGGGCGGGAGGGAAACCGAGGCACGGCACAGGCGGCCCTCACTGGCGTTGACGAGGACGAGGGCGGTGAAGAGGGCCACCTCGCTCTCGGAGAAGTGCAGCGAGCAGAGGCTGTGCGCGAAGTCGAAGATGGAGCTGATGAGCTCGGGGCAGCCTGGCGAAGGGAGCCCTTCGTTAGCACCCTTCATTAAGGCCCGCCGGCCCCCAGCCCGCCCCACCACCGCCCCTACCCAGGGACTTGAAGAGCTCCGGCCCAGCAAATTTGCCCTCGAAGAAGACGGTCCGGTTGTCCGAGTTGAAGGCCCGGCACATCCTCACCAGCACCACCTCCATGGCGCCTGCGCGAGCCCCTGAGCGCGGGCCGGCGGTGCCAGGGCAGGGGACGGTGGCACTGGGTGCCAGGTCCCCCCCAGCACTGCCAGGGGCTGCTCAGGGCTGGGCTCGTGCCCGAGCGTCCCTGACCCCCAGCAGAGCATCCCAAAGGGACCGTCACCCCCCTGGTGGCACCAGAGCACCCTGAAGGGACCATCACCCCCATGGCACCAGAGCATCCCCTCAGGACTGTCACCCCCAATGGGATCAGAGCACCCCAAAGAAACCATCACCCTCCCAGTGGCACCAGAGCATCCCCTGGTGACCATCACCCTATCATCTCTGGGTAGAGCATCCCTTTGAGACCCGTCACTCGGGGATGCTGGGATGGGTCCTGCAGGGATGCGGGGACAGTAGTAACCCCCAGGCTGGGGACAGAGGATGGTGGGGACCCTGGGGGTGGGGACAGGGGATGACAGGGACCCTGGCCACAGTGTGGGGATGGTGGGGACCCCAGGGTGGGGAATGGCAGGGACCCTGACCAAAGTGTGGGGACAGCGGGGACCTCAGGGCTGGGGCCAGGGGATGGTGGGGACCTTGAAGCTGGGGACAATACCCCAGGGCTGGAGGTACAAAAGGTAGAGGATGTTGGGGACACTGGCTGTGGTGTGGGGACATCAGAGACCTCCGAGCTGGGGCCGGGGTGGTGCAGGGGACAGGTGGCCAGCCCGCTATGGCACCATACCCGCCTTGAGCAGGATGATCTGGTCATTCTGGCAGAGCTCCATGAAACCGCCCATGCGCTTAGCGAACTCCACCACGTGCTGGATGGCCTCGGTGATGCGGCAGGCGCAGCGCTCCCACATCTCCTCCGTGGACTGCGCGGCACCGCATGTCACCCCCTGCCGGCCTGCGGGACTGTCCCCACCAAGCACCCGGCCACATCACTGCCCCCTGCTTGGCCCCCAACCTGGTCTCACCTTCTTCTGGTAGGCGCCGACCTCGTCACGGGAGAAGGTCTCCCAGCGCCGGAGCTGCAAGTCGTCGGTGTGGAGCTGGCATGTTTCCTGGTGTGACTTGAGGACATTCTGGGTAAGACGCTCTGTGGGGATGTGGTGGTCATGGTGGCACAGGTACAGGATGGGGACATGGCTGTGGGCCCTCCCCAGCATGGCCCTGGTCCCTACCTTGTCCTCAAGCCATGTAACTACCCCCACCAGTGATGGAGCCAGGTGCCGTGTGCTGGTTGAACTGGGTTCCACCAGCCTGTGGCACCCATCAGTGATGGAGCCAGGTCCCACCAGCACATGGTATGCATTGAGCCAGGTCCCACCAACCCATGGCACCCATTGAACTGGGCCCCACAGCACATGGCACCCATCAGTGATGGAGCCAGGTCCCACCACCGTTTGGCACTCATCAAGCCAGGTCCCAATAGCCTGTGGCACCCATTGGTGATGGAGCCAGGTCCCACCACTGTTTGGCACCCATCGGCTATGGAGCCAGGTCCCACAGCATGCGCACCTACTGGCAATGGAGCCAGGTCCCACCAGCCCGTGGCACCCATCAAGCCAGGTCCCACTGGTATCTGGCACCCACCAAACCAGGTCCCACCAGCCCATGGCACCCGTCAACTCACCGATGTCCACAAGGGAGGTGGTGGGGGGCTCCAGGAGGCTGCAGACACCGGTGTAGGAGTCGAGGGCGTCCCCAGGTCCCTCGGGGCCCCGCTTGGCCCCAGTCGCCCGGGCAGGCTCCAGCTGGGGCTCAGGCGCTGGCTGGGGCTCGAGGCCACCCAAAGCGCCTGCTCTGCCCTCCGCCTTGCCAGGCTCGGGGCTGGCATGGCGGGCGAGGGGGCGCAGCGACTCGCCGAAGCGGCCGTGGGTGGCCGAGGGCACTGGCGGGTGGCCCCGGCGCCCCAGGGCCAGCGGCCCCGCAGCGAGCCCCAAGGTGAAGGCCGTGGCACCCGGCTCAGCGCCCCTCTCCCGCTCCCGCTCCCGCTCCCGCTGCTCCAGCTGCTGCTGCACCTCAGCGTGCAGCCGGTCCCGCTGCTTCTTGGACATGCGCCCGAACTTGACGGCTGCAGGCACACGGCAGGTGTGCAAAAGTGTGTGCACATTATGGGTGCACGCGGTGCACAAACACATACAAGATATGCATGCACTGTGGGTGCGTGTGGTGGTGCATCGTGGTTGTGTGTAGTGCGTGAACACCTGCAAGTGCGTGTGTGCCTCATGAATGTGTGTGGTGCACGAGCACGTCCAAAATGTGTGCGCTGTGCGTGCGTGAGGTACATGAACATGGGTTGCAAAATGGGTGCGCATCACGGAGGCATGTGATGCACAGGCATGTGCAAAGTGCGTGTGCATTGTGGGTGAGTGTTGTGTGTGCCATGCATGAACAAGTGCAAAGCACACGTGTGCATCATAGGTGCGTGTGGTGTGCACGAAGGTCTGTAAAGTGCATTTGTGCGTTGTGGGTGTGTGTGTGGTGCATGTGTGCAGCAGGTGAGGCATGAATACCTGCGCTAAGTGCCCGTGCGTTGTATGCGTGCGAGTGCAGTGCATGGAATTATGTGTAAAGTGCATGTTGGCAGAATTTGTGGGGGATACCTGATCACGCGTGCACAGTACACGTGTGCTGTGAGTGGTTCATGCACACCTGTGCAAAGTAGCCGTGTGCTGTGTGTACACGCGATGCACGAACACGCCTGCAAAGTGCATGTGTGTAGAGCATGTTTATGTGTGTGCATATACGTGTGTGTGTGTGTGTGTGTGCGTGCGGGCACGTGGTCGCCCCCGGTGCTGCCCTACATGTGCTGGCCGGCTCCCCGCGACCTACATAGCTGCCGTGCTGGGGCTTTCCGGCCCCACGCGTGCTGCGCGGCGGCCCTACCGCTGGGCTTCCTCCGGCTGCGCCGGCCCCGGCCCCACCGTTTCCTCCTGCGAGGGCGGCCATGGGCCACCGTGTCCCCCCGAGGGTGTCGCATTGTCCCTGCTTGGGGACACACGGCGGGGAGGCGTTGCCTCGGGGTTGCAGCAGACTCTGCTCAGCCCTGGGGGCCGCTGGGGTGGTGGCGCCTTGGGTGGGGAAAAGCACCTGGTTCTGGATGGGCAGATGCACCCGGCTCTGGGGTGCTGGGGAAAGGGACCTAGCTGTGGGGTGGGGAGATGCACCCGGATCCAGGGTGGGGAGATGCACCCAGGGCCGGGGTGGGGACATGCACCTGGGTCTGCGTGGGGAGATGCACCCAGGTCCAGGTGGGGAGAGGCAGCCGGGCCCGGGTGGGGCGGCAGGGGGCCGGGGGCGCGGGCACTCACCGTCCCGTGACATGCCGAGGCGCAGGCACTTCTGGAGGCGGCAGTGCTGGCAGCGGTTGCGGCTCGCCCGGTCGATGGGGCAGTTCTGCTGGCGGCTGCAGGCGTAGCTCAGGCTGCTCTGCTGGCTCCGCCGGAAGAAGCCCTGCGCACCCAGGGGTCAGAGTGGGCCGGGACCCCTGGCTGGGACCCCCGGCCCTGGACCACCTGGCCGGCCCTGGGCACTCACCTTGCAGCCCTCGCAGGTGATGACGCCGTAGTGGATCCCCGAGGACTTGTCCCCGCAGATCTTGCAGGGGATCACCTCGATCTGGGCTGCCGGTGAGAGGGGCAAAGTGTGGGCAGCAGCTCCTGGCCCACAGCGGGTCCCCCAGGGGGCCATGCGTGCCACCCATGGACTCACATGTCCCCCATGGGCTCCTCTGACCCCTATGGGACCATGCATGCCACACATGTTCTCATGTGTCCCCCATGGGCTCATGTGTGCCCCACAGCCTTGCGTGTCCCCCGTGGGACCATGCAAGCCACCCATGTTCCCACGTGTCCTCCGTCTGCTGACGTGTCACCTATGCGCTCACGTGTCCCCTATGGGATTTTATGAGCTACCCATGTTCCCACATGTTCCCCATGGGCTCATGTCACCCCATAGGCTGACGTGTCACCTATAGGCTCACGTGTCCCCATGGACTCACATGTTCCCATGACACCACATGTCCCTGTGAGCTCACGTGTCCCCCATGGTCTTACAGGACCCCTATGGGCACACGTGTCCCCTATGGGCTCACATGCCCCCCCACGGGGTCCCCTGTCCCCACAGGACCCTATGTGCCCCCTGTGGGCTCTCCTGTGCCCCATGGTCCCACGCGTCTCCATGGGCCCACACATGTCCCCCAGGGGCTCCCATGCCCCCCCAGCACCCACCCACCCCGCACGTGTGTGCAGCCCTGCGCCCCGGCCGCACCACCCCGTCCCCGTCCCCGTCCCTGTCCCCCACCCCGAGCTGGGCAGCCCCGGGCACCGCCCGGATGCCTGGGTCCCCGCCACCCCCCAGGGAATCGGCACAGGAGGGCCCTGCCCGGACGCCTGGGCCCGCGGGGCAGCCGGGGCCTCGCTGGAACCGCAGCGCCAGCCGGCGCCTGCGAAGCCGCAGCGGGGACGCGGCCCCACCTCGCGGGAAAGCGCCCGGCGCTGGGCGTAAACACCCACCCCGGGGGCACCTGGCTGTAAACACCAGCGGGGGGTGTGTGTGTGGGGGGGGGACTCGGTCATAAATACCCGCCCAGGGGCACCTGGCTGCAAATACACACCGGGGAGGGGGTGGGATGGACACCAGAGTGGGGGGGGGCAGGCTGGAGCCAAGGGGTGCCAGAGCTGGGGGGACACCAGAGCCAGGGAGGGGGGACACCAGGCCTGGGGGATGCCCCACTGCCTGGACACCTGCATATGCACAGGCTTGCACACGCTTGTGTGTGCTCTTGCACACACACACACGTGCGCGCACACACACGCTGACAGCTGTTTGTGCCTGCTTGTACATGGTCACACACGCTTGTGCACGTGTGTTAGCTCCCATTTGCACGTGCTCGTGCACACTCACACCTGCCTGCACATGCTTGTGCGTATACATGCATACCTGCATATCCTTGTGCACGCTTGCACATGCTTGTGCATCTATGTGCATGCTCACACGTCTGTGCACACTTCTGCATGCACACACATGCTCATGCACCCTTGTGCACAATCATGCACACTCCTATGCCCTTCCTTGCATATGCTTGGGCTTGCTCAAACACGCTTGTGCAAGAGCACACATCCTTGTTCACGCTCGCACACGCTTAGGCACACTCGCACTCACTTGAGCGTGCTCACACAAGCCTGTGCATGCGTGTGCACATGCGTGCCCACACACGTACGCACCCACTCGCACCTCTTCCTCCCGGACACAAATCCGCTTCGTCGGCTTTTTCCACGCGACCCACTTTTGGCGCCGGGCGCCGCGGCCCAGCCCGGCGGCCGCCCTCACATCCGGCACCGGGGGGCCGCGGCGAGGCCGGGTGGCCCCAGGGACCCCCGTAGCGGCGCAGGGCGAAAAGCCCCAGGAGGCGGCGCAGAGCCGGTGGGAATTCGGCCTTTGGGGCTTTGAGTCAGCCCGGGGCGCCGGCGCCCGCATTAGTCAAAGCGGCGGCGCCGGTGCTGCCAGGAAGCGCCGCTTTCGGGTGCCGCTCCTGCCGGGAAGCCGCGAGCGAGAGGTCGCCGAGGTCTCGCCGAATTCCCCCCCACCGCTGCCCCGGCGGCACCCACCGCCCCGGCACCCACCGCCCTGGCAAACACCACCCTGCCGCCGACCCCCGGGCACCGGCCGGCACCCGCCGCCCCTGCACCCATGGGCACCTGCCAGCACCCACCATCCAGCACCCGCTGGCACCCGCCGGCCCTGAGATGGGGAGAGGGTGGGAAGTGTGTGCACCTGCCCCGGCACGGCGCAACGCGGCACAGCCAAACGCGCCACGGCGCAGCGCTGACAAACATGGTGCGGCACATGCAAACATGCCACGGCACCAGCAACCACACTGCAGCACATGCGAACACGCCACAGCACATGCAAACACACCACGGTACATGCAAACGCCACAGCACATGCAAACACACCACAGTACATGCAAACGCCACAGCTCATGCAAACATGCCACAGTACATGCAAAAATGCCACGGCATCAGCAAACACCCCAGCAGGAATCACACTACAGCACATGCAAACACGCCATGTCACAGCGCAGCCAACCCAGCCCCGGGTGCAGGACACCTGGGTCCCCAGGGAGGAGGAGGGGGTGGGAGGAAGCCAGCTGGACCCCCAAAATCCATGCTCCCTCCAGTGCCTGGGGCGAGGCGCTGCCCTGGCCGTGCCGGCTCTCCCCAGGTGCGGGACCGGGCTCAGGTGTCCGGGACCCTGGGCACCCAGGGGCTGGACCGTGCTCAGCCCTGCATCAGCCCCGCGTTCCCTGCCTGACCCCCAGCCGCAGGGGTGGCGTCCCAGGATGCCTGGGCCCCTTTGCCGGCACAGCCCCGGAGCCGCCCAGCACTGCCGGGGTGTGCGGAGCACCGAGCCCCTGCCTCGGTTTCCCTGGGGCCCGGCGAGCTGGGGTGCAGTGCAGGGTGATTGCAGCCGGGGTGCAGCGCTGGGGGGGGGGCAGCTGCGTCTGAGCAGTGCGGGGCTGCAGCTAGCTGCAGTGCGGGGGCTGCAGGGCAGCACAGGGGGGCTGGGGGTACGGGGGGGCCGAGGCTGGGCGCAGGGCAGGGGCCGCGGGTGCGGGGGGGCTGAGGCTGGGCGCAGGGCAGGGGCTGGGGGTGCGGGGGGGGCTGAGGCTGGGTGCTGCGCGGGGGCTGCAGCTGGGGCCGGGGAGCAGCACGGGGCGGCCGCAGCCCCCAACCGTGTGCAGCGGGCTGGGGTCACCCGCCTCTCCCCCCGCCAAGCGTGTCCCCCTCGGCGTCACCTGCGCCCGGCCCCGCGCACCTGCCAGCCCCGACCACATCTAACACGCGTGTTCCCGCGCCGCCGCCGCGGCACCCGCAGGTGCACAGGCTGGGGGGGGAGTGGGGGGTCCCTGTCGGGCTCTCTCCACACACACGGACACACATGTCCCCACAGGGACACGGCAGAGCTTCGCAGGGCACCCCAAGCCAGTGCAGCAGTGGTGCCAGCAACATGTGTGTGTGTTTGCACACACATGTGTGTTCGCACATGTGCACATGTGTGTAAAAAGCAGCAGAGGACAACGTAGTGATGTGAGCCGTGTGCACAGCAGCAGACGTGTGCGTACTGGGGACATGCAATAACATGTATGCACACCCGGCGGTACATTGCAGCACCCAGTGACACATGGGCTTGCACAGTATCACATGCACCTGGCAACACGCGGAGACATGCAATAAAACACCTGCACATGCTGTAACATACTGCTACGCAGCCTGACGTGTGTACACGCACAGCAGCACACGGCACCCTGCACAGCCCCGTAGCACACCTGGCTGTGCCATCACACGCATGTCCTCGCTGGAACATGCTACAACACGTCTGCAAATGTCTGAAAATATGTTTGCCCCTGCCGGGGCGCCCCGCAGCACACCGTCACACACCTGCACCCGCTGCCACGCGCTGGTCCTGGGCGCTGGCTCCGCTCCGACGTTCGGTCACGGTGCCTTCGCAGCAGGACCCCTGAGGGACCCAGGCGTCCGGACTGCCCCCACCCCGCAGGGTGCACAGCATGCATGTGTGTCCTCGTGCAAGTGTGTGCACGCTCACACGTATGCGCATACCTGCTCGCACACACTTGCCTGCCCCCGCGCTCACATGCACGCAGGCTCGCAGGCAGGATCCCCGAGGCGTCTGCATGTACATGCAGCCTAATCGGTGTTTGCACAGCTACGCAAGCAGTCTTGCACGCACAACCACATGCATGTGCTGGCTTACACACTCACCCACGCATGGATGCACATCCTCACACGCACATACACGCTTGCACAAACACACGGCCTCTCCCACAAATGCGCACACTTACATACGGTCTCCCGTGCTGGCATGCACACATACCTGGTGTGGCATGCTTGCACAGGCTTGCATACATGCCTGCATGCTCCTCAACACCTGCATGCACACACGCCTGCTCACACACACTTGCACACATGCAGGCATGCTCCCACATGCTTGCATGTACACATGCCTCCTTGCACATGCTCCAACATGCTTGCACACAAGCATGCCCACTCCACATGCTTGCAGAAAAACATATCCACTCCCACACGCTTGCACGTATACATGCCTGCTCGCACATGCTTGCACGCATGCATGCAGGCTCCCACATGCTTGCATGTACATATGTCTGTTCCCACTAACTCTCACACACTTGCACAAACACATACCTGCTCCCACACGCTTGCACAAGCACAGACCTGCTCACTCGAGCACAAACCCACTTGCACGAGCACATACCTGCTTGTACACACTTGCACAAGCACAGACCTGCTCACTCGAGCACAAACCCACTTGCACGAGCACATGCCTGCTTGCACACGCTTGCACGAGCACAAACCCACTTGCACGAGCACAGTCGCTCGCACGCACTGGCACACACCACACCCGCACGAAACCCCGCGGCCCCGCGCACGGCCCTACCTCGCATGGCGGCGGCACGGCACGGCACGGCGCAGCGGCCCCGCGTTATAAGGGCGCCGCGGCCCCCCCGGCATCCTGCCCCCCCGGCATCCTGCCCCCGGCCCCACGCACTGGAAATTTCCGACTTTCCACGGTGCGGGCGGCCCCACAGGGGGAAACTGAGGCACGGAGGGGCAGCGCGGGGACCCAGGCATCCAGGTGGGCCCCCCGCCCCCCCTGGCCCGCAAACCTGGTGACCCCGGTGGCATGGGGCAGGGACCCAGGCGTCCGGGCGCGCTAACCTAGATTCCCTCTGCCACCCCCGACCCAGGCTGGAAACCCCCCCTCGGGGCGGAGGGGAGGCAAGAACCCCCCCCCCAAGCGAAGCAGGGCGAGCCCAGGCGTCCGGGCTGCTCTGAACCTCCAGGCTTGGCCCCACCCAGGGGGTGCAGGACGCCTGGGTCCCCTTCGTGGGGCTCAGCTCTTCCCTGAGCTGCTGTCCCGCACCCTCCTCCGGAGTGCAGCAACGGGACCCCCCCCCGCATCCACATGCACCCTCCTCCGGGGTGCAGCAATGGGACCACCCCCCCCCGCACCCACATGCACCCTCCTCCGGGGTGCAGCAACGGGACACCCCCCCCCCCGCATCCACATGCACCCTCCTCCGGGGTGCAGCAATGGGACCACCCCCCCCCGCACCCACATGCACCCTCCTCCGGGGTGCAGCAACGGGACACCCCCCCCCCCGCACCCACATGCACCCTCCTCCGGAGTGCAGCAACGGGACACCCCCCCGCATCCACATGCGCCCTCCTCCGGGGTGCAGCAACGGGACCCCCCCCCCCCCGCATCCACATGCGCCCTCCTCCGGGGTGCAGCAACGGGACACACCCCCCCCCCCCGCATCCACATGCACCCTCCTCCGGGGTGCAGCAATGGGACCACCCCCCCCCGCACCCACATGCACCCTCCTCCGGGGTGCAGCAACGGGACCCCCCCCCCCGCACCCACATGCGCCCTCCTCCGGGGTGCAGCAATGGGACCCCCCCCCCCGGCACCCACATGCACCCTCCTCCGGGGTGCAGCAACGGGACCCCCCCCCGGCACCCACATGCACCCTCCTCCGGGGTGCAGCAACGGGACCCCCCCCCCCCGCACCCACATGCACCCTCCTCCGGAGTGCAGCAACGGGACACCCCCCCGGCACCCACATGCGCCCTCCTCCGGGGTGCAGCAACGGGACCCCCCCCCCGCACCCACATGCACCCTCCTCCGAGGTGCAGCAACGGGACCACCCCCCCCGCACCCACATGCACCCTCCTCCGGGGTGCAGCAACGGGACCCCCCCCCCGGCACCCACATGCACCCTCCTCCGGGGTGCAGCAACGGGACCCCCCCCCGGCACCCACATGCGCCCTCCTCCGGGGTGCAGCAATGGGACCCCCCCCCCGCACCCACATGCACCCTCCTCCGGGGTGCAGCAACGGGACCCCCCCCCCCGCACCCACATGCACCCTCCTCCGGAGTGCAACAACGGGACCACCCCCCCGCACCCACATGCACCCTCCTCCGGAGTGCAACAACGGGACCACCCCCCCCCCCGCACCCACATGCACCCTCCTCCGGGGTGCAGCAACGGGACCCCCCCCCGCACCCACATGCACCCTCCTCCGGGGTGCAGCAATGGGACACCCCCCCCCCCGCACCCACATGCACCCTCCTCCGGGGTGCAGCAACGGGACACCCCCCCCCCGCACCCACATGCACCCTCCTCCGGAGTGCAGCAACGGGACCACCCCCCCCGCACCCACATGCACCCTCCTCCGGGGTGCAGCAACGGGACCACCCCCCCCGCACCCACATGCACCCTCCTCCGGGGTGCAGCAATGGGACCCCCCCCGGCACCCACATGCACCCTCCTCCGGGGTGCAGCAACGGGACACCCCCCCCCCCCGCACCCACATGCACCCTCCTCCGGGGTGCAGCAACGGGACACCCCCCCCCCCGCACCCACATGCGCCCTCCTCCGGGGTGCAGCAATGGGACCCCCCCCCCGGCACCCACATGCACCCTCCTCCGGGGTGCAGCAACGGGACACCCCCCCCCCCGGCACCCACATGCACCCTCCTCCGGGGTGCAGCAACGGGACCCCCCCCCCCGCACCCACATGCACCCTCCTCCGGGGTGCAGCAACGGGACACCCCCCCCCCGCACCCACATGCGCCCTCCTCCGGGGTGCAGCAATGGGACCCCCCCCCCGGCACCCACATGCACCCTCCTCCGGGGTGCAGCAATGGGACCCCCCCCCCGGCACCCACATGCACCCTCCTCCGGGGTGCAGCAACGGGACACTCCCCCCCCCCGCACCCACATGCACCCTCCTCCGAGGTGCAGCAACGGGACACCCCCCCGGCACCCACATGCACCCTCCTCCGGGGTGCAGCAATGGGACCCCCCCCCGCACCCACATGCACCCTCCTCCGGAGTGCAGCAACGGGACCCCCCCCCCGCACCCACATGCACCCTCCTCCGGGGTGCAGCAACGGGACCCCCCCCCCCGCACCCACATGCACCCTCCTCCGAGGTGCAGCAACGGGACACCCCCCCGCACCCACATGCACCCTCCTCCGGGGTGCAGCAATGGGACCCCCCCCCGCACCCACATGCACCCTCCTCCGGAGTGCAACAACGGGACCACCCCCCCCCCCCGCACCCACATGCACCCTCCTCCGGGGTGCAGCAACGGGACACCCCCCCCCCCCGCACCCACATGCGCCCTCCTCCGGGGTGCAGCAACGGGACACCCCCCCGGCACCCACATGCGCCCTCCTCCGGGGTGCAGCAACGGGACCCCCCCCCGGCACCCACATGCACCCTCCTCCGGGGTGCAGCAATGGGACCCCCCCCCCGCACCCACATGCACCCTCCTCCGGAGTGCAACAACGGGACCACCCCCCACCCCGGCACCCACATGCACCCTCCTCCGGGGTGCAGCAACGGGACACCCCCCCCCCGCACCCACATGCACCCTCCTCCGGGGTGCAGCAACGGGACCCCCCCCCCCGCACCCACATGCACCCTCCTCCGGGGTGCAGCAACGGGACCCCCCCCCCCGCACCCACATGCACCCTCCTCTGGGTTCACCATTGGGACTCCCCGCACCCCTCTGCACAGCCGGCCCCATGGGGACCTTGGGGGGGGGGGTCCCGCATCCCCTGGGTGGGGTCCCATGGTGGGTTGTAGGACTCAAGTGTGGGTCTTTCTCGTGACACACCACCCTGCAAAGAAGGGCGAAAGGGGTTCGCTGGGACCCCTGGGACAGCCCTAACCCGGGGACCCCCAGCTCGGGACCCTCCACCCTGGGGACTACAGGACACCCACCCCAGGGACCTCAAGGACCCCCATCCTGAGGACCCCCCCCCACCCCAGGAAGTCCAGCCCCACCCCGAACCGCTCACCCCATGTTTCATAGCCAGCAGCTGAAGCGGACCCAGGTGTCCGGGCCCCACCGGCTGCCTCGCTCCCATCTCAGACCCAAAACTAGGACCCAGGTGTCCCCACAGCCCGGCCTCCCCCACCCCGGCTCTCCCCATTTGGCCCTGCTCCCCAGCTGGCCCTGTCGTGCCACGGATGGATCCTGTGGGAGATGGCTCTGGAGGGCTCCAAGAGAGCTGGTTGCTATTCTGGGATCCCCTCCTGGACTAGCCTGGAACGGGTTAGGGATGACTGGAGCCAGCTGGCCATACCCACGTCCATGGGCTCTGGTGGGATGCACCCATGGGGCTGAGGGAGTTGGCCGACGTCGTTGCAAGACAACTCGCAATCATTTTGGAAAGGCGGTGGAGATCAGGAGTGGTCCCTGAGGGCTGGAAGAAAGCCAATGTCACCCCAGTCTTCACAAAGGGCAAGAAGGAGGATCTGGGGCACCACAGGCCGGTCAGCCTCACCTCGACCACTGGGGAATTGATGGAGCAGCTCATCCTGGAGACATTCCCAAGCAGCTGAAGGACAAGAAGGTGATGGGGAGCAGTCAGCATGGGTTCGCCAAGGGGAGATCACGCTTGACCAACCCCATGGCCTTCAATGGTGGGATGATGGGCCAGGTGGGGCACTGCTCTCCCAAGGCAGGGAGAGCAGCGGATGTTATCTACCTTGACTTCAGGAAGGCTTTTGACACTGATTCCCATGACATCCTCATGGGCAAGCTGGTGACGCAGGGGCTGGATGAGCGGACAGTGAGGTGGGTTGGGAGCTGGCAGAATGGCAGGGCTTGGAGGGTTGTGACCGGGGCGCAGAGTCCAGCTGGAGGCCTGGAGCTAGCGGTGTCCCCCCGGGGTCAGGGCTGGCTCCAGTGTCGTTCAGCTTACTCATCAGTGATCTGGAGGAAGGGACAGGGCGCACCCTCAGCAAGGCTGCCGATGGCCTGGAACTGGGAGGAGCAGTGGGTGCACCCCAGGGTGGGTCCCAAGGACCTGGCCAGGCCAGAGATGGGCAGAGGAACCTCCCGAAGGTCCACCAAGGCAAGTACCTGCCCTGGGGAGGAGTGACCCAGGCCAGCAGCATCAGCCAGATGCCTGGGTCCCTTAGCTGGGCCAATCCTCTGTGCCTCAGTTTCCCCATGTTGTCTCCCAGCCATGGGGACAGGGTCCCTGCAGGATGCTTGGGTTCCCAGCCCACCCGTGCCTCGGTGTCCCCTGAGTGACAGGGGCCACCTCAGCCCTCCCTCCTCCCCGCCAGAGAATACAGACAGGAGGGGACCCAGGCGTCCGGGGCTCCCCTCCGGCCCCAGCCCTGGTCTGCAGGGGCATAGAGGCCCATGCGGTGGCACCAGGCAGGGACATGTGTCCCCTTGGGTGGCACTGCCAGGCAGGTGGCACCCATTGAGGTCTTGTGGGTGACACCCGTGGGTGACACGTGGCAAGACCCCATGGGTGACACCCTACGAGGCTTCGAGGGGGCACTGTGGGGTGGGGGCCACTGGGTGACACCCCGTGGATGACACCCAATGGGTGGCACCACTGGCAGGTCACACCCGCTGCTGTGTGGGTGGCACCCTGGGGGAGGGGCACTGCCGAGGGCCCCACGGGTGACACGGATGGGGCAGCGCCAACTCCCCCTGCCCCATGCCAGCCAGGGCCACCCTGGCAGGGGAGCCGCCGTGCCCGGCCCCCGAGGCGAGCGGCTCCGGGCCCGGCCCCTCGCACCTCGGCCCCATCCGGCCGCAGAGACGCCGGCAGGGGAAACCGCGCTCCCACGCCGCGGTCGGGGACAGCGAGGGGCTTCCCCCCGCGGCGCGGGGCGGGAAACGGGGCGCTGGGCCCCTTTTGCCCCCCGGGCCCTGAGGGGTTAACACGCCTGGGACGAGGACAGACAGGAACAGGGGCAGGGATGGGGACAGGGACGGAGGCAGCCCGGACCCCGCTGGGCCCAGTTCCCCGCGGAGCTTTGGTCCCCGGGGCGGCTCCATCCTGGATGCCGGGGCCACCCCTTCGCGCAGAGCCCAGTGGCACCGGGAGCCGCCCCGGGGGCAGGTTTCGTAGCGCCGCCACAAGCCACGAGCACTCGCGTCCCCGAGATGCTTTATTTCCACGCTACTTCGCGCTCCCAACAGACGAGCCCGGGGCCCGGCGCGGAGATGCCGGAGGGGGCCGCACCTCCCGGCCACGGCACGGCAGCGAACGTGGGTAGGTGCTGGCCCTCGCCGCTCCTGCGGGGCTGAAGCAATTTTGGGTGTCTCCCTCCTCTCGGAAAAATGGGACCTCCTGGCCTTTTGGCAAACAGCCACAGCCCCTTTCATCCCACCAGTGCTGTCAGAAACATGGCTAATTCCTACTGAAAACATCAATAAATATTAAGTATATTCCTTGTCAATTTAGGTGCTGGTGTTCGCTCCACAACCCCCAGCTCTGCCTAAAACAAGTCGTTTAGTACTCTGCAAATGTCCCCCCTGGGCCAGGCACCACTGGTTGCTTCAGGGAAACTGAGGCACAAGGCTGAGGTGCCGACAGGCATCTCCCTCCAGTTTCTATCCAATATGGGTTTTTCTGGCTGCTCCGAAGCTGCCTCGAATGCACTGGGATGATGCTGGTCCCAGTGGCAGGGACGAGGTGTCGCGTGGGGAACCGGACCTGGGCAGGAGCAAGGGAGAAGCGCTGCGGGAAGCATCTTTGGGGTGGCAGGGAGGGTGCATGCCTTCGCCCGGAGACATGGGAGCGCTGCGACGGAGCGGGGCGGATCTGGGCGGCTGTGACCAACGGCATTCGGGGGCCCGGAGAGCCGGAGCTGCCCCCAGCCTCATGGGGCCTACTGGCAGCTAGCCTGCTGCTTTTGGGACGTGGTGGCATCCAGCTGGATAAAGAGAGCTAAAAACAGAGAAGGAGGAAAAAGGAGGATGACTCATTAACGGACAGCAGGGAGAAGCAGGGACTGTAGCCGCTGGCGAGACAGCGCTGTCCCGGGACGTTTCCAACACTGCTGCCAGCTCACGGGGGTCCGGTCACGGCCTGAGCGTGGAGCTTGCAGATAGGGCCGGCGTGTGACGGCATGCGATGGCGTGACACGGCGTGACGGTGACATGGCAGGGCTCTGGCGCCCTCTCCCGACTGCCAGTCTCCGACTCTCTGGGCTGCACTGGAGCTTAACGGGGTCTCGGGGGTAAAGCCCCTGCCAGTGCTCACTCCGAGCCCTTTGCACCCCCAGGAGAGGCAGGGAAGAGCCACAGATCCCTGACAATTCCCCTTCCCCAGGCTCCCTCCACTTTTAAGCGCCTGAAACGGGGAAGATGAGTTTCAGCACTGCCCTGGCCACTCCCACCCCAGAGCCGGGTCCCCATCGTGACGCGGAGCGCATCTTTACCCGTCGCCTCCGCGTGGAGGGTGCCACCGTCAACGCTCTGCACTTTACAGGACAGAAAGACTTTCCGGCCCTCCACTTTGTCCACCTTGCTGTCCACGAGCACCACGGAGCCCAGCGGGACGGGGCTGTGAGGAGAGAGCACCCCAGGGAAGGGGCTCCGTTGGAAAGAGCACTGAACCGAGCCCCAGCGTTGCTGATCAGCGCCAAAGGAAGAGCCGCGGATGGAGAACGGCGCTTCCCCTGCTTGGGGGCTCGTCCTGGCTCCCGCCCTCCCCCAGGGACATTCAGGAAGGTCACTCACTTTACGTAGTTGATGCTGAGGTTGGCCGTCATCACCCTCCCCGCCACGAAGATGGCGCAGCTCCCTATCGTGCTGTCGATGATGGTGGCGATGGAGCCACCGTGGGCAAAGCTGGGGGCCGCAGGGGGAAGGAAGGGTTGAGAATGAGCCTGGAGGGAGAAAATCTGCCGCATGCTAGCTGAAGGTAGGGGGGCTTCAGCGAGCTCTTACCCGGGATGCCCCTCCAGGTAGGAGCCGGGCTGGAACAGACACACGACCCTTTTCTCCAAGGCGTTCAGGAACATCACATACTCGAAGCCCACGCCTTCGGCGTCAATGCTGCGAAGGAAGAGGCGTGTGCCCTCCTTCTTCTCTTGCACCAACTTCATCGATTCTGCCAAGGCACGAGAGAAGAGCCCAGGTTAGAAGCAAAACGGAGGGGAGAGCATCACACCAAGCCTTTCACCAAGTCCCTGGCTTGTTATAAGGGTTATTTTTCACGCGTGGGGGCTGTCTGCATTCCCCAAGCCTGCAGAGGACATGCTGGGAGGCAGTTCTGCTTAGGCCCACTGGGGAGATGTGACTCAGCGATGATTTAACTCAGCGATGAGGGTTTGCTCTGCCTCAGCAGCAGAAATCCATGAAAATTGCAGCCATGAGCCCAGATGCAGGGAAACCCAGGAGGGAGGGATCTGTGGGTGCTGATTTTTAAACTGATTTAAATTCCTGTTTTCCTGGCACTGCAAAGGGCACAAGCTGCTTGCAGGGCACCAGCAGAAGAGAGGAATGCCTGTGGGGAACAGCAGACCAACACCATGGCACAGACCGCAGGGAACAGAGGTTGTTTTGGCCCAAACTACGCCCTGCTGCTGTTTCCAGGGAGCTCTAATGTCACCCTAACAGGCTCTGCCCTGACAGGGGAAGGCTGAGGGTCTAATTCAACACGCCCTCTGGTGCCAGTCCCAACAGATGCTCCACGGTCACAGCTGCCAGGTGACAACTACAAGGATGGTATCTCGAGCTTCCCAAGACACCAGAGCTACCATCGGGGATGTTTTAGAGCCAGGCAAGGGCCAACTGTGGCCAGGAAGAGGCCCGGGAAGCACGTGAGCATGGCAGAAGCAAAGTGTCACTCGCCGGGTCGTGCCGTGAGCTGGTGACACACGGCAGCGGCATGCGGCAGGAGACACCAAAGGGCCTTGCCTGGGATATGATCGAGGATGTTGTTGTAGGAGGGAATCCTCTTCCACAGCCCGTCCTTGGTCATCTCCAGGAACCTGTTGTACAAGTCCAGCATGTCCTGGCTCCAGCTGGCATTGGGCAGGGCGTAATCCTTCGGCTGGCCCAGCTGCGAGTACAGGGCCTGGATAGATCGGGAGAGGCGCACAGTGAGCAGCTACGCCCCCGATCCCTTCGCACACGCTCCCCGCACCTAGTCTATAAGGAGCAGCTCTGCTCCTGGTTGTGCTTTCGACAGCAGAACCCAGCACTGCACGTTTTAACCACCATCAATTCACCTTTAGCTCCCCCGCCTGCTTTGGCCGGAGCTGCAATTCCTCTGCCAAAGAGTTAAGGAGGTTTTCCGAGATATGTGCGAGGCAGAACAAGCCTCCCCGCCCATGAATCCTGCCAGGTGAAAGTTGTTTTCGTGACAGCCTGGCAGAGTCTTTGACGGATGAACTAAACAGGAAACAATTTCAAGCATTCCCTGAGGTGTGTGGGGGGGAAAACTATTGTTTCTGCCCTCTTAGTCACTGTACCCAGTGAGAAACATGCAACAGCTTCACGAAAGCAGCAATTCTCCTGAACAAAGAGAGGATTTATCCCCATGCTGAACGAGCCAAGCCTCGCTGTTACTAACAGCGGTTGTGAAACCACCGCTGTTACTAACAGGGGTTGTGAAACCACCTGGGGCGGGGAACAGAGATCAACCGCTGCTCACAGTCCACCGCTGCTCACAGTGGCTTTTCGCATCGATCCAACCCCAGGGGAGCCCTGACACTGGCACAAGGGTTTTTCTGACCGAGCAGCCAGTTTGGGATGTTTCAGCCGCCCTGCTCCGAGCAGGAGTTACCTCCAGGGGGATTTAAGCCCAGAGATTGATTCACAGTTGCGCAGCCCGGGTGTTTCTGCCAGCGCGGCGCCCACATGGCGCCCGGCTGACGGTGGAGTGCCCGTCCCCGCCACCGAGGGCTCCGAACGTCACCAGCGCCGGGGCAGCACCAGCCCGGCAGCCGGGGCCGGGAGAAGCCCCCCGGGCCCGTTCGGCCTCCGAGGGACCTTTATCCCACGTGCGCCCTTGTGAGCTGCCACCGCGCCGGAGCCGAGGGACACAGGGGACGCCGCGACCTCCCCGCGCGGCGGGACGCGGCCGCTGTCGCGCTCGCCCCCGGGCGCGGTGAGCGGGGGCGACCCGGGCCCGACGCGCAGCCCCCGGGCGGCAGCACTCACCGCGGCGCCCCGGGGCGGGCAGGGGCGGGCGGGGGGGCTGGGCCCCGGCGCCCCCCAGCCCCTCGCGGCCCCGGGAGCCAGGCCGGGCTGCCGGCGGGGGGCCAGCACCTGCCCCAGTGCCCCGCACCGCCTCCACATGGCTCCCTCCGGGCCGCCGCCGATGTCACGCCGGGGCGGCGATGTCACGCCGGGGTGGTGATGTCACGCCGGGGCGGCGATGTCACGCCGGGGCGGTGACGTCGCTCCTGCTCGCGGACGACAGGCGGTGATGGCGCTCCTGGTTCTGGGGGCCTGGCCGTGACGTCCCCCCGTCAGCTGGGCCTGGTGCCGACGTCACTGCTGGCAGTGATGTCACTTGCGCTCGCTGGGCCCTGGAGGTGACGTCACTCCGTCAGTGAACGGTCCAGTGCCCACGTCTCGCCGGTGGCAGCCGGGTCCCCCCCCGGGTGACCTTCGACCCCCGGTGACCTTCGACCCCTCCCGGGCCCCCCCAGCGCCGAGGGGGCGCTCGCCCCGCCCCCGCCCCCTCCCCCGTGACCTTCCCGTGACCTTCGACCCCGCCCCGCGCTCCCCTTCCTCACCCCGAGGCACCGCTTCCAGCGCCGCGCCGGAGCGTCCTGACGTCACGCGCCCGCCCCGTGACGTGCGTGACGGCGAGGGCACGCCCACTGCCCGCCCCGCGCGCCCGAGGGGCGGGGCCGCGCGCGCCGTTGCCGGGGCGGCGGCGGGGCCCTGCGGAGCCCTCGGCGCCCCTATGGAGCCCTATGGAGCCCTGTGGGCACCTATGGGCGCCCCTGTGGGCCCCTCTACACCCCGGCACACCCCTCCGGACACCTGTAGACCCCGCTACAGCCCCGTGGACCCCTGTAGGCTGCCCCATAGGGCCCTGTGCGGGCATCTATAGACCCCTGTGTACACCACAGACCCCTATACAGCCCTGTGCCAGCCCAAAAAAACTCCGTGGGCCAAAAAAACGCGATGGACCCCTATAAAACCCTGCACAGCCCTGTAAGAGCCCTATACAGCCCTATGCATCTCCGCCCAGCCCTGTCCGGGCCCTATACACAGCCTTGTAGGGGGCCTGTACATCCTGCACAGCTCCCTACAGCACCTATAAACCCCTACACGTCCCCATACAACCCTTAGGAACCCTAAGGCCTTTACAGGCCCTATAGCCTGGCCTTTACAGGCCCTATAGCCCCCTAGAGACCCTGTACACCCCCATACATCCCTGTACACCCCATACATCCCTATGTGAGCCCTGTACACCCATATCCAGCCCTATACGGGCCTATACAACCCTATACAACCCATATAGCCCTGCTCAGGCTCTAAACAACTCCATATACACCTATACACCTCGCACAGCCTTGTATAGGCCCTATACAGCCCTCAGAGCACCTTTGTGTCCCTATGAATGCTCTACATCACTACACAATGCTGTAGACCCCTATACACCCCTATACACCCCTGCATAGCCCTGTATGTCCCTTATATCCTACACCCGGCACAGCCCTGTACAGGCCCTATACAACCCTAGGAATCCCTATATAGCCCTATACACACTGCACAGCCCAGTATGGGCCCTGCACAACCCTATACCCCCTCATACACCCTGCACAGCTGTCTATGGGTCTTATACACCCCTATAGACCCCCTACAGACCTGTGTGGGCCTTTCACCCCTAGGGACCCCTAGAGACCCTGTAGAGGCCCTGTATGAGCCCTATACACCCCTACGCACAACTGTAGCTACCTATGCAACCCGCTCAGCCCTGTGCAGGCCCTAAACACCCCTATAGATCCCTATACATTCCTGTGTGAACCTCATACAGCCCTATTCACCCCATACACTCTGCACAGCGCTGCATGAATCCCATATGTGCCTAAACACCCCTATACACTCTGCACAGCTCCCTACAGCCCCTGTACAACTCTTCATACCCCTATATACATCTCTATACCCCTACACACCCTGCAAAGTCCTGCACAAGCCCTATATATCCATATATATCCCATGCAACCCAAACAGCCCTGTGTGGGACCTATACACCCTTATACACTCCTAGAAAAAGCTGTAAACCCCATACAGCACACACTGACTTGTATAGCCCCTATATACCCCTAGAGACCTCTTTACACTCTGCAAAGCCCTATGTGGGCCTTATACACCCCTACACACTCTATATGCCCCATACACACCTACAAGGCCCCACAAAAATCCATACAGCTATACACACCCCTATAGAGCTCTTTACACCCTGCAAAGCCCTGTACAGGCCCTGCACACCCCTACACACTACTCTATGGTTCTCTATAGCACCTATAGGCCCCCTATACACCTCTGAACAGCCCTGTACAGGTCCTATACACCTCTACAATTTTCTGTGGCACCTATAGACCCCCCTAGACACCCCTGCTCAGCTCTTTACCAGCCGTGTACACACTTATGTACCCCTATAGAACCCTGTACAGCCCCTATACACTGCTGTACACCCCTGCACAGTCCTTACAGATGTCTATACAGCCTCTGAACACCCCCAGACATGGGCCTATACAGCCCTGTACATCTCTCGTCCATCTGCACCCCTGCCCCCTGCACACCGCCTTGCACATCCCTGGCTGGGGGATGTCGACACCCCTTGGTCTGGGGGCACCAGCTCTGGCACCCATTGGCTCTGGCACCCACCAGCTCTGAGCACTCCCCTCCCCCCCACTCCGTCGCTCCTAGGCTCCAGCACCCATCGGTTCCGGGCCCCCCTTCCCCAGCTCCAGCACCCTTCAGCTCCAGCACCCTTCAGCTCTGGGCTCCCCTTCCCCAGCTCCAGCACCCCTGGGCTGCGTTGCTGCTGGGCTGCTGAAGCATCTGCTGCTCTGGCACCCGTGGGTGGTGGCGGGGCCGGGGGGAGGCAGGGGTGACTCATGCGCAGCCCAGCCAGCCCCGTCGCTGCAGCAACCACCGCTGTTTGGGCCAAACACGCTGAATCACCGAAGCCAGGCGCCGCCGCGGGCAGTGGGGCCTCGGGGCGCCGGCCCAGGCGCCCCACGGCCCAGCAGGGCAGGGATGCCTGGGTCCGCTGCATGCCAGTGACCTTGCACATATGCACGTGTCTATGTGTGTGCATGGGCACGCATGTGTGTGTGCATGGGTGAGTGTGCATCTGTGTATGCATGTGTCTGTGAACACGGGTGCGCATGTATGCAGGCACGCACATGCATCTGGCTGAATGCATGCACATGCATGTGAGTGCATGTGAATGCATGTGCATGTGAATGCATGCACGTGTCGGCATGTGTGTGCATGCAAGTGCACAGTCACAAGTGTGGGTGCACACGTGTGCATGGACGTGTGTGGCATGTGCATGCATGCGTGCGTGTCCCTAGCTGTGCAAGTGTGTGCCTGCAGGCACACATACACTGGGGTGATTGCATACTTACATGTGTGAACACGTCTGCACAATGTGCACGCCTGTGCACATGGGTGTGCACACGCGTGTGTGCACGCACACCTGAACACACTGGCGTGCGTGTCAGTGTGTGCACGGATGTGCATTTGCACCCACCAGGGAGTGAGGTGTCCCCAAGCAGGGACCGCCCAGGGACACCACATCCACACCCGGGGGGGTGACAGGGACCCCAGGGTGACCACACAGGGACGGCAGCCCCAAGGGAAAAGACCCCTCCAGCATCGTAGAAAACACACCGCAACTGGGCAACTTTATTGGGGGCGAGCGGGGGAAGAGGGTGCCGGGCGCAGGAGCCCCCTGGGGCGCCGGCCCCAGCTCCCGGCCCCCTCACTTCTTCCCCTTCTGCTTCATGTGCACCACGAAGTAGTCGTTGCAGGCGATGGTGAGCCCGGCCACCAGCGAGAAGAAGCTCTGGAAGCCGACCTTGCCGTCGCGGCACTGGTCCAGGTCCTTCATGATTTTATCCAGGGCCATGGGGTCCTTCTGGTTCTGGGGGGACGGAGAGAGCAGGGCGGTTAGGGGGGAGGGGGCCGGGGCCCTCACCCTGGCGTCGGGGCTGCGGCAGGCAGGTCACAGGGGTGCCTCCCGCGGCCCGGCACGTTGAGGGGTCGGAGGCCAGTGCGGTGTTGGGGGGAGTCCGACCCCCGCCCCGCGCCACGGGGGGGTCCAATGGTGGCACCGTGCCAGGAGGGGTTCGGCACCGCGCCGTGGCGGGGTCTGACCCTGGCACTACGCCGGGGGGTGGGCGGGGGTCCGGCCTCACCTCCAGGAAGCCGGGAAACTCCTTCTCCATGAGCACCCGCAGGTCCTCCTTGGCCAGGTAGTTCTTGTCGCCCGCGTACTTGTGGAAGGTGAACATGAGGGTCTCCATGGCGTGCTCCATCTGGGACGGCATGGCGGCGCGGGGCTGCGGACATGGGGCGCGCCGTCAGCCGCCAGCCCCCCAGCCCCACGGAAACCCGCCGCGGGGCCCGCCGCCAGCCCGCGCCCCGTCTGGCTCCGAGACCTTTGCCCGGAGCAGGGCGGGCTGGCACGCTCCCCACAGAGGCCGCCGCCGCTCGGTGCACGTGTGGGGGGTGCCCGCCCTGGTGTTTTCCACCCTGCGAGCAGGCAATGACTCAGCTCCAGTCCCGGCATCCCGGCCAGGACGGGGGGGGGGGGGGGGGATGCCCTGCAAGTGCCCCCACCCTGCTGCGGGGCATCCCAGCGTGGGGAAACTGAGTCACGCCGGGGAGGCGCTTCGGGCACGCGGCACCATGGAGGATGCAAAGCGCTCCGTGCCTCAGTTTCCCCATCCCGGCCCCGGACCGCAGGGTCCCCGCAGAGGCACCCAGCAGCAAACCTGCCTCCAGCTTCGCCCCGATGCGGCTAGGGACGACCATCCTGGCAGCTCCCACCGCCAGCCCCTCCCCGCAAACCCGGGCGGGGGCCCAGGCGTCCTGCCCTGCCCCGCTCCCTGCGGCACATTTCGGGAAAGGAAACCGGGGCCTGGCAGAGGTCTGGGGCTGATGCAAGCCATGCGCGGGGCACACCCGCTCCCGCGGGACCGCTTCCTGCGCGGTCAGCGCCAGGACTCCTGGTTCCCGCCCGCCCTCCCGCCTGCCTCAGTTTCCCCTCCCGGCTGCAACGCGAGCAAAAGTGTCGGGGCCCGGGCCAAGGCCGGCGTCGCGGCCGGGGGGGACGGCGGCCCCGCCGCACCCAGCGCCGGCCGCGCCATCTGCTTTCGGAGAAGCTCCCTGGGAAGGAAAACAGGAACTGGCCCCGCTCCGGTGCCCGTGGCTCGGAAAACTGGCCGGAGCCGCCAGCCGCGGGCGACGGGCCGGCCGGCCCCGGGGCGGCACGGGGGCCGCCTGGGCAGCCGCCCGGGGGTGCCCCCAGCCCGCCGCCCCCCGCTTCGGGTGCTTGGCCGGGACTTTGTCCCCCCCCCACCGGACGGCGCAGCGCCCGCGCCCCTGCTCCCCGCCGTGGCGGGTGCTGGGGCCTCGCTGCGAACGCGAAATATGCCCTAAATCCCCCCCCGCCCCACCCCACCCCTGCGGGGGGGCCCAAACGCTGGGGGCGCGAGGGTGCCAGCACGGGGTGCAGGGAGCCCCAGGGAGGCGGGTGCTCCCCGGCGTCGTCCCGGCCCCCGTGTGCCCAAGCTGGGGGGGCGCCGGGGTCCCCCTCTCGCGGGGATATGCCTGGGGGGGCCCCCCCGGGTGGCCGTTTCTGGGAGTCCCGCTTTGGGGGCAGGATTGGGGTCCCCCCCTCTAATAGGGGTGCAGGATCAGGGTCCCCTTGTACTGGGGGGCCAGCCTGGGGTGCCCCTCTAACGGGGGGCAGAATTGGGGTCTCCCCCTCCCGGGGGCATTCCTGGGGGGGTCCCCCTTTAAGAAGGGGCAAGTTTGGGGTCCCCTGCCCGGGGGGGGCATATCTGGGGGTCGCCTCAAATGGGGAGCGCAATCGGGGTCCCCCTCTAACGGAGGCGTACCGAGGGGGGGCCCCCTCTGAAGGTGGGGCAGGATTGGGCCCCCCCCATCGGACCACGGCTGGTGGGGTTCCCCTCCGGAGGGGGGCCGGAGCGGGGGGGCCCCTCCGAGGGGGGTCATGCCCGGGGAGGAGGGGGTGTCCCACTTTGAAGGGGGGCAGGATTGGGGGTCCCCTCTAAGGGGGGGGCAGCAACGCGTTCCCCGCAAGGGCGGGCCGGGATCGGGGTCCCCGCCGAGGGGGCGGCGCCCGGGGGTCCCCCCCGCCGGGGCCGGTACTCACGGAGCGGCGCGGCGCGGCGCGGAGCGGAGCGGGGCAGTGGCGGCGCCCGGGCGCGGTGCGGGCTGCCGGGGGCGGTGCGGGGCGGCCCCGCTGACTCAGCGCCCGCCGCCGCCCCCCGCCCGGCCCGGCCCCCCCCCGCCGCCGCCGCCGCCCTTCGGCCCCGGGCGCCTCCTCCGCCCCCCGCCCGGAGCCGCCAGCCCAGCCCGCCTCCGGCCAGCCGCTCCCCCCGCCCCTCTCCTCGCACTGTCCGTCTGTCCGCCCTGCCCTCCGGCCTGCCGTCTGTCCATGCACCCGGCCACGCACGTACCCTCCATCCATCCTGCCATCCATCTGTTCACCTGGCCGCTCACCCACCCATGCGCGTACCATCCGTCCACCCAGCCATGCATGTACCCTCCACCCGGCCACGCACCCGGCCACGCGTGTACCATGGGTCCGCCCAGCCACCCAGCCGGCCACCTGGCCACGCACGTACCATCCATCCATCCTGCCATCTATCTGTTCACCTGGCCGCTCACCCACCCACGCACGTATCATCCGTCCACCCTGCCCTCCGGCCACCCACCCAGCCATGCACGTACCATTCGCCCATCCACCCATCCGTCCACCCAGCCATGCACGTGCCATCCACCTGGCCATGCACCCGTCCATGCACGTACCCTCCATCCATCCTGCCATCCATCTGTTCACCTGGCCGCTCACCCATCCATGCACATACCATCCGTCCGCCCTGCCCTCCAGCCATGCACCCGGCCATGCATGTACCCTCCATCCATCCTGCCATCCATCTGGCCATGCACGTACCATCCATCTGCCCTGCCCTCCAGCCATGCACCCAGCCATGCATGTACCATCCATCTGTCCATGCACCTGTCCATGCACGTACCCTCCAACCATCCTGCCATCCATCTGTCCACCCGGCCATTCACCTGTCCATGCACTTACCATCCATCCATCTTGCCATCCATCCATGCACCCAGCCATGCACATACCATCCATCCGTTCGTCTACCATCCGTCCACTCAACCATGCACGTACCATCCATCCATTCATCCACCCATCTGTCCACCCAGCCAAGCACCCGTCCATGCACATACCATCCATCCGTCCTGCCATTCGTCTGTTCACCCAGCCATGCACCCATCCATGCATGTACCATCCATCCAGCCATCTGTCTGTCCATCCAGGCACCCACCCGCACTTGCACATCCATCCATTCATCCACCCGCCCACCTATTCAACCACCAATCGACCCATCCATCTGCCCAGCCACTTATCCGTCCATCCGCCCACCCACTCATCCACTTGACCACACACCCACCCATCCACATATCTGTCCATCCATCCATCCATCCTTCCATCCAGGCATTCATCCATACCCATCCATCCGTCCACTTATCCACCTGCCTGTCCATCCTTCTGTCCATCCGTTCATCCACCTACCCATCCACTTAACCCTCTGTCTGTCCCTCCCTCCCTCCCTCCCTCCGTTTACCCTTCGATCCAACCATGCCCCCGTCCATCTGTCTGTCTACCCCCAGTGTCCCTGTCCCCCAGGCTGCACCCCCTGCCCTGTTCCCAGTATCACCCCCAGCCCCCTGCTGTCCTGGCCCTTGCCCACCGCAGAGGACCCCTCCCCAGCCCACAGCAGAGAACGGGACAGCTCATCACACCCACACTGGCAGCTGCTGAGCCCCAGCATGCCAAGGCCTGCAGCAGAGAACGGGGCAGCTCATGACCCCCCCACCCTGCACTGGGGTTCCCTTCCTCCCCCCAGGGGACCTTTCCCGGCCTCACAGGGCTCCCACAGCGCCTTGCACGTGGGGGTAATTAGGACTAATTGGGTAACGAGCCCAGGCACAGGGTTCAGGGCCCCGGGGCGACGGCTTTGGGTGGCAGGGAGCCCGGGAGCCGCTGCGCCGCCCCCGCAGCACCCCGGGGCGTCCTTCTCCCAGCCAGCCGGCGCACAGGGCGGCTTACGTAGTGGGGTGAATCCGCGTGGAGCCGCTGGGGTGGCGGAAGGGCACCCGGGGGGCACCCAAACCCACCTGCTCGCCCTCCGGGGGGCACAGGGACCCCTGGGGCTGAGCCCCCCAAACTTGTGCCACGTGAGAACGGGGGGGGTGCCCATTTCCTGCCTCAGTTTCCCCACCCGGAGGTGGGGGTGACCCCCCCCTTCCCCAAAGCGCCCTGAGGTGGAGGGGGGCGGGCTGGGCCGGGGGCAAGGGCTCCCCAGCACCCATGGGGGCTGAGAGAGGGGCGAGCCCTGTCCCCAGGGTCCCCCCAGCCCTCAAGGGACCTCCCCTGCCAGACCCTCCCATCCACCAGGGAGCCTCCAGCCCCCCCAGCCCCCCCTCCAGGGACCCCCCTCCCCAGGCCTCCCCACCCTGCACTGCCAGCGCTTCCCTCCTGCCACTCTGCCCCCAGGCAAGATGGCGGCGCTCCCTCATGCTCTGCAACGGGCGCGAAGCCGCGCCCAGAGGGTCCCCGAGCGCCCTCACCCGACATGGCGCCCGCACCCCGACGTGCCCTTAACGGCGGGGAGGCCGGCCGGCAGCTTGCCAGCTTGCCCTCACCCGACATGGCGGCGCTCCCCTATGCTTCTGAGGGGCGCTGAAGCCGGCCACCGGTGACCCGGATGAGCCCGCCCGCCTGCCCTTAACCAAGAGGGCGCCTGGCTCCCCAGCTTTCCCAATGGGCGTGAAGGCGGAGAGAGGTGAGCGGGGGCCCGGATGTGGGCGGGGCCCTGGCGCGCGAGGGGGGGCGGAGCCAGGGGGCCCGGATGTTGCGTCGCGCCGGAGCCGCGGCGGCCGCCTGCGAGCGGGGAGAGGAGCGGACGGAGCCAACATGGCGGCGCCGAGCCTGAGGCGGGAGTGAGGGAGGCCGCGGCGCCCTCCAGCCCGGGCAGCCCGGCAGCGCCGGCGGGGCCGGGGCCGCGGCCCGGATAGCGGAGCAGGGGGCCGAGCCGGCGGGCATGGCGGGGGCGGCGTAGGGGAGGCCTCGGCGGGTCCCAGCGGGGGTGAGGGCAGAGGCCCAGGCCGCCTCCCCCTTCAGCTCGGTCGGGCCGCCCGGCACCGGAGCAGGAGAGGCCTCGGCCCGGCCCTCGGGCATGGGGGCCTAAGGGGGCCGCTGTGCTCTCGCCGGCGGCCGAGCCGCCGCCCTCCCTCCTCCTGCCGGAGCCCCCCGGGCGGCCCTTCCCGCCGGGCGCGGGGGGAAGGCGCTGCTGGGAGAGGCCGCCCTCTGCCCGCTCCCCAAACCCCCCGGATTTGTGGCTTTTCCTTGTATTTTTTTTTAGGGGGGAGGGGAGGGAAGGGAAAGGCAGATTGACTTGTGGGGGAGGAAAGGTTTGTCCCTGAGCAGCACTTGCTGGACTTTCGACCAAGACACTTAAAAAGCTGGGCGTTCCCCACCTTCAGAGGAGGCCAAATTTGCCTGGCCAGGGAGGAGGAGGGAAGGCAGGAGCAGAGCCGCGCACGCACCGGCGTGCGGGAGCTGCCGAGCTGGTGCAGCATGTGATAATAAAAGGGAGGACGGAAGCGAGCAGAGTTTAGGAGCAAGCAATGAAACGTTAACTGCCTTCTAGCTTCAGAAAACCCTATTTTGATGATTTAGTTACATATTTTGGGAGCTTTAATTTCTGGGAGAGTCAGAGTTTTTATTTTTAGTATTTAATGCAAATGTAGGACAGCGCAGCTGTACAATTTGGGAACTGAGAGTGGAGAAGCTGGAAGAGCTGCTAGCTGTGTGACAGACCAGCTTACCGCTCCATCTCCAGGCCCAGCTTTCAGAGAAGGCTCTCTCCTGGGAGATAAGACTAGTGTTAAGGAGCTGGTGGAGAGAAGACAAGCACTAAAAGTTGTAATTGTGAGTAAATCATGAAGGAGAAGGTATGGGCTGAATTTTAAAGTAACCTAGTTCAGATTACCTTCTCTTGGCTTTTATATTAAGGTTTCTAACTTAACCCAATTCAGTTTCTGGAAAAAGGTGTTGTATTAAGAAAGCAAACTTAGATTTAAAATATTCTGAACAGCCTGCCCATCTCCTTGGTTTGTGAGGGTGGCATAAAGTGCTGCTGGTAAGAAAGAAACAGTCGAATTCTTCAAAAATGGTGTCTTTAAAAGAAATGACCTAGAGAGTGCAAGATTGGTTCTGGACCTTCCTCTTCCTCCTCCCCCATGTCAATAAATTATTTTAGGGTGAAGTAGGAAAAAAGAAGGTTTAGGCATCAGAGTTGTTAGAAAAAAATCTCTTGGGTGGCTTCTGGCAAGTCTACCAGCTTTAACATTGAACTCTGAATTTGGAAGTTAGGCTTCCCTGATATAAGAGCCATATGTGAAACTCTTTGTAGGAGCTTAAGCAGTTTTATTGGGTAGTTTATTTAAAAAGTCAAGGAAAAAAGGGGATAGAAGACTTCTTAAGAATTCTTGTTTGGCCACTGTGTTCAAATTGCCGTACCGGAACGGATATAAACAAGACAAGAAGAGCTTCTCAGTAAGGTTGGTTTTTGTATATGTATTTTTTTTCTAGTATGCTCATGATTCACCCATCCCTCTCGTCTTCCTGTAAGGAACTGCTAGCATAAGTGATAACGTTCTGCCTTTTGCTGACTTCTGCTTTGAGTGATGAGCGACTGCCTTGGTGTCAAATGAGTGTAGCCCAGTGACGTGGACAGTGTTTCATACTGGATGAGCCCTAAACCCTCTTAAAATAAGAGCCTTGATTTAGGAGGGTAGTAGAGTTTTCAAGCAGAACTGATAAGGGGGTTGCTAAAAAAGAGTCTGGCTACAACAGTGCAAAGCAGTTGCTTTCTTTGCCTTCTAGAATTGGAGTGAAGGCTAGTACAAGAATTCGTGGAACTTGGGACAGTATTTCCGTTGGGACAGGTAGGGGGAGAAGAGGCTCAGTCCTCTATGCGGTGCACAGAGACCAAGCTTGCTATATGTTCAGATTTGTATCTCGAGATTGATGGACGTTTTAACAGCCTGTGGTAACGGGGTTGTGGTTGGCCTGACTTTCTGGACTTGAAAAAGTTTGGGAAGCTTTGCTGTAGTCAAATAGTGGGTAATTCTGAATGGGGGAGGGCTGAGTAATCCTGCTCAGGTGTCTTTTTGCTGATGGAAACAGGCATATTGATAAAGTCAGCTGGGCAGTGTGTACTGTCCTCCTGATAAGCTGT
The DNA here is from genome assembly GCF_040807025.1 of Struthio camelus. Taxonomy (NCBI): domain Eukaryota; kingdom Metazoa; phylum Chordata; class Aves; order Struthioniformes; family Struthionidae; genus Struthio; species Struthio camelus. Next base: position 414,606 of record NC_090971.1, read on the forward strand.
TGAGCGTGGTCCAGGGCTCTGATCGTTGGCGTGGGCGGCCAGGATCTGTCAGGCCCTGCCACTGACTGACTGTGACGTTGGTCATAACGCCTGCATTTCGGTTTCCATGGCTTGAGCGTTGTGTCACGTGTTGTTACGTATTTATGTAGGGAAGGCTCAGGGAGAGCGCACGGTGGTGGTTGAATAGCTCCAGCTCAGCACTGATTGGAGTTCCCTCTCAAGAAAAGGTACTATTTCTGGTTTCTTCAACATGGTTTTGATTTCTTTTCTACTTCAAGTTGGTGTCTGGCCCTGATGCTGGCTAAGCTGTTTTTTTCTCTTTGAGCAGTGTGCACAACATAGCTTTTAACCAGCTCTGGAACTGTCAGTGCTCCCATAAACTTGGCCTGTGTCCGTGTCAAGTGAGTCTAGCGCTTGGGTGAACGCTGGTGGCTGCTTGGCCCTTGGCAGCAGCCTGAGTTAACCCTGGGCTGCTTTTATGCTGTTGTTATGGCCCACTGGGTACTTGCCTGGCTGAGGACTCTCCTATTCTTTCTTTACAGCCCACTTCAATATTTTCTGTACTGTTTTCTTCTTTTCTCCCCCTGTGTTTCTGTGTGCGGTAGCTCAGGCTGAACTCCCACCTGGTGGTGGTGGTGGTGGTCTGTTTGTGCCTCTCAGGCTCTGCTTGTGGCTGAAGCATTGTGGGAGAGCGTTCAGATGCCAGCAGTAACCAGAGAGATCTCTTTTTACAGGGGTCTGTTCCTGGGGCACCCTGACGCACGTGTGTCTGGGAGCATGGGACTCCGATGCGTGGAGAGGCTTGGTGCGCAGTTGGGCTGTGAAAACCAGCTGTTGTCTACATGGGCTCGCATTCGCTGAGAAGCGGGTCAGGGGGAGGGCATTAGATCGGCATGTGAAATCAGGGTTGTAGTTTTTACGAGATTCCTGGCTTTGCCACTTGGTGGTAGGAATTAGAAGAGGGAATTAATTGATGTGAAAAGCACTTTCTGCATTTAAAAAAAAACAAAAAAACAAAAAAACCTTCACTCCCCAACCAAATCTACACATCAAAAAAAATCCCACCTCAAAACAGCTGATAGGACTATTTTTACATCTGGTTTGTCCTCATGGGGTTACAAATAATTTGTCTAGTGACGTAAACCGTATTTAAATGTAGCATGGCCGAATACTTCCGTGAGAGCCTTAGCCCTTGTCTAACGTAGCTCCAAGGGCGGTTTAAATACATGGTGCTTATCTGACACTGTACACAGCAGCTTCTTTCTCCTGGGAATCTTGTGCCTGTATATAATGTTCAGTGTATGGTGCAGACATGGCAGAAGCTTCTAAAGTTACTGCTAAACAGGTCAGAGGGTTTTTTTTTAATTTATTTTATTTTTTTTAATGGCCAGGCCTTGCCTCTGGTAGAGTTTCTAGTGATGGCAGTGTAGTTTTCAACTGCAGCTGCAGATAAAATCAAGTGCACTTTTCTGGACTGGGACTAGTCTGGTCTGCTCTAATTAGAGTAGAAACTTTTAGATGATTTTTCTGAGCTATTGACATTATTGTACTGGCTCAGACCCACTGTTCTGTCCCTAATGCTGACCCAAATACAAAGTGATCCAAAAGAAAGGGTCAAAAACCTCCAAACAGGACGATTATGGATTAATCTTATTTCTTCTCAAGTCTCTTTTGGTGATTGCTTTACGCTCTGTGCAACAGCAACTATTTATATGTGCTCTTTTCTAACTAATCTCTCTGTCTTGTCCTCTAATTAATTTGTCAGCTACCTCTCCCAAGTGTACAGTGTTTGGTTGCGAGCGTCTTTGGACAGGAGTCGAGGCAGTCCCTCCATGTTGTGTCAGCCGTGCTGTGAGCGGAGGGCTGCGGGTTGTCGTGAGCAGTGCCTGCTCGTGTGCTGTCCTGGGAACTGGGAAGGTGCGCTAACTGTATGGCTAATTTTTTGGATCTATGTTGCTGAGAAACATGCAGGAATCTGGTTGTTATGTCAGTTCTGGTTGTTATATCAGTTCTACTCATCTGGTGGGTTGAAATATGAAGCTTGGGTATATTTAGGAACTGTATGTTAAATATGTTCCATTTCTGGCCGGGTTTGGGGAGCTGATTGGGGCAATCTATCCTGCAAAATGCTACCCTATTTCTTACGTTTTAAAGCTCCATTGTATTCGGAAAGGGTCCAACATCTCAAGCAATATGGAAAGGAATATTTTGAAAACAAGCTAGTTTTAGCTGCTGTGGATGTCTGTCAAATCATAAAATGCTCTCCCAGCCTTATATATAACAAATACTTTAGTGTGTTAGATCTCTCTGCGCTTGCTAGCAGTGATACAACATAAAGGAAGAAATGCCTGAGTGCTTTTCCCTCCCTTGTGCAAAAAAAACCCCTCCTAAGCCAAAGGTAGGGTGCTGTTCCCTTCCCAAAAAGCGATTGTGACAGTGGAGGAGAAGGGCCAGCTGCTAAGGAGAGTTGAGGCAGAGATTCCCGATGCTGGCACTGCTGCCCTCCTGTGAAGTCAGAGGGGTTGACCAAGCAAAATTTGACACTTTGTGCTCAGAAGAGAGTGTGAAAGGCAGTGAAGGACTCGGTCCTTTATGGGTCAGCTGGGGTGATGGGTTGAGGAGGTTGCTAGGCAAGACATAAAAACGAGTTTGTTTTTTTTTTTTTTTCCCCTTTCCTGTTCTGCTGATCTTCCTGTGTCTTGGGGATTTGGGGTTCTCTGTGAGTTCACCTAATCCAAGGTTGGGGCAAAGTCTCTTTACAGTTTTTGAGTAGTGCCTAGAGCCCAGAAGCATCCTTCACTAGTCTACCTGGTGAAACTGAGATGCAAACAAGTAAGTGTGTCATCATGCCCTTTGGGGCAGGGATAAAGAGTTTGACTAAGGTTTTCTGGTTGCTCTGTCACTCTTAAAGTCTATGTCTACTTCAGTTAGAAACGCTTAGTCTAGAAACACTTAGTTGTCTGTTTAACTTCCAGGTGGAGATGGAGCTGTTTCTAACCCGGAGTTGTTGCAAAGAGCCCAATTCCAGCCCTGCAGAAAAGCAGCAGCAAAGTGACTTCAGTGGAGCAGTTCATACGCTTAGCTTTTCACAGGATGAGAGCCCGAGGCCTGTTCTGCAAAGGCCCAAGCTCACGAGGAACTTCATGCCTCGGAGTAGTTTCGCTGAAGTTGAGTAGGGTGCGGGTGGATGTCTCTGCGCCGGCTAGGTTTGTGGCATAGGATTGCTGTAATTGGAAGAGACTGGGGAAGGTGGGGGATGTCCTCCTTTTTTCTGTCTGGGTGGTTAAGCTGTTTTCCCAGTGTAGCTGGCTTCCTCTCTTTGTGGGGGGGGTCTTTCATAGCAACAAAGAGGGAGGAAGCAGGGTGTGTTTTGTGTGTGTGTTTGACTATAACCACAGGAATTGTCAGGAGGAGAGTTGGGGCGAGCAACACAACTGAAATGAATTGCATTTTACAAAGGGAGTTGCAAGTCGAAGGTGTCTCTAAAGAGGTGAAGAATGAGAGAAAGAGATCTTCAGATTAACTACTACTGGGACTGTGAAACCAAAACTTTCAGCTGTTTGTTTCTGTTTGCGTTTCCTTCTCTTTGGTAATCACATTGAATTAGGAAAGTTGGTATTTGGGTTCTTGTACCAAGCCCGAGGCATCATGCCACTGTACATCTGATAGTGTGCCTGAGAGAGACTCTTCTGTGTTGGGAAGATGCGAGTTTGGCAATTAGAGCGTTTATCCTTCATACCCTGCCGTGATGAGTGTTTTTACGCTTCACAAATTAAACAAGATTAGATCTAGTCAGTAAAGAAAATGCGACTAGGTGTCTCTCTTGTATCTGTTTTCAGGGAACCATGTAATGAAACATGCAAGAGGCTGTATTAGGGCTGTTCTGGAAAATTAACCTCAAAGCAAAATTTCAGTTTTTGGTTGTATTTTTTTTTGTGTGCATGACTTCTGTGCACGTTCAGACAATGATGTAAAGAGGTAGGTTTTTGTGGTAGTCAAATGGCAAAAAAAAAAAAAAAAAACCCTCCTGCATGCACATGGGTTAGCAGTCAGATGTCTTACAAAGAGCAGTAAGGCTTGAACTGATTAACCGTAGAGCACTTTGTAGGCACCAAAAGCTTGTTTTTCCTGTTCATGTTAAATTATTGTAATGATCTTTGAGTGCTGTGTAAAGTCTCCTCTCGAGTCTGGGATGTGATGCTTGTTTATGTGCTGGCTACAAGGGTAAGGCAAGGTAGGGCAGGTGCGATTGTGGAGCGAGCAGAGGTTTTTGGGGTGCTCTGTGCCATGTGTGCGGAGGTGTCACTGTAGCTGGGTCAGTCTTCCTCAGTGCGATCCCACGCATGGCCTGAAGGTTTGCTCTTGTCCTCCCTGGGGAGGAGCTGGGCTGCCACCTCTCCATGCTTGAGGGTTATTCATGAGCAGAGCTTGCTGCCCGCGCGCTGCGGCACCAGGGGGCAAGGTGGCACAGCCAAACCAGTTATGTGGGCGTGGAGCAGCGGCCCCGTCTGCAGCATAAGGACGATGAACTGCTCATGTCAATGTCCCATGGTGCCTGCTGGGCCGTTAGTTTCTGTGCTGTGGTTACCAAGAGCACAGTGTGAGAACCACTGGCAAAAATTGTAGCCTGTGTGAAGTTTGGCTCTGCTTTGTTATGAATAACACACAGGTGATAGATTAGAGACTCTATCGCTTGTGGAGTCTGTTCATGGTTTCTTCACAGGTGTCTGACAGCAGTTTGCATAGTCCGTTCACTCTTCAGGTAGGCTTTTTCCCACAACCGTGGGGGAGAAAAGCACACTTAAAAATAGTAGAATTGTCCAGAAAGCTAAGGGCAAGACCAGCATTGCCATTACACTTGAAGCTCACTTCAACCTCTGGACTGTTGAACCATGTAGGCACCTCTCTCCCCCTAAAATAGATCCAAAACCCCAGAGAGGATCCTTGGCTGCTGTGAGTTGTTGCAGAAATACCACTGGTAGATCTGGTGTCATTTTCACTGGGACCATGCGTGCTACTCGTTAACTAAGTTTAAAATACAACTTACTCTTCAAATCTTTCAGTAAGAGATCTTCCTGCTCCTTACGCTCACATCCTTGATGACAGGACCATTCCTAAAAAGATCAAAGGATTCTAGTTTTTTTTGTGTATGCACAGCAAAACAGTTCATAGTCTTCTGATCCTGTTAAGTTTAAAGTGGGAGGAAAGCCAAATTCGAGGGGAAATGGGGATCTCTTCCAAACAATGGTCGCTGGAATCCCCTACTTGAAAATAAATTCAGCAGCTCTGAGTGTTTTGGGTGGTGTAGCTATAAGAAGCTGCTCACCAGGACTCAAAATTGAAGAGAACCACTGAAACCTGCAATTAACCGGTGAGGGTAATTTAGATAGTTTTTCCTGGTCTTGTATTGTGGAGGCAAGTGAGGAAAGAACAAACGTAGACGAAAGGGGTGTTGTGCGACAGAGGTTGGGTTTCTTGGGCTGCCTCTTCACCTGTGAGGCTGCAGTGCTAGTATGGAGACAAGGATCCCAGCTGGAGGGGTGAGGCCAAAAAGGGAAGCTGTTGAGGTGTAAATATTCAGGCAATTAGCTGATAAGTAAATGTTTGGTTTTACTTTCAGCGTTTATAGAGAGATCTTAAAGCTGCTTGGAAGATTTTCCTTGCAAGTAAGCAGTGACAACTTACTTTGAGATGTCTGTACTTGTTTCTTGTCCCTCCCCGCTGCTTATGTTCTTTCCTTGTTCATTTTTAGTGCACCAGTATTTATAGCTATTGCAAAACGCAAGACCAGAGCAGTGAAATACTGAGCCACCAATTAGCATACACAGTATCTTTAAAAAAAAAAAAAAAAAAAGACAGCTGAATGGAAGCGTTGCAGAGAGCAGAGCTGTAGGTGAGATGCCTTTATACGAGAAGCAGAGGGATAAAATGCTTGATTCTATGGGAAAGTGTGATGTTACCTGGATGCCTCTCCTTTATGATTAGCATAGTCACCTTAGGTGATGTTTTCCCATTCTTGCTAAGACTTTCCCCTGGAAAATCTACAGGGTAACAAGTGGCTGCTGGGGTTATACGCAGTGTCTGTGCTAGTGAGCTGAGGACTGAGTGTGACTTGAACCCGAACCTGTGTTTACACACGCTGTTTAATTGTGACCATGCCTTCTGGCATGTGGGTTGGTCATGCTAGCTTGCACTGTCCCCCCACTCAGTGACTGGTTTGGGGTATGAGCAGGGGACTGTTTCCTTTAAGCAGTGTGGATGTGGTCACTGCTGTAAGAGAAGATTTCAGCCACATAGGTGCAGGCTGTGCTGTGTCACTTGCCCACAGGGCCAGAAAATGACAGGACAAGTGCCTGGTTTTACTTACTAGTATAGACACAGCTTTGGAGACTGTAACGCCAAAACCAGCTTTATTGCAGCCGAGGAGTGGTGGTAGCTTTATCCCCACAGCCTGATTGTCAGCTTGAAATGCAGTTTTTGGTGAACGCTTTGCTTTTGGTGTTTGCAGCTCGTTACGCTGGCTGTTTCTTCCCTTCCTAGAGAGCCGGGATAAGGAACGGAAAACATGCGGCTTCTGCTTTTTGTTCCTGCTACTAGTGATAGCTGAGCCTATTGGGAATAAATGGTGTTTTGGTCACAAAGGTAGGCTTGCTTTTGCAATAGGCAAAGCTCTGGCTCATTCAAATACAGTGGAAAGGTGTCTGCTATATCCAGTAGGGTGTGTTGAGAATAATCTGAATTTTAATATGATGTTCGGCCTTCAGAAGTTCCCATCAGCTAAGTGGGGTCGTGGCATGCTACGATCTGGTAGCCACTGCTCCTCAGCGATGTCCTCTTCCCCCTCAGTGCTGAATATAAGGGCATGAGTATGTTTTTCTTGTTTTTTCTTCCAAAGTTGCTTTTTACTTTGAGTTGGGTTGGGTTTAATTTTCTTCTCTGGTGACAGACAGAATGGGTGGAGAGGGAAAGGCTCTGAGAAAGTGCTCTGCTCAGTGTCCCCAGCTGGAGTTCTGGTCTGACAGCACTTGTGCTGGCAAGGCCAAGTCTGTTCTCTGCAGGGATGACTGTGTCAGACCTGAGTTTCGTTACCAGAGGCTGATATATGGGCTGATTTGGAGAGGAGAGGAGCTGGAGATCAAAATCAAGTGACTTAGAACTGCTTTGTTTCTGTCCTGTTGGGCTGTTGTCCAGATAGCTTTTGATGCCAGGCATTTTGAATGTTTCCCTGTCTGCCTAGAAGAAACTAGCCCTGAGAAGGTGGTTTAGAGCAGTTTATCTTCCATCACGCGGTAGAGCGGAAACAGATCCCAGATCCGTTCTTTGCCATGTGTCCTGGCAGCTGGTTAGTTCGCGGCCAGTTTCACACTAAGGTGCTTTATTTGACTTGCAGTTTGCAGACCTATTATTTAACCCTAAGTCTTCAAGCAGACTTAAAACACACACCCTACAGTGGTGTATGATGCTTAAAAGTCAAGACCAAAGATTTTAGTTTTTATTTTATATTCATGTAACTGCATAATTCCAGTTGATACTCCAGCACTGCTTCAATTTGCAGTCCCATGCCCATGTTGTGTTCGTTCTGGCTTACTTGTTATTTTGCACGATTTGGTTAAAAGGCATTTTTGTTGCTGTGAAGCCCCCTCTTTGCAATCGATTCCTCAAACTCTTGCAACTGCTCAGCTAATGTTGACCCAAGGAAGCTCTTTTGGCACTGAGGACTGCGCAAAGCTGCTTGTTCATGACCTGGACATAATGCAGGGTGGACAAGATGAGAGTTACCCTTCATTGCACTGGGGTGTGAGCATGGGCTACTAGAAATTCCCATGTGTGTGTGCTTTCCACCTCTCCAGGCTCTGGCTCCAGCAGTTGCAGCTCCTGGCCACTCTATGAACTTTGTTTTCAAAGGGTTTACAAGACTTGAGAAACTTTCTCTTTCATTGGATATGCTGGGCTAGAGCCCAGAGCTGTATTTGAACACTCTGTTTGACTTTTCAATGTAGCTAATGTGCCTGGACTCCCAAGGGAAGAGGAGTGGTTATAGAAGTATGAAGGTGCTTTATTTTGTGGTGTGTGTGCGTGTTGTTTTATTTTTTTAACCCCCTTCTTCCTATGTAGAAATAGCTATGAGCTGTTTGTACTGAGAACTGTCTTCATTATAAGCTGTACTGATAAAACCGTTCTCCTCGGGGATGAAAAAGTTGTGTAATATATAATGCCCTCCCCTCTGTAGCAGGAGTAGTCGGAGCTGCACAAAACTGTTTTCCGGCTTGGAGTGGTAGTCACTGAACGTGTTTTAATTTAAGCTATTTGCATTTTATATAGGAATAAAAAAACCTTTCAGTTTAAGTCTTGCTAGAGCCTTGAGCTGTCGGATTGGTTGCAGCCTTTAGCTTAACCCATCACAGTGGTGACAGTGCCCTGCCAGTGGGGCAAGGAGTGGACTGAGATTGCTCCCCCTCTCAGCGGAGCGACTTGCGTGGAGCGTGGCAGCTACTTAGCGTTCCTTGCTGAGCCAGGAGGGGAAGTGAATGATGGTTGGTGCAAGCGCTCAACAAACAGTCATTAATGCACACAACACCCTGGGAAGTAGGACAGTGTTATCATCCTCCCTACTTGCCCAAAGGCCAGAGAGTGAGTCATTGGCAGTGCCAGGAATAGACTTGGAGATTCCTGCCTTTATCCCATGTTTACTCCGTTTGCCTGCGTCATGGCTCTGGATGCTGTGACCCGGCAGATCCACTTGGGAACTGCTGTTGTTGCGTGTAACGTACAGTTGCGGTTTGGGCTTTTTGAGGGAAAAGGGAATAAAAGCTGGGTGCTACTCAAAGCAGGTTTCTATTGGCTTGTTTTCTTCTGTCTGAGGGACTGAACTAGGGAGGGTAGGAGAGGGGAGTGTGGCCAGTCCAGCCCGGACCTGCTTCCTTGCACACCAGCTGCCTGCGCAGACATAAGCTTTCATGCAAGTTACTCCCCCCATGGCCAGAAGGAGTGGATCTGCACAGGGAGGAAGGAGTGAATTAAGGTTAATACCACTTTTTTCCACTTCTTTCTTGTATTACTGCCTAAATTGGGCTGCTCTCTCTGCCTAGCTCTCCGAGGCAGGGAAACGCTGCTATGTCTGCTTAGAAACCACAGAGGCTGGTGTCAGAGCTGAAATCTTCTCTCTCGTGCAAAAGAGACCTTTAGTGACACTGACACAGACATTGATAACCCTCGGTCTAGCATGTCACTGGAAAGGAGGACTCCTGACCTGTTTAGGCTAACAAGGGCCAGTGTTTTAGGATATATTAGTGATGCAGTTGGTGCATGACTCCACCATACAGTACACATGCTGTCATGCTGAGGGTGTGCCTGCAGTAGGTGCCTTTGAGCCATGGGCTCTTTGTAAGAGGAGAGCTGAAAATGGGGATCTTCCCCACATATCACCATCTGCTGCGAGGTGGCTGGAAGCTATTTGGTCGGAAATGCACTGCCAGTGCTTAAATGCCCATTTTGGGGTCTGAAGCCCACCAGGGTTGCCTGTACAGGTTGCTTTGGACTGAATAGCTTCAAAGAGAGTACCCACAGTCAGTGTTTCATCCCAACTTGCTCCTAGCACCAAACTTGCTTGCTTCCCATGGGGCAGGTTTAATGGGTTGTAAGATTGGGCTTTATATTCAAGGTGGAAATATTTGCCAAGAACGAATGAAATCCATTTTTAGGCTACGTGCCATGGTCTTACCTGGCTGCCTCCAGTTTCCCACCTATAGCTTCCAAGGTAAATCCCAGCCATGGAAAAGTCTCCTGAGATACAAGTTAACTGTTGAGCGTTTCTGCTTCAAGAGGCCTGGTAAGTGAGCCTTGAGGAGCAGAAAGGAGCAGAAACTTTGAGATTCACTGACCTAGTTCCCGTGGAGAAACCTCCTCCGAGGCAACTTCTTTTCTGTCCAATAAACTTTCTCTCTTCACTCCTATTGGGAATTCTTCTCATGCCATTGTTCAGATGTAAATGTGGCAGCGGTGGCTTTCCTGGGGACAGGGAGGTTTCTCGGCTGTCCAGAGCACTTGGGGCAATGTTTGAAACACTTCAATGTTGTGCATGTTGCATGACAAATGTCACCTATACGTAATTCTGTTTTAAGCATGTTCTTAGCATTGTGTACAGGCTTCCCGATTCATTCGAGTGTGCTACTGATGTGGAGGATACCCCTAGTGACAGGGTGCTTTGTCCAAGCCTGCCATTAAGAGTGAAGATTTCCTTCTGGCTTTGTTTTCTTTAAATTCTCCCTTTCTTAGTACTTATCCAGCCTCCTAAGTTGGGCTGTAGGGTTGCATATGGATCGTAAAGCCGTTCAGGATTACTCAGGGTGTACGTGTGTTTGCATGTATTAGCCAGGCTGAGTTCTGCACTCGCTTGTAGGAGTTAATCTCAGCTTTGCGTGAAAGCTTGTCGCACTGTGGTCAGCATCTGTGTTGACGTAAGGGAGAAGGGGAGGGGGCTCTACCATTAAATTTCAAATCCAGGGAACACAGCTCTTTTTCTCTTTCCCCTTTGCTTTCCCCACCGAGTTGTATGTGTGCACACTTACTCTGGGCAGGCAGGAGGAGTCCGTAGCAGCTCCTCCAGCACCACTGACGGTGTGAACGGAGGGAGGACCCAGCCTGGTTTCAGCAGTGTCGCTCCCTGAGAAAGATGGGAGAGGAGCTGAGGCATTGAGAGGGCTGCAAGCTCGCTGCCTCCGTGTGCCCTTCTGTTGAAGGACACTTGTTCCCTCTGATTTCACCGCAACAATGTTTTCCTCATTGTTTGAGTTGTACAGTTTACTCTTAACCCAATTCCTGCACGCCCTGAATGACAGCTCTTTCAAGAGACTTGCACTTCCAAATGGCTCGTCACAGATTTCCAGCATGTCTCGGGTGGTTCCTTGCAGCGCTGTTGTCACAACAGTGCTTAGCGTGGTGCGGTTCCCCTGTTCAAACATCCAGGTGTGGGACACTTTAATTTCCTATGCTTAGTTGTGACAACGCTTGATCTCCGAAGGAGGACAAGGACAGGATTGTGACTGCTCCTTCCCAGCAACCGTAGTTGTATGATTGCTGTCTCAGAAATGTGTCTGAACAGGAGGTGCGTTTGCTTTTGAGCCAGCTAGCTCGCTGCGAGCAGGTACGTCTCCTGTTCAGCTGGAGTCGTAGCCTCTGAAGCGGGGCAGAGTGTGCCCGGGAAGCACTGATAATCATTTCAGCCCTCCCATTTACACTGCCTACTGAGTGTAAGCTAATGTGCAGAGATGCGCAGAGGCCTCTTGAAGCCACCTTGCAGCAGTGGGCGATTACCTGGCCCCACGTGGGCTGAAACGCTTTGCGTACTCTGCCCTCAGGAAGCACTCCAGCTATAAATATTCATACCGATCATATATGAGCTTGGGATTAAATGTGAAAACTCTACTTCAGTGTTTCCTTTGAAAACACAAAGACATTTAGATGTAGAGTTTTCTCATAAGGAAAACTCAGATTTGTCCTAAATCTGTTCTTTGGGTTAAGACAAATCCAGCAAGCCCGTTTGTGCGGTGGGAACCTTACAGACAAACTGATGGGAAATGAAAATGTAACAGACCTAATTTCTTATTGTTTGAAACAAATAGGCAAAAAGCCTTAGATCAGGTGAAGAGAGATTGTTACCTTTAATTTCAGAAATGTGTGAGTGTTGATCGTGGTGAAGAAATTAGGTTGTCAGGCCCATGGGAAAGCCAGATGATGGCAGACCTATGAGCAACTGCCTTGGGGTGGTAACAAGCCCTCCCTCTGTCCCTTTGAGAGGGTTTAGGTGAAGGGTCCATGGCGCAGCTCAAAGGACCAACCCTTCCTCAACACGGAAACTCCCTGTGTCCCCTCTCGTTGCCCAAAAGCTCCTGCGTGCCAGGGCACGTGGGGAAAAGCCTGCCTTTTGTGCTTTCCCCTAGCTTCTCCCTGTCCCCCTGCTGTGTTGGAAGGACCTAGGTCTCGGCAGAGCTGGGCTGTTCCTGCTGGGCTGGCCCTTTCCGTCACAGGGGTGTCTTTGATAGCCTGAGTAAGAGAGCTGCTGAAATGAGGAGGGTGAGCCCAGAGACAGTCACTGAAGCCAGTCTGACGAGGCCTGCGCTCATCTGACTTTAAAAATAAAACAGGTTTGGGCCTGCCAAATGGCTGATTTGCTTCTCGCTTAATGTTTTGGTGCGATGCTAGTGGCTGCGCTTAATGGCTTAGTGTATTTAATGCCTATTGGTGCGCGCGGTGGTGGGGAGGAATGAAGCAAGCAAGCACTCTTCCTGCAAAGCTGAAGGTTGTTAGGACTGTCGAGCAGCCTATTTAAGTCTACTAGGTACAAGGAGTTTTGCTGGAGTGGAAAAAGCCAGTTCTTGCTTGGGTTATGAGTCTGGATTCCTTCTAATGCTCTGCCCTGCCACTGGGGTTCTGCAGCTTGTAGATATTTCTACCAGAAGAGGTTTGGGTTCATAAGTTAATATGACAAAGACCTGTCAGTGGTAACAAAGGTCAGTGCAGTCTGTTTTGTGCCCAGTCTTCTGTTTTTAATGTAAGCTTTTCCAGCGGAAGAGCTGTTGTGCAGAGAGGAGGACAAGTAACTGCCAAAGGTGGGGAGAATTAAATGCTGCGCCAGGGAGACTGGGCTGGGAGGGATATACAAGTCACCCCAAGCATGTTGTTGAATCTTTCACGCTGGCAATCAGAGTCGGGGATTGGGTATTAGGACTCCTGGGTCTCTTTGCGGATCCAGCAGGCTGGGCCATGTCTGAGGCTGAGCGTCAGCTTTTCTTTTCTTTTTCTTTTTTTTTTTTTTTTCTTTGAATGGTGAAGGAAGGTAACACTGACCTCTGGATGGGAACGTTAAGTAGGCAGGAAGCAGAAGTAATTCCTTGAGGAGCTGAGCAGGAGCTACTGCTAGTGGAGGAATTCAGCCTGGGATTTTCATTAAGCATCTTGCTAAGAATAATAGGGAATGAGTAGCACAATTCCCAGTTAAAGCCCAGTGGCCTTCTTTATCTCCTAGGGTTGCAGCGATCAGAAGGGCCTTGCGCTTCGCAGGGAACTGCGCAGCACGTGCCAAGACCAGCAGCTGTGTAAGATGGCCTCCTTCAAGCGGAGCCGAGCGCAAGCCTGGCCGGAGGAGAGGGGGGACCGTGAGCACGGACTCTACAGCTTGCATCGTATGTTTGATATTGTGGGCACCCACCTGACCCACCGAGACGTACGCGTGTTATCCTTCCTCTTTGTGGATGTGATCGACGACTACGAGAGGGGGATGATCCGCAGTGGCCGGGACTTCTTGCTGGCACTGGAAAGACAGGGCCGCTGCGATGAGACCAACTTCCGGCAGGTGCTCCAGTTGCTCCGGATTATCACTCGCCATGACCTACTGCCCTATGTCACCCTGAAGAGGAGACGGGCTGGTAAGTGCCATTTGACCTGCATTCGCAGTCATTCTTGCGGTGCTATTAGAGCATTTAATTCATTAGAAGCAGAGTCCACTGCAAGCCAAGTTGCTAATCCTTGGTGTTGACAGCAGGAGCAGGAAGAGCCTCTCTGTACCTGTGCTAGAGCCGTGTGGGTGGCTGCTTGACTGTGCTGCTGAGCGAGGATGGTTAGCGTGGCCCATTCCCTAATGACGTGTGCTTCGTTGCAGAGCTGTCTCCTGTTTCTCCTCTGCTGACACCCTGGAGCTTGAAAACATGGTGGGTTGGCTAAAGGACCTTGAGACTTTTAAGGACTAATGGGTGCATGGACAGTACCCTAGCCAGAACAGCACGAAGCACAGTAGGAGAAGGCAAAGGAGTATCTTACAGGCTTTTAGCCTTTCCCCAAGGCTCGCTCTGACCTGATGCTCTTTAAAAGCCATCCCTACATGCAGTTTTGGTGGGTTAAAGCCTCCCTTTGTTTCTTGTGAGCACTGAGGCCTCCTTGTTTCTTTAGTGGTGAAGAGCTGTAATGAGATTTCCTGCTGCACACTGTGTTGCTGACTGACTGCCGCTGTGTGATTTTGCATCTGTGACTCCCAGGCTTCCTTAGTTCCCACCGTTTACTTGTAGATTTAGGGAAAGGTCCTTTGTGGCCTGAAGTCCCCGCTCTTGATGCGATGCCTCATGTGGCCTTCAGATGTGGTGTGTGCGTGGGGAGTGAGATAGGGGAGCAGGATGAGAAGGTGTTCAGAGGGTCTTGTTAAACTTGCTTCTGCTTTGCTTGACTCAAACGGAGTCATAGGTTGTCTTCAAGGGAAGAGTTGATCAAATCCTCAGAGGTGAGCGCAGTTTTGGAAGGTGAGCGATATCTCCCTTGAGCTGTTGTTGTCCAGGTCCTCTAGTGTGCCATATGTAATGAGGTTGGATTCGGTGCAAGAAGCTGGAGCGGGAAACCTGTGTCACAGTAAGATTTCAGAAGGACGTGTGCCTTCTTCCAGTGGGATACCGTGGGGTCCCAACCCTTCTTTCCCTACGGCAGCCTTTTTTCCCTTTGCTCTGTCCTCGTTTGGTAGTTTGTGGTGTTCTGTTGAGCCTGACTGCGAGATGCACCACTGTACGAGGGTAACAAATGCTTCAGTAACGACACCCGTTTAAACACTGACGCAGCCGTTCAGGTTTGGGTAAGGTGGTCAGTAGGCTTTCAGTTACTTTGTAAACTGAAGCAATCATCTAGCTGCCAGACTCGGCTGACTTGCTCCTGCCCTCCATCTGCTCGGCCCCATGCCTTTCTTGGCTAAAGCATTGGCTTGCAGTTTGAGGAACCTAATCCAGATTAACCAGAATTGAAAGGAGTCTCGTTCCAGTCGCAAAAGAAGTGTTCAGTTGTGGCAGGGAATGTAAGGCAGCCACTTCAGCAGGATTAAACCTCTGAAATTTGCATTTTCTTTTTAAATTAGTATAATTGTGCTTTCTTGGCAGTTCTAGCCTGCTGAGTCTCTTCAGTTTCTAGCCACACTGTGGGCAATGGAGATGTTTGCTGCTAGTGTTTGGGAAAGCAACAAACATGAGTATAGGTAGGCATAAAAACCTGTGTTTGGGGGTGAGACACGTGGAGGAGAAGTGAGGGGGCCTCATGGACAAGCAACGGGATGGTAATGCTGGAGCTGAACAAATCCTTTAAGTCGGGGTTGTCATGAGAAGCATGGTGCTGTGCGGCACTCGGCCTTGTGCTGGCTGTGGTGTCCCTCCTGCCCCAAGGAAAACTCAATCAGAAAACCAAGGCAGCTTGAAAATTAACCAGGTCTTGTGCTAGGTTAATCCTTAACCAGGGTCGTTTCCCTAGACTTAGGGGCATGGTTGCTCAAATGCATGAGCCGGCACAGCGGAGGGAGCGGTGTGGGCTTGGGAACATGTAGCTTGGATCGGGGAGGGGACAGGACTGCTCCTTTGGGTGGCAGTTGCTGGACTGTGCAGGTATAAAATGCTCAGGCAGTTCAATGTTAGTCACTAGCCATTTCTCCTTGCAGGGCATCCTAATTGCCTTTTTAATGGTACTAGAAACTTCCAGCTCTGAGAGACTTTAGAGAGATTGTGCAGTCTGAGTGTGTAGGAGAAGAGCTCTGCTGCCCTGTGCAGACTCAGCCTCGGAGAAGTCAGCCTGGGAAGTTTTCCAGGCTCTTGTGCCCTTCAGAATCTCATCTGATGGAGCACCCTGAAGAATTAGTATTGATGTGGTGGACTTCTGCCGTATAGAAAAGATATCTTGAAGACACCTGGCCTTTTCTGAGAGAGGAGAAGTTTTGCTCAGTCCTGCGTGATGCTCAGGGAGGTGTCTGGACATTGCTGTAACCTGCCAACTCGCTTCCTCTTTGCTAAGCCAACACAATTAGAGGGGAAAAAAACTGAACATGCTGAAATACAAACTGGAGGGGCATGCGTTGTACAGAAACCCGCCACATGGGTGTCTGCGTGGGGGAATTTAGCGATGTTTCTGGAAGTGGTAATCCACTGTGAAGGGGTGCAAATGACCAGAACCTTCTTTCAGGTCAGTTTGCATCTCTAGGTTTCTGTACAGTTTGGAGGATGTTACAGAATTTTTCCTGTTTCTTGAGAAACTTTCTTTACTTGTTTCAAAAAATCTAAACCAAAGGGAGAAATTCACTGCTTTCACAGTCAGCTAAACCAAGGTGATCCCTCCACGTGTCAGATGTACAAGTTTTCATGGTAATGATTTTAAAACAAGAAAATTCGAAACGCTCCATCTTTGCAGTATTTCACAAACACTCCCAGTGTGTGAAACTATCCTTTCCTCATCTCCTGTCTAAGGTAGATTTATTTAAACAGCTAATTTTAATTTTGTTTGCACTTCTTTCCCCTGAAGAGGGTTCAAAATGGTTGGTCTAACTGTATTATTTCTTGCTTACCGGGAGAGTATGCTGTATTTATGCAGTTAGGGAGTTGGAGACTAGCATTCACGTGTTAATATGCTGCTGTGTTATGAGAAACGATGCTTCCTTGTTTGTTAGATTTTGTTCTTGATTTGTCCAGCCGCGTTTGGATGGAAATAGTTTAATTAAATGCACAAAAATAGCACTTGAAAAAGCTTTATTAAATAAGGCATCTTACATGTGGTTTATAACGTATCATGTTTTGCATTTAAAAAGAACAGATTGATTGGTTAAAGGAAGTCTCCTCTAGGCTTCATGAGCTGACTCAGTTTCTGGTTACCACGTCCTTCCAGACCTTGCAGCTAGTAGATCTCATCTTCTTACGTCTTGTTCTTCTTAGCTCGGAAAAGCAGAGAAACCCCGTCCCTGAATTAGCTCAGTGTGGTCTCCCCCAGTGCGTGGCGACTGCCGCTGCAGGTCCGTGGGGCAGGGGAGCAGCCTTCTCCCCAACTCTCAGACCAACTCGGTCCCCCTGTGAACTTTGCTCAGTGGCAGCTTCTGCTTAGAGGTTTGACTCTCCTCGAAACTCTGGCAGCAAATGTGTCCTGCCTCAGCGTGTTATTTCAAAGGTCTGATCTACTGAAGTCATTTAAATAATGTAGCCTCTTATAACATCGGGTCTCAATAAGTTTATTTGAAAGCTTTTTGAGTAATCAAATCCTTCAGCAGCGATTAAGTTGTCAGGGAGCTTGTCCCCCTTACAGGCCAGCTCTGACATCTGTGAGCAGCCTGCAGGGAAAGGTGAAGCCATAGAGGAATTTCACCTACTCTAATAGATCTTTAATCAAGCGTGGAGATCAATGTGTAATTTGATAGCTTGTGTAGGCAGCTTAAAAGGAATCCTGTAGCTGGTTCCTCTTAGGTGGCACTTGCCAGGTACATACAGCTCCATGTGAGAGAAGGGGCCGGGGGTGAGCATTAATGACTGAGGGCTGGAGGAAGTTGTGGCCGCTTATGGTGCCAGAAAAGTGCTGTCAGGGGCCACCGTGCTGCCTGCTCAGGGAGGGGGGAAGCTTTTCCCCGAGGGTTGTGTGTGGTATGACACTGTTGGGAGCAGTCCGCTCTTGCTTTCTCCAGAGCCCGGATGTTGCAAGTAACCATGGTAATGAATGCAAATGGCCTCTCCTACACAAAGCTGCTGTTTTTTTTTTTTTTTTTTTGAATGCTCTGCTCTAAAATGCAGGCGGCTCATCCAAGAGGACTGGTTTGAGAAATGGCAGTTTTTGACGTGCAGCTTGGGTTGTTGGGGGAACGTAGGGAGTATCTCTGTGATAGCAAGTGTCATCATTAGGGCTAGGAAACACTGGGTGCTTGAGAGCCTTAAGGTATCACCTTCTGTAAAATTTTGACTTTATTTTTTTTAAACAAAACACCCATAAATTCCCTCTTAGGCTTGCGAAGGACCCAAATGCTGATTCCTACAGAGGCCCTGTCGCTCATGGGGCAGGGGAAACTGCAGTGTTTCTCACTGCACAGCAGTTTGATAAAGCAGTTTAAGCGCACGTTGGCATCTGCCACGTCAAGACAGATCTCCTCTGGCTTCTTTTTTGAAGAGCAAAATGTTCTCTCTTCTAGTGTGTCCAGATCTCGTAGACAAGTACCTAGAAGAGACGTCTATTCGTTACGTGACACCCCGAGCTCACAGCGACACAGAGCACGGTCTCGGTCACCCCCACAAATCAGGTGAGTGTTCAGGCCTGCTGGCAGGCATCAGGGTCTGGCCGTGAGCAGGTAGGACTTCTCACAGCCCTGACTGCCGGCGCAGTCAGCAGGAACTTGGCAGAACCATCGGACTTTCGCCTTGGGGTTTGTCCACGTTCTCCCTCGCTTCACTGTCTAACTGGCCAGAGCCCTTGCTTTGTGTTGGGCTGAAATCCCTGATTTTCCTATTAATAGGGAGCATCCTCTACCAGGTGGAAGTTATCGTATGAATTTTTATACTAATACTTCAGCCCAGTGAGGGGGGGATGCAAAGCCCAGCTGGGCTGAGGGATGCTGTCCTGCTGGTTCGCCCTGCCCTGGGATTTGGGGGTGCAGAGCCATAGCAGCCCATGAAGTGCTGAGCTGCTCAGGAGGTGGGGTGTCCTGAAGGCAAATGCAAATTCAGAGTGCTCAGGAATAAGGATGAGTAATACCCCCTGGGAGGGGAATGTGCAAAGCAAAGTCCCTGGCCTAGATAGTCACTAGGGATAAACACTTTTCCAAGGAAGTGGCTTGTTGGCCAGTGTTGTCCCAGGTGAAATCAAGCTGCGTTGTGTTGAAGGCTGTATTTTTTTAATTTTTTTATATATATATTTTTTTGCTGCTGTGACGTGGTAACTACCTGTCTCACTTGCTGGTGGAGGGCTGGGAGTCTGCCTTTCCTGCAAAGCACTCAGTGCTTTTAGCAGTACTGAAAGCGGGGGGGGCCCTCTCACCTGTGGCTGGCAGTGACAGTTCTGTCATTGCTGAAGTTACACCTGATGTCTGCTACAATAAGCCCTGTTTTTTAGGGGAAGATCAAATGAGGAGTTGGACATCTCTTCCCTTAACCATGGTGCTGCAGTGAGACTGTTCAGTCTTTGGGTTTAACTTAATCCCCAGGTCTTTACATTGCACTGAAAGTTTTCTCTGAAACCAGAGGACTTCTCTGAATGGTACCCCTTCCTGATGTGTGCATCTTTCAAGCAGCAGATTTAGCGCCCAGCTGCATCCCAAGCGTGCTGGGGCCTGCCACAAGAGGGTGTGCACATCCCTGTGATGCGATGGCAGCCGCTGGCCCTGCCCACATCCCCAGCAGCTCCTGGGGGACCACCTCTCTGCTCCTGCCCTGGAGAGATGCCGGCATCTGAGCTGGAGCAAAGGGATTCTTGCCCTGAGTATGTGGGCAGCTCTCCTGGGGCTGCTGAATGCCTCTTGGCCCAAGTCTTTGGGGATGGGGGAAGAGCTAGGAGGTGACAGCAGTGTGGAAAGGAAAGTGTGATTGGGGCGGGGGAAAGAGCTGTATATGGCCACCTGGGAGCTTTGGTAGGGTCTGGCAAGGTGGTGGTGGGAGACAGAGCAGCCTCTTGGTCTCTGGACACTTATAGGATGTCCCCAGCACCATCTGCAACTGCGGCGGGGGTTGCAGGACCTCCTGGCACCTAGGGATGGTGGGGACGGCTCTGCTGCCTCTAACCCCCATCCTTTCTCCGAGTAGTGCCTCCCCACCACCCCGTGGTCTGCTGTTCCTCTGCGGGACCTCAGATATGTACCAAGAGGCCTGGCCGTGGGAGAGCCCTTCTCAGCAGCCAGCGTAAGAGGAGGAAGTCAGTGACACCGGACCCTAAAGAGAAACAGACCTGTGGTAAGAGCCTCTGAGAAGGCTGGCAAGGCCAGGGTGGGCTTGCTTGGACTTCATCTGGCCACCTGCAAGACTAACGTCCGGGTCGGTCATGGCTTGAACGCTGATTCAGGGCATCTGTCCCAAACCAGAGCTCATCGGAGGCAGCATGAGTCGGATGGCTTCTGGATGGATGTGCTTTCTCCACTCCAGCTCTGCCCTACACCCTGTGTGTGTCCTCATGGGTTCAGCTTGGCAACAGGCACCCAAGTTCAGCACCAACATGCAGAGCTGGGTACATTAAGCTCCCTTTGCTGGCGTGGAGTGGGGTGACTGCAGCCTGTGGCTCCCAGCACAAGGGAACAGTCCTCTGTCTGGGGTGAGGGAAGGGAACGGGGTCCCTTCTGCCGAGTTTCCCCTTCCCAGGAGAGAGGGTTGAGCCAGGATGGAGCCGTGGGCTGCAATCAAAGTGCTAACTGCCTTTCCCTGCTTCCCTCTGCCCTCAGATATCCGCCTGCGAGTCCGAGCCGAATACTGCCAGCATGAAACAGCGCTTCAAGGCAACGTCTTCTCCAACAAGCAGGACCCCTTGGAGCGCCAGTTTGAGCGCTTCAACCAGGCCAACACCATCTTAAAATCCCGGGACCTGGGCTCTATCATCTGTGACATAAAGTTCTCAGAGCTCACCTACCTCGATGCGTTCTGGCGCGACTACATAAACGGCTCTTTGCTGGAGGCCCTCAAGGGCGTCTTCATCACGGACTCGCTCAAGCAAGCCGTGGGCCATGAAGCCATCAAACTGCTGGTTAATGTGGACGAGGAGGATTACGAGGTCGGGCGCCAGAAACTCCTGAGGAACTTGATGCTGCAAACAGCCCCCTGACGCCCTGCCGGGCTGCAGCCTGGCTGCTCTTTGGGATCCAAGCTTTTCTCCACCTTCCCCTCCTCCTCTTTTTTTTTTTTTCTTTTTTAAAAGAAAAGGAAAAGATCATTTAACACCCCCCTCCCCATACCTGGACTCCTGCGAAGTACTTTGTGACTCTAGGACCCGGTTAAATGTGAGGAAGAGTGTCTTGCTGCCATGGCCATGGCTCTGCAGGGCCCGTGGGCTCGCGCCACTGTGAGGGGAGATGGGGCACTGCTCCCCTCGGCACTGGGAGCTCAGCTGGAGCGGGAGGGCCTGCCTGGGAGTGGGAAGTGGCCATGGGCACTGCTGGAGGCTTACGTGTTTTCTTGCCCTTCTTTCCTGTCTTGTCATCTTCTCTCTTGCTTTGTTTCCTTTCTCTTTTATTTTGTATCCATTAAAAAAAAAAAAAAGGCAAAAATCCTGTGTGGGGCCTGTCAGTGACAGGGGCTGGGCTGGTGCTGAGAGCAGCTGTGGATGATGGGATGCTGGAGGTTTATAACAGGAGTCTGCCAGGTTTGGGGCAGCCTGAGCAGGGCAGCTTTGCCCCAGCTCTGCTGCAGTGTCCGCTGCCTGCCCAGGCATGGGGTGGGGGCTGCCTTGGTGCTGGGCGATGCCCCTCCAGCAGTGTCTCACCCTTTTTTCTCTCTCGTTCCATCCCACTGTTGCCTCTGTGGGTTTCTCAGGAGTAAAATCATCCTTTTGCTTTGGTCTGTGCCCTTGGGACCAGCCAGGCTGTGTTCCCTGCAGTGTCCCCCCAGACCATGTGCCTTCGTGCCCCCCTCCTCTGCTGGGGGGTGAGGGGGCAGGGGAGGGGGAAGCATCACCCTCTGGCTGTGTCTCTACCTGGCCCCCAGGTGTGAGGGTTGGCCCTGTGCTGCTTCCCTCCCCTCCCCTCCGCTCTGCTGCTGCCTGGCTCTGTTTCCTCGCAGCCCTGGCTCCTGCTGGCAAACTGGGTCGAAGCGAGGTGGTGCTGGGGAAGGCCTGGCTGGCCCCTTGCTGGTGCAGTCAGCCGAGCCTCTGCCTCGCTAATGGGGGCTGCACGTTTTGGGGGGCGGCAGCACATGCTGCTCCTTGGTCCACAGCCACCTGGCTCCTCCCAGGTCTCCAGAGGACTGTCACCTCAGGCCACTGAAATGGCTGCAATGGGCCCTGTCCTATTGCTCCCTGGCTGCTTGTGGTGGGTTCCTAGGGTGGTTTTTTTTTCCAACTTAGCTGGTTTTTGTGTTTCTTTTTTCCCCTGTTGCTGCTTGGCTGCAGGCTCTTTCCTCCTGCTCCTGCTCCAGTGTGTGCGTTGAGGGGTGAAGCAGGGGCATGTGAGGGCTTGTGCTTTGGGATGGGAGGACCACCATGGGGCAGCCCCCCCAGGACTGCTGTGGTGTGCATGTGGTTCCCCCTTCCTCCCCTGTGCGCACACACACCCCTCTGGTTACAGACAATTCTGGCACAACTTGGTGTAATTTCTGTGACTTCTGTATTTTTTAAAAAGTCAATATAACAGTCATATTCCCTGTGTAGCTTCCAGTTTTCTTGAAATAAACATCTACTGCAGTGCATGGCTCCTTCCTTGCGCGGGTGGCTGCCCTGTCAGGCTGGGTGCCCTGCTCCTCACCAGCCCCTGCAGGCACCTCTGAGGCAGGCAAGGGAGACAGGTGCTGGGAGCACCCCACATCTGGGGTGCTGCTTTGGGGGCTGCAGCTTGTAAGTGGCAGTGTGGAGGCTGCCTTCCCCCCCCCGCCCCCAGACTGAAAGGGGGGGGAAACATCCCCCGGCTCTGTTCCCTGTTCCCAGGGTACCCTGTAGCAGCCTGTGGAGAAACCAGGGCACCAGCACGTTCCTGCCTCTCCATGTTTCAGAGGCTCTCAAACAGAGCAGCTGCAGCCCTGCTCCACCTTCAGGTCAGGGGAAAATGGACGTGCGAGGCAGGCACCATTAGATTTATTGGGTGACAGGGTGGGGGGGGGCGGGTGCCCCAGCTCGCCTGACACTGGCCTTCTCATGCAGGAGAGCCCTGCTGCCAGCCCAGGGCCCCGGAGGTGAGTGGAGATCAGCCAAAATCACCGTGCTGAGAGGGTGCACAGGACAGGCAGCGCCTCAGGGTGCTGGCCCTGTGCCTACTGCCACAGTGCCGTAGAGGTCGGGCCGGCGGTGGCTGTGCACCGGGATCTCCCGGCGGACGCGGTGCAGGTAATCCAGATCGATCTCAGCATAGCACAACCCTGGGCCCTCCTGGCACTGGGCCACCACAGTGCCCCAGGGATCCACCACCAACGAGTGGCCGTAGGACGTCCGGCGCTCATGGTTCTTGCCTGTCTGGGCAGCTGCCACCACGTAGCACTGGCTCTCGATAGCCCGGGCCCGCAGCAGCACCTGCGATGGGGGGACAGGCCTTCCCAGTGGCACCAGCCCAGAGCTGAGTGCCCCACTGGGGACACGGCACAGCCCTGTGGGTGCATCCCTGAGAGGGGCCTCATGGCAGGAAGGGACTAAGCTCAGATAGGCGGTGCCCCCTGGCCCTGGGCTTTAAATAACAAAAAGATGAGGCTTTTTATCTTAAATTTGCCTCCCTTTGGCCCCCTCAGCTGCACCCAGGATGCTTGGTCATGGCTGAGTTTCCTCCCTGCTTGCCTGCTCAGGCTGTTGGAGATGAGCAGGGTGAGGGCTCAGTCCTGCTGCAACAGCCAACAGGGCTGGGGTGTCCCCAGACCCACAGGGGGACAAGGAGGGGCTGTGCCAGGCAAAAGCCACCTGGATCAGGGCAGGGATGGAACTGAGGCCGAGAGGCGTGTTGGAGCGCAGCTCCCTGGCTAGGAAAGCCAGGGGGAGGATTGGGGGCAGCAATGGGGCATGCTCACCTCCCAGTGTGCGGAGCCTGTGGTGACGGTGAAGGCCGAGGGGTAGGTGAGGATCTCGGCCCCAGCCTGCCGCAGCGCCAGCGAGATCTCGGGGAAACGCAGGTCGTAGCAGATGGAGAGGCCGAGCTGGCGGGGACAGAGGAGAGGACGTGAGCGAGGACACGGCGCCTGGGGACAGGCACCCAGTCCTGTTAGGGGCTCTGGGCAGGGGAATGGGGTAGGTGGGACCAGGACAACATGGAGGAGATGCAGATGAGGGACAGCGTCAGCTGCAGATGGGATGCAGCGTTTGAGCTGGGACTTCTGCTAGGGCAGAAGAGAGGGCAGGAAGGGGAACCCCTCTCCCTGCAGGGACAGGGCGCCGTACAGCCTTGCGGCATCTGAAGATGGCCGTGCCCACCTTCCCAGCTGCCCCCATACCTTCCCTGCCGGCGTGCTGACCGGGGGCACGATCTCGGGGCCGGGGTTGGTGAAGCTGCTCTCCTTCATGGACACGCGTCCCTCCAGCTCCACATCACACAAGTGGGTCTTCCTATATGCAGCCACACGGCAGCCTGGGGACAAGAGGGAGCAAGGTCGGGAGGTCTGCAAGGGCTGAGGGACCCCCGGGCAGCGGGCAGGGCCAGGGGCTCTCACCTGCAGGGTCCAACAGCACGTGGCAGTTGTAAATGCGCTGCGTGGTCGGCCAGTCCCGGCCTCGCTCGTGGAACCCGCCCAGGGACAGCCACACGCCGCAGTCCCTGCACAGCAGGGACATGGGGGTCACCTGGTGCAGGGCCAGGCCCCCCCCCAGTCCCCTGGCCCTGGCTCTGCCTCCCACTCGCGCTTGGAAAGGGGAACCTGGAACCATTCTGCAGGATGGGATCAGCCACACTGGGACTGGCCCCGGCAGGAACGGGGTCTCCCTGCAGAAGTACCTGGCCAGCCCAGCGTAGCGCCCCAGGAGATCGCCATCCAGGCTCTCAGCGAGGCTGAGGGTCTCCGCGGTGTTGGAGCCGATGTAGTCAAAGCCCTCGGGGAGGAAGACGAGGCAGGCGCCGCGCTGCGCCGCCTCCCTCACCAGCCCCGCACAGGCGGTGAAGTTCAGCTCCTTGTCAGGCGTGGACGTGACCTGGCACACAGCGATGAGCGGCTTGAGCCTGGGTGAGCCCGCCATGGCTCCGGGCAGGCACAGGGAGCTGTGGCAGAGCATGGCTGTCAGCCGTGGGGCCGGTGATAGCCCCCCAGGGCTGGCACGAGTAGCCCCACACGCATGGTCCCGCTTGGCACCTGTTTGTGGCAGGGTGAAGGCTGGAGCTGGGCAGCTGCCTCTGGGCGCCCAGGAGGTCTTGGCACAGGAAGCGCAGCAGGATGCGGGGTGCCGTGCTCAGCCTGGGGGCAGGAGGGAGCTGAGACCCTCCAAGTGAAGGTGGTCCCGCACCCGTCCCCGGGGCACAGCGAGGGAGGTGGCTTCTTCCCCCACTGCCTGGGGACATGGCTGCCATCTCGCTCCTGTGCAAGGGGGACGCGGCCCCGAGGGGATGGCGCCAGGCCCCAATCACGGGCCTGCAGGCAGCTGGCCCCGGCCCCCCACGGCACCCCAAACTGTCGAATCCTCTCCAGCCCCCCCAGCTCCTCAGCACCCCAAACGGCCCCCAGGCCCCACCAACACCCCCAAACGGCCCCCAGCTCCTCAGCACCCCAAACGGCCCCCAGGCCCCACCAACACCCCCCCAAGGGCCCCCGCCCGGCCCTCCCAGCCCTCCAGGTGCCCCCAGTCCCTACATGCCCTGTCCGCGGCTCCAGCCCCGCGACGCCGCCGGGGCCGGGCAAAGTCCCCCCCGTCGGGGTTGCCCGCAGCAAAGATGGCGCCAACACCACCCCCGCCTCAGCGGCCAACGCCGCTGCCCTCTGTCAAGATGGCGCCATGCCTCGCCCCGCCCCTTCCGGCCGGCCCCGGAAGGGGCGTGGCCCGCAGCGCGTGCGCAGCGCGGCGAGGGAAGATGGCGGACAGTGCGAAGGGGCGGCCCGGGGCGGCGGCGCCGCCCGGTGGCAAAGCGCTGACGGCGGAGCAGGTACCGGGCGGGGGGGGTGTCCGGCAGCCCGGGCGGGACCGCGGCGCGGGGGGGCAGGGCAGAACCATTGTGCTGGTGGGGGGGTCCTGGCAGGGCTATGGCTAGGGAGGGGGCTGGGCATGACCATTGCGTGGGGTCTGGGCGGCACCATGGCACAGGCCGGGGGGGGGTCTGGGCGGCACCATGGCACAGGCCGGGGGGGGTCTGGGCGGCACCATGGCACAGGCCGGGGGGGGGTCTGGGCGGCACCATGGCACAGGCCGGGGGGGGTCTGGGTGGCACCATGGCACAGGCCGGGGGGGAGCTGGGCGGCACCATGGCACAGGCCGGGGGGGAGCTGGGCGGCACCATGGCACAGGCCGGGGGGGGTCTGGGTGGCACCATGGCACAGGACGGGGGGGAGCTGGGCGGCACCATGGCACAGGACGGGGAGGAGCTGGGCGGCACCATGGCACAGGCCGGGGGGGGGTCTGGGTGGCACCATGGCACAGGACGGGGGGGTCTGGGTGGCACCATGGCACAGGCCGGGGGGGGTCTGGGTGGCACCATGGCACAGGACGGGGGGTTGCTGGGCGGCACCATGGCACAGGATGGGGAGGAGCTGGGCGGCACCATGGCACAGGCCGGGGGGGGTCTGGGTGGCACCATGGCACAGGCCGGGGGGGGGTCTGGGCGGCACCATGGCACAGGCCGGGGGGGGGGTCTGGGTGGCACCATGGCACAGGCCGGGGGGGGTCTAGGCGGCACCATGGCACAGGCCGGGGGGGGGGTCTGGACAGCACCATGGCACAGGATGGGGGGGTCTGGGTGGCACTATGGCACAGGCCGGGGGGGGTCTGGGTGGCACCATGGCACAGGATGGGGGGTCTGGGTGGCACCATGGCACAGGCCGGGGGGGGGGTCTGGGTGGCACCATGGCACAGGCCGGGGGGGGTCTGGGCGGACGGGCGGGTCTGGGTGGCACCATGGCACAGGACAGGGGGGGGGCTGGGCGGCACCATGGGGCTGGAGGGGACTGGGCAGCACTATTGCACAGGGCGGCGGGGGCTGGTAGGGGCTGGGCAGGGCCAAGGCATTGGCAGGGAAAGGGACGTTACCAGCCCCGGCACTGTGTCCCCATCGCTGTCCTCACAGGTGGTGGCCAGGTTCAACCGCCTGCGGCAGGAGCAGCGGGGCCTGGCCTCGAAGGCGGCCGAGCTGGAGCTGGAGCTGAACGAGCACAGGTGGGAAAACGAGGCCTGGGGTGGGGGGGCCGCGGTCGCAGGGGCTTCACCGCCTCACTCTCCTCTTCCTCCCAGCCTGGTGATCGAGACGCTGCGGGAGGTGGACCCCACCCGGAAGTGCTACCGCATGGTGGGCGGCATCTTGGTGGAACGAACCGTCAAGGAGGTGCTTCCGGCTCTGGAGAGCAACAAGGAGCAGGTGACCGGGCTGGCCTTCCTTTCGCCTTGGTGCCCTCGTGGCAGGGTCCCAGGCTGGTCACGGCCTGCAGAGCCTCCCCCAGGGCTTGCAGGGCCCAGCTCTCTCCTCCAGGCAGGAAGTTGCTGCCCACAGGGATGCACAGGACAGATCATGGCCAGGGCAATTCGCCATGGGGTGATTCGGGAGACACTGGGTTGTCCCGCTCACTGCGAGGCCCTGAGTGCGAGCCCTCATCTGCGAAGCTCTAGCCCCCGTCTTTGTCTCGCTTCAGAGACCTGGGAGCGAGGACTGAGCCAGTCTCCCTGCTGCTTTGCCCTGACTCATCTTTACCCCTTTCCAGATCAGCAAAATCATTGAAACGCTGAACCAGCAGCTGCAGACAAAGGGCCGGGAGCTGAACGACTTCCGGGAGAAGCACAACATCCGCCTCATGGGTGAGGACGACCAGAAACAGCCCCCCAAGGAGAATACCGAGGGGGCTGGAGCCAAGACCAGCTCGGCCGGGGTCCTGGTCTCATAGGAGCTCATTCGCACTGTCCCTAAGGACTTTCCTCCTGTCTTAGCCTCCCTTCCCCTCTCTGTTATTATTTAGTGTTGTTCATGTCATATTTTTGTTAAATACATGTGAGATTTTTTGGTCACGAGATGAGTGTTAGCACGGATGGTGGCATGTTCCAGGGGCCTTGGGGTGAGTGTCTTCTGCCCTATGGGCGGATCCGCCCTGGACATGGAGAAAGGAAAAGAGGAGAGCAAGCCCAAGCAGGGGAGGCAGCTGGGGTGTCCGTTTGTGCTGGGACCCTGGGATGGGGATGGCCAGGTCTGGCCAAACTTTCCCACGGCGAGGCTGGTGGTGGGGCTGTCTAGGGCCACCGTCCCCTCCCGCGCCAGGGGAAGTGGCGCTTCGGGGACCCTTCTTGGTATGTTTGCGGCCTGCTGCCATCTCCCGATGGCCTGTGAGCACCCGCCGAGGAACGCGGTGCCGTGAGTCCTCCTTCCTGGCAGGCCTCTCTCTGCGTGACTGCAGCCAGCCGTTGTTTTCTTGCCGTTGTTGCCAACGAGCGCTCCGTGGCGCTTCCCCGGGGGCCGTTCCCAGCCCGCGCCGCTTTCCGCAGTGAGTGAGCGCATTCCTCCCCAGGCAGCGCGCGGCAGCTGCGGCCAGCTCAGCCGGGCGTGGGAGCTGAACTGCCACCGAGGACTTTCTGCAGCCAGCAGCTGCGATATGATGACAACCAAAAAAAATGTCTGGCCAAAGCTCAGGGAAGGCGACCAAAGGGGCTGGGCAGCTGGCAGCGGCTCTATCCTGGATTAGAGGTGGCTTAAGTACGTTGATGTGGCCCTGCTGCTTCGGTCTGCTGCTGGGAACAGAGGCAGGCGTTTGCTGGTGGGAAAAGTGGCGTTTCCTGAAAACCTCTGGGTGCTGAACCTCGCCGGGGCCGGTGCCCGAATGCGGCCGGCTCTGGGGTTGCTCCGGCGAGGAGCCTGGCCCGGAGCTCCCCTGTGGGCGCCTCGGCCGTGTGCCGCCCCGGAGGCAGCCAGCAGCGGGCGAGGGAAGAGGGTGGCAGCCGCGTCCCCTGCTCCGAGCCGGGGTCCTGCGCGAGGGATTGGGGATGAGGCCCTGCTGGTGCCGCATGTGCACACGCGGGCGCGAGCGCCTTCTGGGCCTGCGGTGCACACGTGGGTGCGTGCATTTGCAGCTGTGCGCAAGTGTGTGCTCACACTCAGCCCCTCCCTCACCCTCGCACCCTCAGTTAGGGTGCGCTCGCGTCCCCAGCTTGTGCGTATTCACCCTCACACTCACACCTCCAGCCCGTGTGCGCTCACACTCGCTCCTTGCCCCCCAACCCCGGGTACTCACCGCCTCACACACACCCACTCCTACTCACACCTGTGGTGTGCACTCACACTCGCCCCTCATGCTCACCACTTCCCCACAACACCCCCCCCCCCACGCTGGCCGGATGCCTGGGCCCCTTCTGCTGCCAGTCCCCCGGGGGCTCAGTTTCCCCATGGGCAGCACCCAGCCCCCCCAGAGCTGCCCCCACAGGGACCCCCAAGGCTGGTGAGGGGCAGGGACCCCGGGGCCGGTATGGGGGGGGACACGGGGACAGGGATGGGGACCCCGGGGCCGGTATGGTGGGGGGACACAGGGACGGGGGCAGGGACCGCGGGGCTGGTCTGGGGGGGGGGGGGGACATGGGGACGGGGACCCTGGGGCTGGTCTGGGGGGGGGGACATGGGGGCGGGGACCCTGGGGCCGGTATGGGGGGGGGGACATGGGGACGGGGACCCCGGGGCCGGTATGGTGGGGGGACATGGGGACAGGGTCGGGGACGGGGACTGCGGGGCCGACATGGGGGAGGGACATGGGGATGGGGGCAGGGACCTCGGGGCCAGCATGGGGGGGGAGACACAGGGACCGGGACGGGGACCCTGGGGCCAGAATGGCAGGGGGACAGGGACGGGGACTCTGGGGCTGGCTGGAGGGACACGGGGATGGGGGGACGGGGACCACAGGGCTGGTATGGGGGGGGGGAACACGGGGACCGGGATGGGGACCTGGGGCCGGTATGGTGGGGGGGGGACACGGGGACAGGGATGGGGACCTGGGGCCGGTATGGGGGGAGACATGGGGACCAGGATGGGGACCCTGGGGCCGGTATGGGGGGGGACACGGGGACCGGGATGGGGACCCTGGGGCTGGCCGGAGGGGACACGGGGACAGGGGGACGGGGTGGGGGACCACAGGGCTGGTATGGGGGGGGGCACAGGGACGGGGACAGGGACCGCGGTGCTGGCCTGGGGGGGACACGGGGACGGGAGGGCCCTGGCGGGGGCAGGGACTGCGGGGCCGGTATGGGGGGGGACACGGGGACTGGGATGGGGACCCTGGGGCTGGCTGGAGGGGACACGGGGACGGGGGGACGGGGTGGGGGACACAGGGACGGGGGCAGGGACCGCGGTGCTGGCCTGGGGGGGACACGGGGACAGGGGGGCCCTGGCGGGGGCAGCCCCCCTTGGCGGCCCCGGGGACGGGGCCGGTGGCCGTGGCCGGCGCGCGGCGGTGCCGGTCGGCCGGGGCGGCGGGGGCCGGGGCGGGGGCTGTTGACTGTACACAGGCTGCGCCCGCCGCTGCCCTTGGCGCGACCTCGGCGCCGGCCCCGGCCGCCCCGGCCCGCTCGGCGGGGCCATAAATGCCCGGGGTGGCCGGGGCGGCCCGCTCGGCCGCCCCGTCGCGCCATGGAGCCGGCGCTGGCCCGCCTGGCCGAGGCCGACGCGGAGAGCCGGCTCGGCTCCGTCCACGGCGTCTCGGGGCCCGGTACGAGGGCGGCGGCGGGGGGAGCGGGGCGGAGGCATAATGGCATTTTTGGCCCCAAAACGGGGAGGTGACGCAGCCCGGCTTAACGCCGGCCTGCGAGGGTGGGGGCGGGCCGGACGCCGGGGCCCTGCGGCGGGGGGGGTCACAGCGTTCCCCCCCCCCCTTGTCCCCGCAGTGGTGACCGCCAGCAGCATGGCCGGCGCCGCCATGTACGAGCTGGTCCGCGTGGGCCACGCCGAGCTGGTGGGGGAGATCATCCGGCTGGAGGGCGACCTGGCCACCATCCAGGTGTACGAGGAGACCTGTATCCTTCGGGCGCCCTGGCCTGCCGCGGCCCCCTCTCCTCCCCCCCCCCCCCCGCCCCCGTCTCCGTTTCCATCTCCGTGCCTGGTGTTTCCATCCCAGTCACCATCTCCCTCTCCACCTCCCTCTCCCTATCTCTGCTTCCACCTCCATCTCTCTTCCCATCTCCATTTCCATCTCCACATCTCCATCCCCCTCTCCACCTCCTTTTCCACCCGCTCCTCCATCACCATCTTCATCTCTGTGTGTCTCCATCACCATCTCCACCTCTACCGCTGATTCCACTTCTACCTACGTTCCCATCTCCGTCTTCATCTCCATCCTGGCCTTTTCCTGAGCGCTGGCCCAGCGGGTGTCTGCGTGGGCGACCCGGTGCTGCGCACAGGGAAGCCGCTCTCGGTGGAGCTGGGTCCCGGCATCATGGGCTCCATCTTTGATGGGATCCAGCGTCCCTTGAAGGACATCACAGAGCTGACCAAGAACATCTACATCCCTCGGGGAATCAACATCCCTGCGCTGGGCCGTGATGTCAAGTGGGACTTCACCCCCAGCAAGCACATCCGAGTGAGCTGGGGCCAGCTATTTTCCATGGGAGATGGTGTCTGGGATGGGCATGGAGCTGAGGAGGGGAGGACACCCCCGGATGTGGGTCCTGCACCCTCGCTGGGGCTGGGGATATGGGGACACCCTTTCTCGAAGCATCTCCCTTGTGGCTGGTCTTCACAGTCCTCTTGTCCCAGGTCGGGAGCCACGTCACGGGCGGAGACATCTATGGCGTGGTGACCGAGAACTCGCTCATCCAGCACAAGATCATGGTGCCACCGCGGAGCCGGGGCACCGTCACCTACATTGCACCCCCGGGGCACTACGACATCTCGGTAGGGGCTCTCGGGGCTGGGGCTGGCCTTCGGGGATGGCTGGAGCCATCCCCCCATGGCTCCCCTGGTCCCATGTCCCTGTACCTGTCCCCTGCCAGGATGTGGTGCTGGAGCTGGACTTTGAGGACACCAAGGAGAAGCTGACCATGATGCAGGTCTGGCCTGTGAGACAGACCCGGCCTGTGGCTGAGAAGCTGATGGCCAACTACCCACTGCTGACGGGCCAGAGGGTCCTGGATGCCCTTTTCCCGTAGGTCCAAGGCTGGGGATGGCATGGAGGACAGAGGACAGGGATGGGAAACACGGATGGGGGACAGGGAGGGGGATGGGGGACAGGGAGAGGGATGGGGGACAGGGATAGGGGCCAATGATAAGGGCCAGGGATGGAGCTAGGGAGAGAGACAGAAACAGGGGATGAAGATAGGGGACAGAGTTGGGGCGGGGGGACAGGGATAGGGGATGGAGTCAGGGATGGGGATGGGGAAGGGCATAGGGACAGAGATGAGGAAGAGGATAGGGATGGGGACGGTCCTGGCAAAGAAGAGGGCAGCCAGGGGCTCCCGGGTAATGCTGGGGACACCGGGGGTCTCACCCACTCCCGACGTGGATCCCAGGAGGGGATGGGACAGGGGCAGTGGGTGGCCAGGCAGGTCTCGGCTCCATCTCCTTTTCCATGGCTCTAGTGGGGCTGATTTTCCCCACCTTTGGGGGGAACCCAGCTCCCCTCTGTGGGCTCTAGCACGCCTCTGTCCCCACGGTGTCCCGGTCCCCAGGTGTGTCCAAGGTGGCACCACTGCCATCCCAGGGGCCTTCGGCTGCGGCAAGACGGTCATCTCGCAGTCCCTGTCCAAGTACTCCAACAGCGACGTCATCATCTACGTGGGCTGCGGTGAGAGGGGCAACGAGATGTCCGAGGTGCTGCGGGACTTCCCAGAGGTGAGCTGGGGACGCCCAGAGGTGGCACGGTGGGGACAGCGAGCTGTCTGTCACGGCAGTGGGGACAGCAAGCTGAGCATCACAGCAGGGTGACAAGCCATGTGTCGCAGTGGTGGCAGCAAGCTGGGCATCATGGGGGGGCCATCAGGATCATGGTGGCACGTGCCACCAGGCACAGGGGGCTGCACCGGGCTGGGCACAGGCAACCAGGGCAGTGGTGGCCCCGATGTGGTGTTGTGCCCATCGCACCGGCAGTGATAGTGCCGGTGGCCCCCAGCTCACCATGGAGGTGGACGGGAGGACGGAGACCATCATGAAACGCACAGCGCTGGTGGCAAACACCTCCAACATGCCCGTGGCCGCCCGTGAGGCCTCCATCTACACTGGTGAGTCAGGGCGCATGTGTGCAGGCAACTGTGTGTGAGTGTGTGTGTGTGTGTGTGTCAGTGTGGGTGCACATGCATGGATGTGCACGTGCAACAGTGTGCAAGCTCTTGTGCTTGCATGCGTGTGCGCTCAGGTGTGTGGCGAGTGTTTGTGTGTGTGTGCATGTGTGGGTGTGCTCAGGCATGTGTGGCGAGTGCTTGTGCACGTGCACGCGTGTGTGCATGCATGTGCACGTGCAACTGGGAGCGCAGTTGTGTGCATGCATGTATGTTTGGTGCATGCATGCACAACAGAGAATGTGTGTGCATGCGCACACATGTGTGTGAGCAGCTGCATGAGCTCAGGCATGCATGTGCATGCATGGGTGCATGCATTTGCAACTGGGAGAGCACTTGTGTGCCCATGCATGCATGTTCGGTGCACGCATGTGCAACTGAGCGCACGCACGTGCCTGCATGCGCGTGAGCTCATGCACGCACATGTGCACGCATGCGCCTCTGCCTGGGCGTTGGCGCACGGTGCCCCGCAGGCATCACACTCTCCGAGTACTTCCGTGACATGGGCTACCACGTCAGCATGATGGCCGACTCGACGTCGCGCTGGGCCGAGGCGCTGCGCGAGATCTCGGGACGCCTGGCCGAGATGCCAGCGGGTGAGCACCTTCCCTGGCTGCTGCTGCCAGCAGCCACGAGACCACGGTGATGGCCTCCAACCGGCTCCGTGGGTGCTGGATCTGGCCGTGCACTAATGGCAGCCCTCCTTTGCAGACAGCGGCTACCCAGCGTACCTCGGCGCCCGCCTGGCGTCCTTCTACGAGCGAGCCGGGCGGGTGCGATGCCTGGGCAGCCCCGAGCGCGAGGGCAGCGTCAGCATCGTCGGCGCGTGAGTGCCCGCCGGGGCGGTTGCGGGTGCTGGGCCGGTGCGGGGGGCTGCCGTGGATGCCCCCACCGAGCCCTCTCCCTCCCTGTCACCCACAGCGTGTCCCCGCCGGGAGGGGACTTCTCTGATCCCGTCACTTCGGCCACGCTGGGCATCGTGCAGGTGAGCAGGCATCGCGTGCCTGCGCGCCCCTGAGGGCCGCCCCGGCTGGCTTCGGCGCTGACTGCGGCTCCATCCCCAGGTTTTTTGGGGGCTGGATAAGAAGCTGGCGCAGCGCAAGCATTTCCCCTCCGTCAACTGGCTCATCAGCTACAGCAAGTACCTGCGGGCGCTGGAGCAGCACTACGAGCGGCAGCACCCTGACTTCCCAGCCCTGCGCACCAAGGCCAAGGAGATCCTGCAGGAGGAGGAGGATCTGGCCGAGATCGTCCAGCTTGTGGGCAAGGTGCCAGCCCCGGGTGGGGGATATGGGCTGCCAGGGGGCTAATGGCCTTGGAAAAGGGATGGGGAGAGGGGATACGAGATGGGAGAGGGGATAGAGAGGGGGATATGGGGTAGAGATGGGATGGGGGTGGGGGGTAGGGCATGGGGATGAGGGATACAGGATGGGAGAGGGGATAGAAAGGGGATGGAGATGGGGATATGGGGTGGGGATGGGGGATACAGGGTGGGAGAGGGGATGTGGATGGGGGATAGGGGATGGGGGACGAAGCATGGGGAGGGGAAGAGGGGATGCAAGAGGGATACGGCATAGGGATGAGCGTTATGAGATGTGGGAGGGATGTGGGAGGGAGATGAAGGATATTGGATGGGGCATATGGGATGGGATGGGGGGATATATGGGATGGGGATGGGGTCACGGGCTGGGAGGAAGGCTGGGGAGGGGGGATAGGGGCTGGGAAGGTGCAAGGGCAGAAGGGGAACTCAGGGGCACCTTAACGCGCCCTCCACCTCAGGCCTCCCTGGCCGAGGCCGACAAGATCACTCTGGAGGTGGCCAAGCTCATCAAGGACGATTTCCTGCAGCAGAATGGCTACTCGCCCTACGACAGGTACCCACGCAGCCCCCCAGCCCCGGCGGGCCCGGGCCCCTCCTGAAATGGCTGGGTGGCGCTGCCGCTTCCTGCCCCGGGGCAGCCCGGGCAGCCCGACCCCCGGCCCCTGCCCTCCCAGGTTCTGCCCCTTCTACAAGACAGTGGGGATGCTGCACAACATGATCACCTTCTACGAGCTGGCCCGGCATGCCGTGGAGGCCACGGCGCAGGCCGAGCGCAAGGTCACCTGGGCCACCATCCGCGAGCACCTGGGGGACATCATGTACAAGCTGAGCGCCATGAAGTTCAAGGTAGGGCACTGGTGGCACAGGCACAGCTCCTGGCCCTGGCCTGGGGGATGCAGCGGCGGTGGGGAGGGGACAGCCACCCACGGCCCACCGTGTCCTCAGGACCCCGTGAAGGACGGCGAGGCCAAGATCACCGCGGATTATGCCCAGCTCAATGAGGAGATGCAGACGGCTTTCCGCAACCTGGAGGACTGAGGGGAAGGAAGGGGATCTCGCAGGAGGCCCCCAGGGGCCACTGACAGCACGAATAAACACTCGGTGGCGATTGTTTGCCTCCAGGTGTGGTTTCCCCCCCACGCTGGGTGGGGATGCATCCGGCCCCTAGCATGCCATGGGGCTCTGCAGGACCCTTGGCATCATCTCCAGCTTTTGGCTTGGCTGCCAGGATGGCTCAGGCTGGGGGGGCAGGATGCCTGGGTCCTTTTCTGGTGTGGAAATGAGGCTTGATGGGTCAGGCGGGAGGAGAGCCAA
Source organism: Struthio camelus (assembly GCF_040807025.1). NCBI lineage: Eukaryota > Metazoa > Chordata > Aves > Struthioniformes > Struthionidae > Struthio > Struthio camelus. The sequence continues at coordinate 450,031 of NC_090971.1, forward strand.
GGGGCAGTGGTGGCTGCTTCATCACGGGGGTGTAGGAGCCTTTTGGGGGGGGTGAAGTGGCAATTATGGGGTACAGCTGCCCTCAGGATCCTCTGCTGTTCCCAGGGCTCTGCCAGCTGAGCACTGGGGGATTCGCTGCACATGTGGGCATCCTCACCACCAGCGGGATTGGCTAGTGAGCCTGGAGGCTTGCAGCAAGCATCCTCTGTCACGGCCTCGCTCCCCGGTGGGGAGGGGGCCCGGGGTGACGGTGGCACCAGTGGAGCTGTCCCCGAGCCTCAGCGCCGCCGATGCTACGTGCCGCTGCTGCCTCCGGCCCCGCGGCCCTGCCAGCAGGAGGGAGGAGAGGCAGCGCCGGGATTATGGAAAGCCCCGAGCCCCCCCGGGTGCTGGGGGGGGGGGCACTCGGCTCTGGCGCGGGGGGGACGGTGGGGACCTGGCCCCGAGCGCTGCCAGGCCGGACGTCGGCGCTGGGCTGGCTCCAGCACCGCCAAGACGAGGCGGGGTGTTTGCGGGCTGCTAAGGCAAATAAAGGGACGGAGCCACCCCCCCCCAACGTGGCCTGCCGTCCCCCCGGGACCGGCCGGTCCAGGCTGGATGCGGCCCCCGGGCAGCGGGTGGGGGCTGGATCCGGTCGGCCGGTGCAGGGCCCCCTCCCGCACTGCCGCCGGTACCTGCGTGCAGGCAGCCAGAGGCGGGACGTGCCCCCCCCCCCCCCGGGTCAGGGTGTGACCACCCCCATTTCTGTGTGCCCCCACGGGCGGATGGGCCCCCTAGTGCGGGCTGAGCCCCCGCGTGCCCCGCGGGAGGGGGGCCAGGGAAAGGCGCGGGGCCTGTTCGGGGCCCCCAGCAACCCCCGAGCGGGATGGCACCGCAGGGGGGGGACACGTGTCCCCCCCCATCCCCGCTTGCCCCTCAGAGCTGTTAGGATCCCCCCGGGGGGGGGGTCCCGGTGCCCCCTTGCCCCCGGGCCGGTCGGGATCCCTCGGGAGGGGGGGTCCCGCTCCCTATTTGCCCCCGGGCCGGTCGGAGGCCCCCGGGGGGGGGCACGTCCGTGGCCGCCGTGGCCGCCCGGGGCGGTGCCTCTGCCCCCCCTCCCGTCCCGTCCCGCCCCGCCCGGAGCCGCCGCCGGAGTCGGAGCGGGAGCCGGAGGGAGATGTGGGTCCTGCTGCTGCACCTGGGGCTCGGCTCGGCCCTGCTGCGGCCCGGTGAGTCCCGGCCCCGGCCCCGGCCCCGGCCCCGGCCCCGCGGGCTGCGGAGGCGCCGGCAGCGCCGGCAGGGCGGGGGCCCCGGCGTCCGGGGCTCAGGTTTGGGCGGGGGGCAGCGAGCTCGCCCCGTCCCTGCCCGGCCCCGGCTGGGTCCCCGTCCTCGTCCAGGTCCTGTCCCTGTCCGTGTCCCCGGCCGCGGGCCCTGTCCCCCTCCCACGCGGGCCGGGGGTGCTGGGTGGGTGTCGGGGGTGTCCGGCGGGTGTCAATGAGGGAGTGCAGGGGTGCCGGCGGGTGTCGGGGGGGTGTCGAGGATGCCCGGCGGGTTTCGGGGGTGCACAGCGGGTGTCGATGTGGGTGTGCAGGGGTACCGGGCGGGTGTCGGGGGGATGTCGGGGGTGCACGGCGGTTGTCGATGTGGGTGTGCAGGGGTGCCGGGCGGGTGTCGGGGGTGTCCCGGTGTTGGGGCGGGAGTGCAGGGGTACCGGGCGGGTGTCGGGGGGATGTCGGGGGTGCCGGGCGAGTGTCGATGTGGGTGTGCAGGGGTACCGGGCGGGTGTCGGGGGTGTCCCGGTGTTGGGGCGGGAGTGCAGGGGTACCGGGCGGGTGTCGGGGGGATGTCGGGGGTGCCGGGCGAGTGTCGATGTGGGTGTGCAGGGGTACCGGGCGGGTGTCGGGGGTGTCCCGGTGTTGGGGCGGGAGTGCAGGGGTACCGGGCGGGTGTCGGGGGGATGTCGGGGGTGCCGGGCGGGTGTCGATGTGGGTGTGCAGGGGTGCCGGGCGGGTGTCGGGGGGATGTCGGGGGTGCCGGGCGGGTGTCGATGTGGGTGTGCAGGGGTACCGGGCGGGTGTCGGGGGTGTCCCGGTGTTGGGGCGGGAGTGCAGGGGTACCGGGCGGGTGTCGGGGGGATGTCGGGGGTGCCGGGCGAGTGTCGATGTGGGTGTGCAGGGGTGCCGGGCGGGTGTCGGGGGTGTCCCGGTGTTGGGGCGGGAGTGCAGGGGTACCGGGCGGGTGTCGGGGGAATGTCGGGGGTGCCGGGCGAGTGTCGATGAGGGTGTGCAGGCGTGCCGGGCGGGTGTCGGGGCTGGAGTGCGGGGTAGCGGGCGGGTGTCGGGTGTGTCCGGGTGTCGGGGGGCGGGTGTCGGGGCGGGTCTCCGGGGCGTGCAGCCCCCTGGGCGCTGCTCCCGGGCACCGTCCTCCCCGCCGTCGGGCAGGGCCGGGGCGCTGCGGGGGCCGCCGGCGCCTGAGCGCGCCGCCCCCCCCTCCCCCTCCGCAGGCTGCGCCACGACCCCGGCCCCGAGCCCGGCCCCGACGGCCCCGACGGCAGCGGCGGCGGGCTGCGCGGCGGACTGCGGCAGCCGGCTGGGCGGCGCGGCGCGGGCGCGGGCGGCGGCGGGCGCCGACGTGCGCCTGGGCTGCCCGGCGGCGGGCGGCCGGCTGGGCGGGCTGCGGGCCGTGCACTGGCGCTACGGGGGCGGCGGCGCGGCCGTGTGCAGCTGGGCGGGGGACGCGGCGCGCTGCAGCCCCCGCTACGGGCAGCGCGCCGGGCTGGCGGCCCCGGGCCCCGACGCCGCTCTCACGCTGCGGCGCCTGCGGGCCGCCGACGGCGGCACCTACACCTGCCTGCTGCTGGGCGAGCACGACTGCGCCTGCTGGGAGGTGACGCTCTCCGTCGAGGGTGGGTGCCCCGGCCCCCGCCCCGGCCGCTGCCGCCCCTCGCCGCGGCGTCAGGCCCGCGGCGGTCGGCGCTCCGCTGGTGGCTGAGCGGCTCCCCCCCCACCTCCTCCGCAGACAGCCCCTGCGGCACCGGGCCCTGCTCCGGCGGCCGGCGCGCCGCCCGCCCCGCGCTGCTCGTCCTCCTCCTCCTCGTCTTCCTCTCGGCAGCCCTGCGGCTGCCGTGACGCCCGGCGGCGCAGCGAGGCGGGCGGGCGTCTGTTCGTGCGTGGAGGTGTGAGTGCGTGGGCTCGCACGCCTGTGTCTGCGTGCTGGTGTGTGTGTGCACGTGCAGTGTGTGCATGCCTTTGTGTGTGCACCTGCATGTGAGGTGTGAGTGCAAGGGTGCACGCATTTGTGAATGTGCATGCATGTCTGCGTGCTGGTGTGTGTGTGCACGTGCACCGTGTGCGCCTGTAAGTGAGGTTTGAGTGCATGGGTGCACACATGTTGTGAATGCACATGCGTGTGTCTGCATGCGGCCGTGCGTGTGCACGTGCAGTGGTGTGCATGCCTTTGTGTGCGAGTGCATGGGTGCGCACGTATGTGAGTGTGCGTGCATGCATCTGCATGCTGGTGTGTGTGCACGTGCAGTGTGTGCCTGCCTTTGTATGCACTTGCATGTGAGGCGTGAGTGCATGGGTGTGCACATGTGTGGAGTTCAGGATCCTACGAGGAGGGAGCAGGGCAATAAGTAGGATTGCAATGCTGGACTTGAGGAGAGCTAACTTTGGCCTCTTGAGGGACCTACTTAGGGGAATCTCATGGGGTAGGGCCCTAGAAGGAAGAGGGGTCCAAGAAAGCTGGTTAATATTCAAGCGTCACCTCCTCCAGGCTCAAGATCGGTGCATCCCTCTGAGTAAGAAATCCAGCAAAGCGGGCAGGAGACCTGCATGGATGAGCAAGGAACTCCTGGCAAAACTCCAACAGGAGAAGGAAGTGTACAGAATGTGGAAAAGGGGACAGGCCACTTGGGAGGAATATAGGGATACAGAGAAGGCAGAGTTGCTGAATGCCTTCTTTGCTTCAGTCTTTACTGCTAAGGCCAGTCCTCAGGAATTCCAGACCTTGGAGACAAGAGAGGAAGTCTGGAGAAAGGAAGACTCTCCCTTGGTTGAGGAGGATCGGGTTAGAGATCTTTTGTCCAAACTCAACATCCATAAAACCATGGGCCCTGACGGGATGCATCCGTGAGTGCTGAGGGAGCTGGTGGATGTTATCGCTAGGCCACTCTCCATCATCTTGGAAAGGTCCTGGAGATCAGGAGAGGTGCCTGAGGACTGGAAGAAAGCCAATGTCACTCCAGTCTTCAAAAAGGGCAAGAAGGAAGAGCCAGGGAACTCCAGGCCTGTCAGCCTCACCTCCATCCCTGGAAAGGTGATGGAACAGCTCATCCTGGAGGTCCTCACTAAGCATCTCTGGAGGACAAGAAGGTGATCAGGAGTAGTCAGCATGGATTCCCCAAAGGGAAATCATGCTTGACCACTCTGATAGCCTTCTATGACGGAATGACTGGCTGGGTAGATGAGGGGAGAGCAGTGGATGTTGTCTCCCTGGACTTCAGCAAGGTTTTTGACACTGTCTCCCATCACATCCTCCTGGGTAAGCTCAGGAAGTGGGGTTAGATGAGTGGACGGTGAGGTGGATTGAGAACTGGCTGGATGGCCGAGCTCCGAGGGTTGTGGTCAGTGGTGCAGAGTCAAGTTGGAGGCCTGTGGCTAGTGGTGTCCCCCAGGGGTCAGTGCTGGTGTGTGTGTCTTGTTCAATATAGTCATCAATGACCTGGAGGAAGGGACAGAGTGCACCCTCAGCAAGTTTGCTGATGATACTAAACTGGGGGGAGTGGCTGACACCCCAGAAGACTGTGCTGCCATTCCGAGGGACCTGGACAGGCTGGAGAGGTGGGCGGAGAGGAACCTCCTGAAGTTCAACAAAGGCAAGTGCAAGGTCCTGCACGTAGGGATGAATTATAACCCCGTGTACCAGTACAGGTTGGGGGCTGATGGAGAAGGACCTGGGAGTGCTGGTGGACAACAAGTTAAACATGAGCCAGCAGTGTGCCCCTGTGGCCAAGAAGGCTAATGGGATCCTGGGGTGGGTGCATTAGGCAGAGTGTTGCCAGCAGGTTGAAGGAGGTGATCCTGCCCCTGGTGAGGCCTCACCTGGAGTACTGTGTCCAGTTCTGGGCTCCCCAGGACAAGAGAGACCTGGCGCTACTGGAGAGAGTCCAGCGGAGGGCTACAAAGATGATGAGGGGACTGGGGCATCTCTCCTCTGAAGAAAGGCTGAGAGAGCTGGGCCTGTTCAGCCTGGAGAAGAGAAGACTGAGAGGCGATCTCATCAATGTGTGCAAGTATCTGAAGGGGGGGTGTCAAGAGGATGAGGCCAGCCTCTTCTCCGTGGTGCCCAGCAACAGAACAAGAGGCAACGGGCACAAACTGAACCACAGGCAGTTCCATCTGAACCTGAGGAAAAACTTCTTTGCTGTGAGGGTGACAGAGCACGGGCACAGGTTGCCCAGAGAGGTAGTGGAGTCTCCTTCGCTGGAGATATTCAAAACCCGCCTGGATGCGATCCTGGGCAATATGCTCTAGAGGTCCCTGCTTGAGCAGGGGGGTAGGACTAGATGATCTCCAGAGGTCCCTTCCAACCTCAACCATTCTGTGATTCTGTGATATGTGAGTGCGCACGCCTGTGTCTGCGTGCTGCCGTGCGTGTGCACGTGCAGTGTGTGCATGCCTTTGTGTGTGCACCTGTATGTGAGGCGTGAGTGCATGGGTGCACGCACACATTGGTGTGCATGCCTTTGTGCACGCGGTTGTGTGAGATGAGTGCCTCTGTGCGCATATGTTTGTGAGCACGTCTGTGTGTGCACACAAGTGGTTGCGTGCATGCCTTTGTGTTTGTGTATGTGAGGGGAGAGCACGTGAGTGTGTGTGTGTGTGTGTGTGTGTGTGTGTGTCTGCACGTGTGTGCATACGTGGCGGTGATTGCGTGGTGAGGCATGCACATGTGCAGCAGAGCACATGCATGTGCACGTGAGGCCACGCGTGTGCACAGCGCCGTCAGCCAGGACGAGAGCGTCACAGCGGCAGCCGGAGCCAAGGCTGCAGAGGCTCAGGATTTGGCCGTCTCCGTCTCCGTCTCCAGGAAAGGTGCCCTGACCCCAAACCGGGTCCTTTTAAGCCCAAAATGCCCGGCACAGGGGCTCCAGCACCCCGAACCTTCGCAGCCCGCCAGGACGAGGAGGGCTCCCTGTTCCCGTCTCACAGCCCTCTCAGGCTTCAGGGGCTGCAGGAAATACTGCTCAGCGCTGCGTGGCGGTGACTTTCCACCTGGCACCCCTGATGTTCCTGGCATTCCCAGCGCATCAGCAGCCCCCTGCCAGCACCGTCTTCCTGGGACAGCAGCAGCGGGTCCGCCGAGCGAGTCCCGGCCCTGGCCGGCACTGATCCTGCCCCAGCGATGGGGCTCTGGTGGCCCCTGGGGTGCTGGTCCCCAGCCTGGCACAGCACCAGCTGTGTTTCTGCAGCAGGATCCTCCCTGCTGAGGGATATGGGGCTGGATGGGACCCGAGGCTGCATGCGACCCCGGGCTGTATGTGACCTCGGAACAGACTGAACCCCAAACCCCGGGCTGGATGTGGCCCTGGACCAGATGGGACTCCACTCTGGACAGGACTCTGGGTTGGATGGGACCCCAAACCAGATGGGATCCCATGCTGGATGTCACCATAAGCTGGATGACACCTGGGACCAGAGGGCACCCTGAGCTGGGTGGGACCCCATGCAGGACAGGACCCTGGAGCAGATGTGACCCCCGACCAGATAGGACCCCAGGCTGTTGGGACCCTGGGTCAGATGGGGCCACAGGCTGAATGTGACCCTCACCCAGATGGGACCCCGAGCTGGATGTCACCCTGGACCAGAGGGGACCTCGGGCTGGATGCAACCCCAGACTGGATGCCACCCTGCCCTTTCCCTCTTGTCACCCCGCCGTGCCACCCAGGTGGCTGGTCGTCATCAGCACGTCGCCAACGTCCCCGGGGACCCGACGGCGGTCGGGCCAGGAAAGTGCCCGCTCGACGTTTTCCTGCCAGCGCGGTCCCGCGTCAGCACTTCAGGCCGGGCTGCGGCGCCGAGACCTTTCCAGCCCTTTGTGGCATGGGACAATGGCAGCGCCGCACGCACCCGACCCTTTAACCGTGGCTGGGCCCCCGTGCTGCTCACTCGCCCCTGCGCACGGACACACGGACACACGGACACACGGAGGTGCCCAGCTGCGGGCCACGGCGCTGCAGGGTGCTGAAGGTGGGTGAGCGGGACAGATGCCACCCTGGACCAGATGGGACCCAGGACCCCATGTGCCCTCACCTGTGCCAACCCTGGGGTCCTCAGGGTGCCACCCTGGATACTTCAAGGTGGCCCTAGAAGTGGCACCTCTGGAGGTGCCAGCCCTGGCACCTGGGAGCCCCAGAGCCACCACCCTGTGTGCCCCAGTGTCCCCTGGAGATACTACCACCCCTAGCATCACTGAAGATGTCACCCAGGGTGGCCGCAAGGTCCCTAGAGGCCTCATGTCCCTCAGCATCCCTAGAGGTGCCACCCACGGTACCCTCAGTGCCCTTTGGAGATGCCACCCCAGATACTCCTGGTGTCCCCAGAGATGCCACCCCATGCCCCCACCATCACCAGAGGTGCCACTCTGGGTGCCCCCAGTGTCCCCTGGAGGTGCCACCCCTAGTGTCCCAAGCAGTGCCACTGCTGCCCCAAGCCCCCAAGACCGTGGGCGGCACCGTGGCAAACTCAAAGTCCACCGGCAGGGTGGGGGGATCCCCAGGGTGGCCTGGGGAATGGCAGGTAGGTGGCTTGGGAAGCAACCCCAGAAGCAACCCCAGCCCCCTCCCTGTGCCCAGGGCCACGGCGATGCCGGCCCGTGGGGGGCTGCTGTGCGCCGCCTCCGGCTTGGCACTGCTGCTCGCCGCCACCGCCACCGACTTCTGGCTGCAGTACCGGGCGCCCGACGGCCCTGGATGCCAGGGCCTCTGGCGCGTCTGCCTGGGCAGCGCCTGCCACCCGCACCCCGGCACCCCAGGTAGGTGCCAGCTGGGGGTGGGTGGTGGGAGACACTGGAGGGCTGTGATTTGTCTGGTGTCTGGAGGGTGGAGGTGGGGCCGGGCGGTGGTGGGCTGAGTTGTGTCTGTTCTCTGCAGACGCACCTGGGGGGCTCAGTGCCATCCCTGTGCTGCCTCCCGCATGCCCATGGGGTCTGTGGGGCGACGCAGTGGGGGATGGCTCTGAGGGGCGCCTGCTCGCATCCCCGCGCCCCGGGTCGTCTCTGACACGTGTGTCCTGTCGGCAGCGCTGTGGGATGCCACGCGGGTGCTCATGCTGCTCTCCATCCTCTCCACCACGGCGGGCATCGCCCTGGGGCTCTCCGCCGCCGCCAGCAGTGCCCCGCGGCTGCGCATCCGTGTGGCCGGCGCCACCCTGCTCATGGCCGGTACGCAGGGCCGGGGCCGCGGGGGTCGCGTTGCGCTGGGCACGGTGCCAGCTTGTGGGGTCAGGAGCTGGGGCAGTGAGATGCTGGCCCTGCAGATGTCCAGGGAGCTGTTCCCAGGGAGAGGGGACCCCGGGGGCCTGGTCACTGCTGTACTGAGCTCTGCCTGGTCTCTGCTAGGTTGAGCTGTACCTGATCTCTGCTGGTCTGGGCTGTATCCAGTTTCTGCTGGGCTGATCTGTGCCCAGTCACTGCTGTACTGAGCTCTGCCTGGTCTCTGCTAGGTTGAGCTGTACCTGATCTCTGCTGGTGTGGGCTGTGCTCAGTCTCTGCGGGCTCAGCTGGGGGCTCAGAGTGCCCTCTCCACACACCCCATGCCCCTGACCTGGGCTCGCACCTGCCCCCACAGGGTTCCTGGCACTGCTGGGCCTGGCAATGTTCACGGCCGCGACGGTGAGCGTCTTTGGGAAGAACCACGCCGACTGGCGCTTCTCCTGGTCCTACATCCTGGGCTGGATCGCCGTCGTCCTTGTCGTCTCAGCAGGTAGCGGCGCCTGCCCAGGCTCGCTCACTGCAGGGCTGAGCTGTGCACGGTCTTTGCTGGGCTCCGTGCCAAGGGCACCCATGGGCATGGGGCTGCTGCGAGGGCACCCGTGCCTGTGCCAAGCCCGCCCCATTGCCCCACGGCCTCGTCTCCCCTCAGGGCTCTTCCACGTTTGCGCAGCCTCCAAGGACCCGACTCCGGAGAGCTCCGAAGTGGCGGGTGCCTGATGGGTGCCTGGACCTTGCCCCTGCCCTCTCCCCCCAACCTGCTGCCCCACAGCCCCCGGGGACCAGGTGGGGGCACCCTGAGCTGCAGGACGCTGCTGAACTGAGCTGTGCCCGGTCTCTGTGGGGCCAAGCAGTGCCCACTCACTGCTGAGCTGAGCTGTGCCCAGTCTCTGCAGGGCTGAGTTCCCCTGGCTCCCCCACCTTGCTGCCCTCATCCCAGTCTGTGCCCCCTTTCTCCCCCCCATGTAGGCGCTGTCCTGCCATGCTAATAAACAGCCGTGGCCTGGTGCTATTGTGTCCGGGGGATCTGTGGCCCCCGCGGGTGGTCGAGTTTCCCTTCCTGAGCATCATGTAACAGGGATGTTTATGGGGCGCCCCCCCCCCCGCACCCCAAATTGCTGCCCACCCTCGTCTGGGCAAGGATGGGGCAGCTCCCCCCAAATGGGGAGTGATGGGGTAGGACTGGGGTGCCAAGGGGCACCGGGGGGGGCATGAACCCGGGGGTCGCTGGGGGACAGTGGGGGGCGGCACAGGGGTTATGGGAAACCCTGGGAGTGTGCCGAGGGGGTCAGGGGAGGGACTCGTGAGGGACCCTGGGGGGGGGAGCCAGGGGCGTCCATGGGCGGGGGGTCCGGGCGGAGCGGCGGGGGCCGTCTCCCGTGGGCCCCACCCGCCCCGTCGGGGACTATCGCCCCTTTAAGGCCGCGCCCGCGGCTCCACCCCTGCCGCACCGGCCGGACCGGTCCGCCCCGCCCGACCCCGCCCCGAGGCCCCGCCCCGCCCGACCCCGCCCCTGAGGCCCCGCCCTTGAGGCCCCGCCCTTGAGGCCCCGCCCCTCCCGACCCCGCCCCTGAGGCCCCGCCCCGTCCCGTCCCGGCTCAGCCGCGAAGCACCGACCCCTGCGCTGCGCGCGGCCCGGTTCGGCCCGGAGCGGCCCGGTTCGGCCCGGCTCAGACTGGCCCGGTTCGGCCCGGCTTAGCCCGGTTCGGCTCGGTTCGGCCCGGCCCGGGCCGGCCCGGTTCGGCTCGGTTCGGCGCGGGACGGCCCGGATGGTGTTGGCCGGGAGCCGAGCCGCGCCGTGAGCCCGCAGGTGTCCGCATGGCCCCCCGCGGGATGCGGCCCGGGGCGCCCTGCCGCCGCCGCCTCCTCCTCCTCCTCCTCCTCCTCCTCCTCCTCGCCGGCACCGGTAAGGCACCGCCACCGGGACCCGGACCCGGACCGGGACCGGGACCGGGACCGGGGGGCACCGGCTTCCTCTGGGCTGGGGAGCCCAGACCGGGAGCGGGACGCACCGGCAGCGGGACCCGGGGGGAGCGGAGCCCCGGGGGGGCGGTGCGGGGTCCCAGGCGTCCGGGCAGGGCCCCGGCGGGCGGGGGGGGGGCAGAAGCCCGTGCGTGTGTGCACACGCGTGTGCACCTGTGCGTGGGTGCGCGTGCACCTGCGCGTGCACCTCCGTGTGTGCACGCGAGTGTGGGTGCGTGTGTGCACGGCGGGGCTGTCGGTGTGCGTGTGCGTGCAGGTGTGCGCGCCCCGTGCGAGGGGTGCGTGTGCGCGCCGTGCGGGTGCAGGTGCCTACACGCGTGTGCGGGCTGCGCGCCGTGTGCCCCGCGGGTGGGGGGGGTGTTCCCGTGGGGCGCGGGGGGACCCCGACCCGTGTCCCGTCCCCTCTGGGTGGTGGAGGAGGCACACAGGGCCTGGGGACACGGTGGGGACAGGGCTGGGGACGTCGGGGGAGCGGGATGGGATGGAGCTGGTGGGGGGGCAGGGCTGGGGACACAGGGGGACAGGGCTGTTGGGGGGGACGTCGGGGGGACCGGGCAGACCCCTCCGGGGACACGGGGAGGGGACAGGGCTGTTGGGGGGGACGTCGGGGGAACCGGGCAGACCCCTCCGGGGACACGGGGAGGGGACAGGGCTGTTGGGGGGGACGTCGGGGGGACCGGGCAGACCCCTCCGGGGACACGGGGAGGGGACAGGGCTGTTGGGGGGGACGTCGAGGGGACCGGGCAGACCCCTCCGGGGACACGGGGAGGGGACAGGGCTGTTGGGGGGGACGTCGGGGGGACCGGGCAGACCCCTCCGGGGACACGGGGAGGGGACAGGGCTGTTGGGGGGGACGTCGGGGGGACCGGGCAGACCCCTCCGGGGACACGGGGAGGGGACAGGGCTGTTGGGGGGGACGTCGGGGGGACCGGGCAGACCCCTCCGGGGACACGGGGAGGGGACAGGGCTGTTGGGGGGGACGTCGGGGGAACCGGGCAGACCCCTTTGGGGACACGGGGAGGGGACAGGGCTGTTGGGGGGGACGTCGGGGGGACCGGGCAGACCCCTCTGGGGACACGGGGAGGGGACAGGGCTGTTGGGGGGGACGTCGGGGGGATCGGGCAGACCCCTCTGGGGACACGGGGAGGGGACAGGGCTGTTGGGGAGGACACCACTGGGGGCACAGGGCAGCCCCTGCATCTGGGGATACAGGGCTGGGGGGGGAACAACCCGCGGGAGCAGGGCTGGCAGGTGTTCCCGGACACTTGGGTCCCTTCCTGGCCACCCCCCAATCCTGGGCACTGCACCCAAGCGGGGGAAGCAGTGCCCCTGCCCTCCCGCCATGCCTCAGTTTCCCCTCGCGTGCCAGGGAGACACAGCCAGCTGGCAGGGGGGACCGCCGTACGGTGGACCCAGGCGTCCGAGGCCCGTGGGAACAGCCCGGGCACCCCGGGGCAATGGTGACGTCACTGGAGTGGGGCGCTATTCCCCCCCCCCCCCGCATCCCCAGGTCCCACCGGGAGGGGGGTCAGGGGCCGCAGGGCCCTGTGCCCATCCCCCAGCGTCAGGCCTGCGCCCGCCCCAGCACCCCGACCAGTCCGGTGGGTGCCGCTGGTGCTGCTGGGGAGTGGGGGCTGTGGGGTGGGGGCGTCACGCGTGTGCAAGGGAGAGGGGGCACCTGTGAGCGTGCGTGTAAGCAAGCACACGTGTGTGCTCACGAGGGCGTGCAAGCATGCGTGTGCATGGGTGATGGCGCGGGGTGTGCCTGTGCAAGCGTGTGGGCACACGTGTGTGTGTACAGGAATGGAAGGAAACTGAGCGTGTGCACTCACAGGCGTACGTGTGCACATGTGTGAGAGAAAAGTGAACACATGCTAGTGTGCACGGTGAAAGTGCGTGTGTGGCCGTGTCCACGGGGCTGTGTTTGCACACGTGTGTGTTCATGGCCACCCGTACACCCGCGTGCAGGGAAGAGGGGCAAGATGCGCGAGGTCCCCCGTGTGTGCCTGAGGAGACACAAGTGTACGTGTGCAAGGGAGCGGGTGCGTGCGCGTGCACGGGACAGGCCTGCTGGCGTGGCGGGGAGGCCGCGGCTGTGCCTCGGTGTGCGTAGCAGGGGAGAGGGCTGTATGTGCGATGCGTGTGCTGCACCCATGGTGCACACGCGTGCACGTGGGGGACCCCGTGCTCGGCTGCTGCGCAGGAGCCCGCCGGCGCCTTGCAAGCGAATCCGCACGCCATCCGGGAGGGGAAACTGAGGCAGGGAGTGGGGCAGGGGCGCCGCTGTGCCGGGGAGGGTTGAAGGCAGTGACCCTGCACGGAGCCGGTCGAGCCGGTTCCTGGCTCCGTTCTCACGCGGTTCTTCCTCCGGAGTCAGCCCGGTTGGGTGGAGATGCCCCGCGGCGGGCACTGGCTGCCCGCCGAGCCGCCGGGGCCCGGGCGTCGTGCGCAGCGCCGGGGCCTTGCCGTGACTCACGCGCTCCCTGGGCTGCTCCGGCGCCCCGCGCGCGGGCGAAGCGTGCGCTCACGCCGGTAGCGCTGTGCGCGGATTCCCGCTGCCGGGGTCGGACCTCCGAGGCTCCAGTACAGCCGAGTCATGAGCGATGGCCCAGCCACCTGGGCCGTGGCCCTGGCAATTATTTAATTAATCTAGCGGCTAATCGTGGTGTAATTAGTGTCCTTTAATTACAAGCATCGCTCCGAAGCCACTGGCGCAGCTCCAGGGCAGTCTCACTGGCTGAGGGGCAGAGTTAAGGGTAAATTGGGGGGGCCAAGCTGGCACCCAGCGCTCAGAGCAGCTCCGGGTGCACCGGCGGCTCGGAGCACCCCAAGGTGCTGGATCCGGGTGGGACGTGGGAGGTGGCGCGGTGCAAGGGAGTGGATCCCTCGCAAGCTGCGGCAGGGCCCCGGCATCCGAGCGGGCCGGTTTAGCTGGCCTCTCCGGCCTGGGCGCTTCGCCGGAGGCAGGCGCATTCCCGGCGTCGCCGCACGCCCTCGCCGGCGCACGGGCTGCGGCCGGGCCGACCGGCTCGGTGGGGTGCCCCCAGCCCTGCCCTTCGCCCGCCCGCGCTGGGTGGGGGAGCCGGCCCGGACGCCTGAGCTCCTGGTGCTCCTTGGGGACTGGGGCCGGAGCCGTGCCCCGACGAGGGGGACCCCGGAGGGTTGTGGAGGGGCCGGGTGGCGTGAGCATCCCCCTGCGCGGGAGCGTGCACACAAGTGCGTGCGAGGGTGTGCATCTGGATGTGAGACGTGACATGTAAGCGTGTGCATGTGTGCCTGTGCATGCGCAGGCACGTGAGCATGCGCGAGCATCTGACATGGACGTGTACAAGTGTGCAAAGGTGCGTGTGGACACGCACACACCTGAAAAGCATGCCTGAGCCTGTACGAGCATGCCCATGTGAGTGAGCACAAACGTGCATATATGTATGAGCATGTTGAAGCTTGTGTGAGTGTACATAAGCGTGCATGAGAACATACAAGCGTGCATAGTTATACTGGAGTGCTTCCAAGTATGCGTGAGCGTGCACAAGCGTGTGTGAGAATACACAAGTGTGCCCAAGTGCATGTGATAAGCCCAAGAGTGTGTGTGCCCAGGCATGTATGAGTATGTCCGAGTGTGCCCGCCTGTGCCCAAGCACCCATGAGCATGCCCAAATGTGTGAGAGCATGCCCAAGCACACGTGAGCGTGCCTGAGTGTGCCTGAGCATATGTATGCACAATCATGTATGAGCATGTGTGAGCACACCCAAGGGTGAGTGTGCCCAAGTGTGCATGAGCATGCTGAAGCAAACGTGAGTGTGCCCAAGCATGTATGAGTGTGCCCAAGCAGGCAGGAGCGTGCCCAAGCACATGTGAGCGTGCATGTGTATGTCCAAGCATGTGTGAGCATGTCCAAGCATGCATGGGTGTGCATGAGCAAGCCCATGTGTGCATGAGGGTGCCCCAGCACGTGCAAGTGTGCCCGAGCTTGCCTAAGTGTACAGAATCATGCTGAAGCATGCATGAGCATGCCAAAGTGTGCAAGGATGTGTGTGAGCTGGTCCAAGTGTGCATAAGCATGCCCAAGCATGCTGAAGTGTGCCCAAGCGCGAGTGAGTGTGCCCAAGCATGAATGCCTATGTCAAGGTATGCATGGATGTGTGTGAGCATGCACAAGCGTGTATGAGTGTTTTTAGCCATGTATGAGTGTGTCGAAGCATGCATGCACATGCCAAAGCAAGCGTGGATGTGTGCAAGCGTGTCCAGTATGCATGAGCTTGCCAAAGTATGCATGCACATGTGTGGGTGTACACAAGCATCTGCAAGTGTGCACGAGCATATCCAAACATGCGTGAGTGTGCCAAAGCATGCCTGGATGTTTGTGAGCATGCACAAGTGCCTGGAAGAGTGTCTTTGAGTGTGCATGAGCATGCCAAAGCGTGCCTTATTTTCCTGAGTGTGCACAAGTGTGTGCGAACATGCACAAGCATGCACGAGCACACCAAAGCATGCATGAATGTTTGAGTGTGCACAAGCATGCAGCGTGCAGGGTTGTTTGAGCTTGCCCAAGCGAGTGCAAGCATGCCTAAACATGTACGAGCGTGCCAAAGTGTGCATGGATGTTTGAGCATGCCCAAGCGCGTGCAAGCGTGCCCAAGCACGCACAGGCGTGCGCTACGACACCGTTGTCACCCTGGGGTGCCCACAGGCTGCCGCTCGGGGGTGGTGGAGGTGGAGCGCAGCGTGACGGCGGTGCTGGGCCAGGACGTGGTGCTGCCGTGTCACTACCGGGCGCAGGAGGGCGAGAAGGTGGTGCAGGTGACGTGGCTGAAGCAGGGCCCCGCGGGGCGCAGCGCCGAGCTGGCCGTGCTCAACCTGGAGCACGGCGAGCACGTGCAGGAGTCCTACGCAGGGCGGGTGCTGTGGCGGGCGCCCGGCGCCCTGGAGGACGGCGCCATCGTCCTCAAGAACGCCGTGCAGGGCGACGAAGGCGACTACGAGTGTCACCTCATCACATTCCCCATGGGCAACTTCGAGGGGCGCCTCACCCTCAAGGTGCTGGGTGAGTGCCGACGGGTGGGCACGGGGCGGCGGACAACGGGCACCGGGACTGGGAACAGGGACTGAGCACGGGGCAATGGGGACTGGGAAGAGGGACTGGGCACCAGGGCAATGGGGACTGGGAATGGGGGTGTGGGGACTGGGAAGAGGGACTGGGCACCGGGGCACTGGGGACTGGGAACCAGGGCAATGGGGACTGGGAATGGGGCCTGGGCACCAGGGCACTGGGAATGGGGCAATGGGGACTGGGAAGAGGAACTGGGCACCAGGGCAATGGGGACTGGGAATGGGGCCTGGGCACCAGGGCACTGGGGACTGGGAAGAGGGACTGGGCACCAGGGCAATGGGGACTGGGAAGAGGAACTGGGCACCAGGGCACTGGGGACTGGGAATGGGGCCTGGGGACTGGGAAGAGGGACTGGGAATGGGGCAATGGGGACTGGGAATGGGGGTGTGGGAACTGGGCACTGGGGACTGGGAAGAGGGCCTGGGCACTGGGGCAATGGGGACTGAGAATGGGGCAATGGGGACTGGGAAGAGGAACTGGGCACCAGGGCACTGGGGCCTGGGAATGGGGCAACGGGGCCTGGGCACTGGGTGTTGGGCCCTGGGCAACGAGGACAGGCATGGGGTGCTGGCCACGGGGCAGTGGGCATCAGGTCGTGGGCACCAGGCCCGGGACTGGGCGCTGGTAGCGGGCGCTGGCCGCAGCGCGGGTCGGAGGTGGTGGGGCGGGAGGGTGACGCCTTGGGGGTCCCCCGGCAGGAGGCGGGTGGCTCGGGGGTCCCGGCGGGCGAAGGGGAGGCTGACGCGGCCACCTGCCCCCAGTGCCACCGCTGCCCATCCTGAACCCGGGGCCGCCGCTGGAGGAGGGCCAGGGCCAGGCGCTGGCGGCCTCGTGCACGGCAGAGGGCAGCCCGGCGCCCACCGTGCGCTGGGAGACGGAGGTGCGGGGCACCAACGCCACGCGGCGCTCCTCGCACGCCCGCTCCGCCTCCGTCACCAGCGAGTTCTTCCTGGTGCCCGGGCGCAGCATGAACGGCAAGAGCCTCACCTGCGTCGTCGCCCATCCCGGCCTGCGCCACGAGAAGAGGATCACCCACGTCCTCAGCGTCGCCTGTACGGCCCTGGCACGGGGGGGCCTGGGGGGCTTGGGGGGCCTGGAGGACACGGGGGGGGGCTGCAGGTGTGGGGGGATGGGGGCTTGGGGCACCTGGAGGACATGGGGGGGCTGCAGGTGTGGGGGGATGTGGGGGGCTTGGGGCACCTGGAGGACATGGGGGGGCTGCAGGTGTGGGGGGAAGTGGGGGACCTGGAGGACACGGAGGGGGCTGCAGGTGTGGGGGGATGTGGGGGGCTTGGGGGACCTGTAGGACATGGGGAGGGGGCTGCAGGTGTGGGGGGATGTGGGGGGCTTGGGGGACCTGGAGGACATGGAGGGGGCTGCAGGTGTGGGGGGATGTGGGGGGCTTGGGGGACCTGTAGGACATGGGGAGGGGGCTGCAGGTGTGGGGGGACGTGGGGGGCTTGGGGGACCTGGAGGACACGGAGGGGGCTGCAGGTGTGGGGGGACGTGGGGGGCTTGGGGGGCCTGGAGGACATGGGGGGGCTGCAGGTGTGGGGGGATGTGGGGGGCTTGGGGGACCTGGAGGACATGGGGGGGCTGCAGGTGTGGGGGGACGTGGGGGGCTTAGGGGACCTGGAGGACATGGGGGGGCTGCAGGTGTGGGGGGCTTGGGGGGCCTGGAGGACATGGGGGGGCTGCAGATGTGGGGGGATGTAGGGGGCTTAGGGGACCTGGAGGACGTGGGGGGCTGCAGGTGTGGGGGGACGTGGGGGACCTGGAGGACATGGGGGGGCTGCAGGTGTGGGGGGACGTGGGGGACCTGGAGGACACGGAGGGGGCTGCAGGTGTGGGGAGATGTGGGGGGCTTGGGGAACCTGGAGGACATGGGGGGCTGCAGGTGTGGGGGGACGTGGGGGGCTTGGGGGACCTGGAGGACACGGAGGGGGCTGCAGGTGTGGGGGGACGTGGGGGGCTTGGGGGACCTGGAGGACACGGAGGGGGCTGCAGGTGTGGGGGGATGTGGGGGGCTTGGGGCACCTGGAGGACATGGGGGGGCTGCAGGTGTGGGGGGATGTGGGGGGCTTAGGGGACCTGGAGGACATGGGGGGGCTGCAGGTGTGGGGGGCTTGGGGGACCTGGAGGACATGGGGGGGCTGCAGGTGTGGGGGGATGTGGGGGGCTTGGGGGACCTGTAGGACATGGGGGGGGGGCTGCAGGTGTGGGGGGACGTGGGGGGCTTGGGGGACCTGGAGGACACGGAGGGGGCTGCAGGTGTGGGGGGACGTGGGGGGCTTGGGGGACCTGGAGGACACGGAGGGGGCTGCAGGTGTGGGGGGACGTGGGGGGCTTGGGGGACCTGGAGGACACAGAGGGGGCTGCAGGTGTGGGGGGATGTGGGGGGCTTGGGGGACCTGGAGGACATGGGGGGGCTGCAGGTGTGGGGGGACGTGGGGGGCTTAGGGGACCTGGAGGACATGGGGGGGCTGCAGGTGTGGGGGGCTTGGGGGGCCTGGAGGACATGGGGGGGCTGCAGATGTGGGGGGATGTGGGGGGCTTAGGGGACCTGGAGGACGTGGGGGGCTGCAGGTGTGGGGGGACGTGGGGGACCTGGAGGACATGGGGGGGCTGCAGGTGTGGGGGGACGTGGGGGACCTGGAGGACACGGAGGGGGCTGCAGGTGTGGGGAGATGTGGGGGGCTTGGGGAACCTGGAGGACATGGGGGGCTGCAGGTGTGGGGGGACGTGGGGGGCTTGGGGGACCTGGAGGACACGGAGGGGGCTGCAGGTGTGGGGGGACGTGGGGGGCTTGGGGGACCTGGAGGACATGGGGGGGCTGCAGGTGTGGGGGGACGTGGGGGGCTTAGGGGACCTGGAGGACATGGGGGGGCTGCAGGTGTGGGGGGCTTGGGGGGCCTGGAGGACATGGGGGGGCTGCAGATGTGGGGGGATGTGAGGGGCTTGGGGGACCTGGAGGACATGGGGGGGCTGCAGGTGTGGGGGGACGTGGGGAACTTGGGGGACCTGGAGGATGCGGGGGGACCTGGGGGACATGGGGGGGCTGCAGGCATGGGGGGACGTGG
This sequence comes from Struthio camelus, assembly GCF_040807025.1. Classification (NCBI taxonomy): domain Eukaryota; kingdom Metazoa; phylum Chordata; class Aves; order Struthioniformes; family Struthionidae; genus Struthio; species Struthio camelus. Next base: position 468,674 of record NC_090971.1, read on the forward strand.
GGGGCCTGGAGGACGTGGGGGGCTGCAGGTGTCGGGGAATGTGGGGGAACTTGGGGGACATGTAGGTCATGAGGGACCTGGAGGACATAGGGGGCATGGAGGACAAGAGGAGACTTGGGAGATATGGGGAGACTTGGGGAACCTGGAGGGGTACGGGGGCATGGAGAGCATAGGGGATATGGGGGACAGGGAGGGTCATGGGGGACAGGGAGGGACAGGAGACGTGAAGAGGCGTGGGGGAACGTGGAGGAGGACTTGGGGGATGTGGAGGGACACAAAGGACTTAGGACATGGGAGGCATGGAGGGACGTGGAGGACAGGGAGGGTATAGGGGACGTGGAGGATGGGAAGGGATTTGGGAGACGTGGAGGGACAGGGGGCGTGGAGGGGCAAAGGGGACAAGGGGAGACTTTGGGGACGTGGAGGGACACAGGGCATGAGGGAACTTGGACATGGAGGGACTTGGGGGACATGGGACACGGGGCATGGAGGGACACAGGGGACTTGAGACTTGGAAGACATGGAGGGACACGTGGGACTTGGGGGACATCGAGGAGCACCGGGGCCTTGCTAGGCTGCGATGGCGCGCAGGGAGGAGTGCCCCCCGTCCCCTCACGATCCCCTCATCCCCAGACCTCTCGGACGCCTCGGTGCTGGGGCACACGGAGGACTGGCAGGAGGGCATGGAGGGTGCCACGCTGACCTGCCTGGGTGACGGCAACCCTCCTCCCACCTACAACTGGACACGGTAAGGACACACGTGTGCTGGGACAGGGTGCAGCGCCTGGGGTGGGGGAGTGACCCTGGGTGCAGCTGTGGGGGCTGCAGAGCAAGATGGGACCCAGGTGTCTGGTTGGGGGCGTCACAGAGACGACGGGGGCTGGTTGGAGCACCCAGGTGGGAGTCACGTGTAAATGGCGTGTATGTCTCCCGTGCATGTGTGTTCGTGGCTCCTTGTGCGACGCCCTGCATGGGGGAAACTTGGGTCCCCGTGCGGGGAACACGCGCGTGGCCACGAAGGCGTGAGCGCATCCATGTGCTTGCACACGCATGTGAACTTGCACATGCATGTGAGCTGGATGCCCAGTGACAGGCATGTGTGGTCCTTGTGCACACGGCTGTGTCCCTGCTCCAGTGTGTGCACTTCTGTCCCTTGCATGTGTCGGTGTCCGTGCTGTGCTGCGTGTCCCTGTAGCGCTGTGTCTTTTGCACCCATTTGTGTTCCTGTCGTGCTGCGTGCACCTTGCACATATCTGTGTCCTTGCTGTGCCCTTGTGCCTTGCATACATCTGTGTCCCTGCTGTGTCCCATGCACACCTCCATGTCCTTGCCGTGTTCCTAGTGCATGGCAGTGTCCCTGCTGTGCTGCGTATGCCTGCCACGCTGCATAACCTGCGTGTACATGTGTCCCTGCCACGCTGTGTCCGTGCACACATCTGTCCTTGCCGTGTCCTATGCATACGTCAGTGTCTGTCATGCCAGATGTCCTATGCACACGTCTGTGTTCCTGCTGTGTCCCGTGTATGCATCCCTGTCCCTGTTGTGCCATCTGTCCCGTGCACGGATCCATGTCCCTGCTGTGTGTCCTTTGCATGCATCCGTGTCCCCGCCATGTGTCCTGTGCCCGCGTCTGTGCCCGGGCCCGTCCCTGCCCAGGCGTGCCGTGCCGAGGGGCCGCGGCGGGCAGGCGCGGCACAGCGTGGCGGCGGCGAGCGGCGCAGGTCGGGCCGTGCCCGGGCAGGCTCGGCGCCGAGGCCAAGCAGGGCGTCAGCCACCCAGGCACCGTGGGAACCGCAGCTGCGCTTTGATTTCGGCACCCGCCGCCTGCGCCCGCCCGGGCACGCCGAGCCCCCGCCGGGCACGGGGGCTTCATGCTGTCCCCCCACGCCGCAGGCTCGACGCCCCGCTGCCCGCCGGCGTGCGGGTGAAGGGGGACACCCTCGTCTTCCAGCGGCCGCTCATGGTGGGTGATGCCGGGGACTACGTCTGCCGCATCTCCAACCGCATCGCCGCCAAGGAGGTCCGGGCCAACGTCAGCGTAAAGAGCAGAGCGGCAGGTAGGCGCGGGAGCACGGGGGAGCCGATCGCACCCAGCGCTCACTGAGATGAGTGGGTGTCCTGGGGCACCCGGAGGTGCCACCTGGGGTTCATGCTGCCAGAGGGGTTCCCTGAGCACCCACTGATGTCACCTGGGGCTTGTGGTGCTGGGTGGGTGTCCGGAGTGTGCAGCAGGCACCGATGGCCCCCAGAGTTTGCCGTGCTGGGTGGGTGTCCCGGGGCACATGATGATGCTGTCCAGGGCTTGCCATGCTGGATGAGTGTCCCACGACATGGAGCAAGCACCAGTGCTACCCAGAGTATGTGGTGCCCAGGGTCACCCTGAAGGGTGCTTTGGGCTGGCGATTGGGGTCTGGGTGGGAGCTCTCAGCAGGGGGACCTGGACCTGGGACCCAGTACTGCCAGGGAGGTGCCAGGTGCTTGTTGGTGGTGGGAGCCTCATTAGGGGGAAAGAGGTTAATTATCTGCAGAGCCTGGCAGGGTCGATGCGGTGTGGGGTGGAAGATCTCTGTGCTCTTTCTTGCCACATCCACTCCTGTGTTCGCCTGTCCACTCATTTGTCCCCAGACTCATCTCTCCCTTCATCTACCTGCCCATCTGTCCATCCTTCCTGCCATTTCTCTCCATTCATCCTTCTATCCCTTTGCAAGCACTTCTGCCCATGCATCACCCATCTGTCCATCCTTCTGACCCTCCTTCCCCCATGCTCTCTCTCTCCCCGGATTCTTCTATATGTCCATCCACCTGTCTGTTCATTCACCTGTCCATCCCCAGACACTCCTTTCCATCCATTCACTGGTCTATCCCTCCGTCCATTCACTCCCCAACTCCATGCCTTCATTGCCACTTCATCCAGTGAATCTGTCTGTCCATCCATCTCCTCTGCCTCATCTCCCATCCATCCATCTGTCCATCTAGCCACTCATCTGTCCATCCATCTTCTCTGCCTCGTCTTGCATCCATCCGTCCATCTATTCATGTGCCCATCCATCCACCTGTCTGTCCATTTGTTTGTCTGTTCATCCATCTACCCATTCATCCATGTACCCATCTGTCCATTCATCCACCTGTCTGTCTGTCCCCCGTCACTTTTCTCTGTCTATCCACCTGTCTCCATCCATTTGTTCATCATGCATCCACATAGCCTTTTGTCCATTCACCTGTCTGTCCATTCACCTGTCTGTCCATCCACCCATCTATTCATCCATCTGTCCCTCACCACTTCTGTCTATCCAACCCTCCATCCATTTTTCTGTTCATCCATCCATCCGTCCATATACCTGTCTACCCACCTGTCTACTCATCTGCGGTCATCCATCTACTCATCTATCCATCCACCCGTCTACTCATGCATCCACCCATTACTCACCCATCTACTCATCCATCCACCCACCTACTCATCCTTCCCCCCCACACACATCTCTCCATCCCTCTCCCTCCTTCCCTCCCTCTCCCTCCACCCACCGCTCCACGTGCCCAAGCCTGTCTCACGGGTTGTCCCCACAGACCACGAGGTGCGCCAGGTGGACTTGGTCTCGGCCTCAGTGGTGATGGTGGGCGTCATTGCAACAGTCCTGCTCTGCGTCCTTGTGGTCGTCATCATCGTCATGGCTCTCTACCACAAGCGCAAGACCAAGCGCATCTCCGAGAAGTAGTAAGAGCGGGCAGGGGTGCAGGATGGGCACGGGTGGCTGGGGGTTGGAGGGTGACCCCGGGGGGTACTGGGCAGGGGGGAGGTGTGGGTCAGGGGTGCTGGGGGTGGCAGTGCCCACTCTCAGGGCTGCCACTGCTATGCTCACAGCGAGGAGGAGCTGACGCTGACCCGGGAGAACTCCATCCGGCGCCTGCACTCCAGCCACAGCACCGACACACGCACCCAGGTGGGCGCACAGGGCTCGGGTATGGGGGTGCCCAAGGGGAGCTGGGTATTGGGTTGCTTGAGGTGTTGGGTAGTGAGGTGCCCAAGGGGAGTGGTGGATTGCGGTGCTCGAGGTGCTGGGTATTGGGGTGCCCTAGACGGGTTGGGAAGTGGATCCCAGGGAGCCAAGCATGGGGGTGCCTGGGTCATTGGGGTGACCAGGGTGCTGGATGGGGCAGCAGGATGCCCAAGGGGAGCTGGGCATCGGGGTGCCCAGGGTATTGGGGTGCCCAAGGAGGGGTCAGACTGGGCATCGGGGTGCCCAGGGAGGCTGTAGGGTGGCCAGTGCCAGGCAGCAGGTTTTGCCCAGGTTGCTCCTGGGGGCTGAGGGTCACCTGTGCATGGGACCCTTTGGGTGCTGCAGGAAGCAGGGCCCAGCCTACCCCTGCCCCAAATCCCACCCTGGCGTTCCTGGGCCTGTGGGGCTGGAGTGGGTGCCCGGGGGAGCAGCGCCCACTGGATGGGGGCCCCTTCCCCCCGGCTTTCTCACGATGGGTATTTCAGCTGGAGGAGACACTGCACCTGCGTGCGGAGAGCCGGCAAGGCAGCCTGCGTGGGGACAGCCTGCGCGGGGAGAGCCTGCGCGGCACCAGCATCTGCTCCGCCATGGTGAGAGCATGGGCACAGTGGGGTCATGGCCGGGGTGGAGGACTCAGCTTGGCATGGGCCCAGCCCTGCACCATGCTCTGCCCATGGGTGCCAGAGCGTGTCCCCCACTTCTGTTCTGCTCCCATGCATGTGGAAATCCCCCTTCCACGTGTGCAAACCCCCTTTCGGTGTGCCTGCAAGTCCCTTTCTGTGTGTGCAAACCCCTTTCCCATGGGCACACGTTTTCGCACATCCAGGCACCGAAGCCTTGGGCGCCACCTCCCACGCGTGGCCGTGAAGGCACCCGTGTCCCCTGTTGCCCCCCTGCGTGCCAGCCTTGGGTGCAGCTGTGCCATGCCCAACAGTGTGGCCTGGCAGGGAAACTCAGGTCCCTGGGCGGACCCCAACTCACTCCTTGTCCCCGCAGAGCGAGGAGGCCGAGGGGCGCAGCTACTCCACGCTCTCGACAGTGCGGGAGATCGAGACACAGACGGAGGTGCCGGCGGCCCCGCTGCTGCCCACCCTGGAGGGCAAGGAGCCCAAGGAGGAGGAGGAGGACAGCAGCGACAACCCCATCAAGCAGGCCATGACCCACTTTGTGCAGGAGAACGGCATGCTCCAGGCCAAACCCACCACCAACGGCATTTACATCAACGGCCGCGGGCACCTGGTGTGAGCATGGCTGCGGCGGGACAGGATGGGACGGGACGTGCCACCCGGCCCCTTGCCTCGCCGCCGGGCACCCCTGGAGCAGCAGCCACAGGATTTGGAGGGGACGGCAGTGTGATGGGGGGGCTGCGCAAGGAGCCTCCCTTCCCTCCTTGGCTCCCCCATCCCCCTTTGGCCCGCCTGTGGGGTTGGCACGGACACCCGGCATGGGGCTCTGGCCCCCAAATGCCACCTTTGCTGCTGGCACAAGGTTGGGGACATGCACCATGGCCCGGGATGGAGATCTGGTCCCTAAATGCCACCGTTGGTGCTGGCATGAAGCTGGGGGTGTGCACCATGCTTGGAGTAGGGGCTCTGATCCCCAAATACCTCCTTTGCTGCTGTCACGATGTTGGGGACATGCACCATGCTCCAGCCTGGGGCTCCGGTCCCTGAAAGCCACCTAAGTGTTGGCACAAGTTTGGGGGCACGCACCGTGCCCCAGGCTGGGGCTCTAGTCCCCAAATGCCACCTTTGCTGCTGGCACGAAGTTGGGGTCGTGCACCGTGCTCTGGGCCAGGGCTCCTGTCCCTAAATGCCACCCTTGGTGCTGGCACATGCTTGGGGACACACATCGTGCCCTTGGACATGGCTCCGTTCACCAAATGTCACCACTGGTCCTGGCACGAAGCTGGGGATGTGCACCAGGTTCGGGAGAGTGCTCCAGTCGCCAAATGCCACCTTGGCTGCTGGCACGAGGTTGGACATGCCCTGCTGGGAAGGAGGTGACAACAGCGCCCCGGACCTGCAGGCATTGGAGCCGCCAGCGTGGGACTGCGCTCCAGAGGGAGCTGCTTCTCTAGGCTATCCCTAGACATGGGGACACAGTTCTCCCGCACGGGGACACCAGGACCTCAAGCCCCAGGACCATGAGGACAAATATGTGGGCAGGGGCGCACTGAACCCCACTGGGGATGTGGTTCCCCCCCCCCTCCAATCCCCCTTTGAACTCTGGATCAGATCCTTTCCCTGCGTGGTGCTGGGGGGATGGCAGAGGGGACGGTGTCCCTGCTCGGGCTGTGCTTGGCATCGCGCTGGTGGTACTCGGGACGCTTGTGTCCCCTCCCCAATCCTGCCTCTCCCCTTCTCCCTGTGGCACAGGTGGGTCCCCGTGTCCCTCCTCTGCCTGGGGCGGGAGGGGGACCCGCGTCCCATCTGCCGACCCCTCAAACCTGGGGCGAGGAGCCTGGGACCCCCCAGGGCCGGACCCCCCCGCGGCCGGGGCTGGCGGAGCGGGGCCCCGGTGTACATAGAGCCCCGGCATGTACATACGTGTATAGGACGGTGGTCCCCGTCGCCCTTTCTTATCTGCACTGCTGGTTTTGTAAATAAATCCCCGTGCGGGACCCTGGGACCGGGTAGCGAGTGCGTCTGGTCTCAGCCTGGGTGCGAGGGCCGTGCACGGGCGTGGGGTTGGACATGAGCATGTGTGTGTGTTTACACTAGTCGGTGTTCACACTAGTGGGTTGGCATGCTGGTGCACGGTGCGTGCACGTGCAGGTGCAGGCCTCTGTGTGCACGTGCACGTGTGTGCTAGTGTGTTCACATGTGCCAGCCCATGGGTGGGCTGGTGTGGGCGTGACAGCAGGCGGGTCTGTCGGCACGTGTGCCGGTGTGTCCCTGTCTGCGCCCAGGCCTGGAGTGCTCACATGCTGGTGCCCCTGCCCAGATGTGGTGCTGGGTGTGTGCACACAGGGACCTGTGTGTGCATACATGTTCAAGCATGTGTATGCATGTCTGTGTACGCATGCCCAGTGCGTGCTTGCACACGGGTGCTCCTGCATGGGCATGGCCACCAGGCCTGCACAGCCGCTGGGCCGAGTGCATGCACGCGTGGGGGCATCCGTGTGTGCACACAAGGCCCTGGGTGCGCAGGTGTATGCATGTGTGCCCATGTCTGCACACAGGCCTGGTGCGGGGTCACGTGCGGGTGCCCCTGCACAGATGTGGCACCAGGTACATGCACATGTGGGAGTCTGCGTGTGCAAGCATGTGCATGCACGGCTATGTCTACACGTGGGCTCGGTGTGTGCTTGTACAAGGCTGCCCCTGCATAGGCACGGCCACCGGGGCCTGCAGGGATGCGGCGAGGGGATGCCCCTGGGGGCGTGCATGCGTGCACACAGGGCTCTGAATGTGCATGTGTGTGCATGCATGTGCAAGCATGTTTAAGCATGTGCAGGTGTGTCTACACACAGGCCTGCTGCCTGCTTGCACGGGGCGTCCCTGCACGGGCGCAGCCACCAGGGCGGCACGGCTGCGGGGCCGGCTGCGCGCACACCTGGGGGCGTGCGTGCGCGTGCAAGGGCCTGCGTGTGCAGACGTGTGCAAACATGCGCAAGCATGTTTAAGCGTGTGCAAGCGTGCTGCCCGCGCCCTGCCCCTGTGGTTTCGACGCACTGAGGAGCAGGAAGCGGCTTCGCAGGCAGCAGCCGCCTTCCTGCTGCTGCGCCGAGGGGCGCAACGGGGCCTCGAGGCTACGTCAGGGCCCCGGGGCCGCGGCACTTCCTCTCCCTGGGGCCGCTTCCGCTCGGCAGTCGCCTGGCAGGGCCGCGGGCGCCGGGCTCGCGGGGTGCCGGGGCCGCCCGCCGCCCCCATGTCTCTGGCTCTCAAGGCCCGGCAGAAGGCGAGGCGCAAAGGCGGCGCCAAGGAGCGGGTTTTCGGCTGCGACCTGCTCGAGCATCTCCAGCAGTCGGGGCAGGACGGTAAGCGCCCCCGTCCCGGCGGCGCTCGGGGGCGCCGCCGCCACCGCCTCCCCGGCGCTTTGGGGGGCGGCGCGAGCCCCCCGCGGCGGGCCGGAAGCGGGGAGGGCGCGCGGTGCCCGGGCGGCCGTGGGAAGGGGACGGCGGGTGACTTGGGCCATGCGGTTGCATCACCGGCGCTTGAGCAAGGCGCGGAGCCGGCGGCACCGCCCAGCACCCCGGCTCGCTGCCCCCTGGCCGGGTGCCCCCCGAGTGGGCCGCTGAGATTCGGCCGCCCCCCGAGGGAGGTGCCGGCGGGTCCCAGCGGCCCCGCGCCGGCGGCGGGCAGGGACATCCCGGCCTTGGCCCTTCCCGCACGGCTCCGTCGTCCGTCTCCGGCGCCTCGGTCTGCTGCTGGCGGATGTGGCCCCAGGCTCAGCTCTCCGCTCCCGCCCCCCGGCCCGGGGGTGAGACAGGGAACGGTCCCTTGGGAGCGCGTCTCTTGGGCGGCCTCAGCCCGGACTCGGTGGCCGGCCCCAGCCCAGGTGTCCTCCCGAGCCTGCAGGCAGCCCTGGCGCCCTGCGAGACGCCTCGGGTGGCCGCACATCCTGGACGTGGGCTGGTGCGGGGCACCGGCCGCCCCCTGGGGCACCGACATGGCGGGGTGGGGACCCAGCAGAGGACGTCGGGGAGGAGCTCGGTTCCTCTTGTGACTCCCTGCTCTCGGTGGGAGCAAGTTTGGGTGCTTGGGGGCATCGGTGGGAGTTAGGGTGAGACCTAAGCAGAGGCTTGGGTGAGGGTGGGAGACGCTGGGATCCTCCCGACAAAGGGACATCACTTCTGCCCCATCCTAGCAGCCCCAGCTTAGTTCTCCCAGTGACTCCCAGTAAGCCACACAGTGGCTGGACTGGGCACCCTGCACACCTAGAGCAGCCCAGCCACAGGCAGAACAAACCCCCGGGGATTAAATGTACTGAAACCTGCAGCCGCACGGGCCAGGCTGGAGCTGGCACAGCCGGGGCGGTGGGTCGGGTGGCCGGTGCATGCCCGGCCCCAGGTGCAGGCTCTGTCACCTGATGCCCGTCCCCGCAGTGCCCCAGGTACTGAGGAGCTGCACTGAGTTCGTGGAGCAGCACGGGGTGGTGGACGGCATCTACCGCCTCTCCGGCGTCTCCTCCAACATCCAGCGGCTGCGGTGAGCGGAGATGGAGCGCGGGCAAGAGGGAGAGGGACAGGGATGGAGGAAGGTTGGGGTGGAGGCAGGATGGGGATGGGACAGGGATGGAGATGGGATGGAGGTACGAGGGAGATGGAAACAGGAGCAGACAGGATGGAGATGGAGACAGGAAGGAGGTGGAGGTGGGAAAAGGCGATGGGAGGGAGACAGAGATGGGGAGGGAGATGGGAGGGACCAGGTGGGATGGAGACAACAGGGAGATGGAGACAGGACTGAAATTGGGACAGGATGGGAGGGAGGCTGGAGGGTGATGGAAAAGGGACTGATGGGAGTAAGATGGGAGGGAGTTGAGGATGGGATGGCGATGGGTCCAGATGGCATGGAGATGAGGGAGATAAAGACAGGGCAGAGACAGGACAGAGATGGGACCAGATGGGAGGAGGTGGAGAGGGACAGGATGAGAGGAAGATGGGAGGGAGATGGGGTTGGGATGAAAATGTCTGGACTAGATGGAAGGGGGATGGGACAGTGATGGAGATGGGGCTGGATGGGAGGGAAATGGAGACGGGATGGAGATGGGACAAGATGGGAAGGAGACAGAGACAGAACCAGACGGGAGGGAGATGAGCCACAGACAGGACCAAATGGGATCAGATGGGAGGGAAACAGGAGGGAGATAGAGATGGGACAGAGATGGAAGGGAGATGGAGATGGGATCTAGGTGAGAAGGAGACAAGGATGTGAGGGAGACAGGACAAGATAGGATGGAGGGAGAGGGAGAGGGAGACAAGACAGAGATGGGAATGGGATGGAGAGAGGACCAGCTGGGACAGATTGGGGATGGAGTCAGAGACAGGATGGAGATGGGACAAGGTGGGAGGGAGACGGGGATAGGATGGGGATGGGAGGGATATGGGAAGGAGATGGGGACAGGAGCAGGGTGGGAGGGAGATGGGGATGGGATGAGATGAGATGAGATGAGACAGCAGGGAGAAAGGAGGGAGAAGGGGATGGGACAGAGATGGGACAAGATTGGAGGGAGACAGGGATGAGATGAGATGAGATGAGATGAGATGAGATGAGATGAGATGAGATGAGATGAGATGAGATGAGATGAGATGGGAGGGAGATGGGGATGAGATGGGAGGGAGATGGGAGGGAGATGGGGATGAGATGGGTGGGAGGCAGGAGGGAGACAGGGGTGGGATGTGGACAGGATGAGATGGGAGGGAGATGGGGACAAGATGGAGATAGGGTGAGACAGGAGAGAGATAGGGCTGGGCTGCAGATGGGCCGGAGCCAGCCCACACACAGTCTCCAAGGTGCTGAGACAGTCGGCGGTGCTGCCGTCCCCTCGTTCCCCCTTGCACTCCTCCTCCCCTTATTCCTCCTTGTAGTCCCTTTCCCTTGTTCTTTTATTCCCTCTTTCATTTTTGTTCCTTCATTCTTTTGTTCTTTCATTCTTTCTTTCCTTTACTTTTTCATTCTTCCTTTCACTTTCCAGCTTTCCTTGGTTAGTTCTTTCGTTCTTTTGCTCATTTCCTTGTTAATTCTTTCTCCGATTCTTTCTTTTCATTCACTGTTTCCCCTTCAGCCCTGAGGGTGCTTTATCCCTGCATGTCCTTGAGATTTCCCATCTTGGTGGGAGCCCCTGGTGTCCCCAGTGTCCCTAAGATCCTCAGCGTCACTGTATCCTCTGCACCCCCAGTGTCCCTCTATTGCCAATGTCCCCAACATTCCCAGTGTCCCTGTGTCCCGTGTCCCTAAGGTACCCAGTATCCTAGTATCCTGTATCCCCAACATCTCCAGTGTCCCTGTGTCCCCAGTGTCCCCAACATCCCCAGTGTCCTTTGTCCCCTGTGTCCCCAACATCCTCTGTGTCCCCAAATCCCGTGTGCCCAGCATCCCCAGTGTCCCCAATATCCCCAGTGTCCCTGGCACCCCCAGTGTCCTCAGCATCCCTGTGTCCTCAGTGTCCTGGCCACACTGCAGAAAGACCCAGCTGATGAACCCACCTCGTTTGCAGGCCACTGGGGGCATGTCAGGTCCCCAGGACCATATTAGGGCCATGTTGTGGGGGTCCCCGTGTGTCCCCCGAGCCCTGCTGGCAGGGAGGTATGTGTCCAGACTCCATTCCTGTGGCCTAGCTCTCCATGGGCTCGAGAACATCCCAGGGACATGTCTTGGGCACAGCCCAACTCACTAGCCATAAGAAAATCGTTGTGGCACTGAGGCCGAGCTAGGGCCGGGGCTCACGGGGGATGTGGGACAGCCTGGCGGGACCATGCCGTGCCCCAGCTCCGCGGGCATGTCCATCCCACCCCACAGCCCTGAGCTGGCCTGGGGTGTCCCCTGCGGGGACACGGGGACCTGATGAACCATGTGGCTCCCTCACAGGCAAGAGTTCGACAGTGACCGCTGCCCAGACCTGCACAAGGATGTCTACCTGCAGGACATCCACTGCGTCAGCTCCCTCTGCAAGGCCTATTTCCGTGAGCTCCCCAACCCACTGCTCACCTACCAGCTGTACGACAAGTTTGCTGTGAGTCCCACCGGCCCCCGTCCGAGCCCCGCCACGGTCCAGACCCTGCTGTCCCCCAGCTTCACTGGGGTAGGAGGTTGGACCTGGGCTGGCCCTAGGAGGTGGCATCCATCACCCTATGCCTGTCCCCGCAGGATGCTGTGGCCATCCAGATGGAAGAGGGACGCCTGGTGAAGATCAAGGAGGTATTGAAGGAGCTGCCAGCGCCACATTACAGGTATGGGCAGAGCCCTATGGGGCGGCAGAGCCCCAGCTCCCCCAGCCTGTCACGCAGGAGCAGGGGGACCCCACTTGTGCCTCTCCCAGTGTCCCCGCTGCTCCCTTATGCTCCTCCCTGCTCTGGTGCCTACAGGACCCTGGAGTTTCTCATGAGGCACCTTCTGCACATGGCGTCCTACAGCAGCCAGACTAACATGCACGCGAGGAACCTGGCCATTGTCTGGGCCCCCAACCTGCTCCGGTGAGCACTGCAGCTTGGGGACCCCCAGGCGTCATGCTGGGTGGGCAAGGGGTGGCCCAGGGGCATCAGTGCCCCAGGGGATGCGAGATGCTGAGCATGCCTGCCAGGAGCCTAAGACACCCTCTTGCACTGCGCCAGGTCAAAGGACATTGAGGCCACGGGGTTCAATGGCACAGCAGCATTCATGGAGGTGCGCGTCCAGTCCATCGTTGTGGAGTTCATCCTCACCCATGTGGAGCAGCTCTTCGGGGACGCCCCTCTCTCCGGTATGGCTCCGGTGGGCAACGACCAGTGGGGATCAGCCCTGCCTGGTGTTGGGACAAGCAGGTCCCCCAGGGGGGCATCAGAGTCCTCCCTGTGCCCTGGGGTGTGTGAGCATCTCCCCAGGGGCACCCTAACCCTGTGTGTGTGGCACCCAGGCAGTGAGCACAAGTCCCTGCGGAGGTCCCTGCTGCCTGGCGTGGGGCTGCCGGCGTCTCTGCCTGATGGCCAGCCCGTGCCCTACCATGTGCCGGCCATGCTGAACCAGGGTGACGGGCCACCGCAGATCCGGCCCTACCACACCATCATCGAGATCAGTGACCACAAGTACGTGACGCCTCCACCCCCTGCACCAGGCTCTCGTCTGGTGTCACCCTGTGCATCCTGTGAAGCCCCGTCCTGGTGGGTTCTGCCCTGTGGAGCCCATGGCCATGACCTGCAAGGCATGGTGTGCTCACACGGCCATGTACACAGGTGTGCTCACATGTGTGACCCTGCACAGGCACAAGCACACATGTAATGCAGTGCACATGGGCTCTCAAACATGTGCGTGCACATGTGCTCATGTACTTATGTACATATGTGGTCGCGCATGTAATCCTAAGCACGCACCATACATATATGCACATGCAAATATGCACATGCACACATGTGCACTCATGTGTGCTCACAAACATGCTCACACTCGGTCATATAAGCCACTGCATACACATGCTTACATATTTATATACGCACACGCACCCATGCTCACGCACGTAAGCCTACACACCCACACATTTGCACACTCACACCCATGCAAACCTCCCAGGACCAAAGTGCCCCAGGCAGCACCATGCGCCCCAAGAGCCCTGCTCCGGTCTAGGTACATGCATGCGCACGCGTGCTGCTGGGCTTGGGTGCCTGGACACAGCCAGACAGGGACCTCATATCCCCACTCCCTGCAGAAGGAAGGGCTCCCTCAAGGCCAAGAAGTGGAAGTCAATCTTCAACCTGGGCCGCTCAAGCCATGAGTCCAAGCGGAAGCTGGTGAAGGCGGAGGAAAAAGGTGGGGAGCCCTGATCCTGACAGGACCCCTGGGAGGGGGGGGGGGTCCACCCCTTGCTCATGGTCGCTCGGAGGGTGTCCTGGGTCAGTCCTGATGTGTCCATCTGATGGCCCCTTGTGGCCAAATCCAACCTTGTTTCCAGCTCGCAGGGCCCTTGGGGCCCTCTGCTGTGCCCTGGGGGCTGGGGACACACGTGTGACAGCGGCGGGACCCCCCGCTAGCCCACCCCTCTTGTCCCTATTCCATTTTGCTTTCTTTTCCCAGAGGATAAATGTGGTAAAATAAGCTTGAGGCCAGCCAAGAGCATGGACTCACTCAGCTCCATGCCTTTCGTCAGTGATGGTAAGTGGGATGTGGTATACAGCCCTCACCAGGGATGCACTTTTTCCCCCTGCAGAAACCCCTGTCTGCATAAAGCCACCTTAATCTATGTCCCCAAAGCCCTCTCATGTGGTCACAGCTACATCAAATGGCCATAAGGGTAACCATGGTCTCCGATGGGGCCCAGAGCAAAGTGGGGACAACTGACGGGGCATTGCCCCAGTCCTCTGGGTCTGCAGCATCTCCTGGCTGGGATTGGACCCTTGGTGAAGGGAGGTCCAGGAGTATTGGGTGCCTCTTGGCCATAAATTTTGTCCTGGTTGGGTTTAGATGTCCCTCAGGTTGGCAAGAAGAGGTCGATAAAGCAGCCGCCGCAGCGCCGGGAGAGCTTTGACACCTGCTCCTCGCCCTCACGGGAGGAGAGTTTCCCAGAGCTGGATGAGAGCCTGGAGGAGAAATTCAAGGCAAAGGAGGAGCCACGGACCCTGGAGTCGGAGGGCGAGAGCAGCACCAAGTCGGAGCCCACCACCCCCAAACCGGGCCGGGCATCACTGGTGGGGGTGGCTGCCCCAGGCCGCTCGCCCAAGGCCACCTGCAGCCGTGCTGAGAAGTGTGCAGGGGTCCACATCTCGGGCCCCTTCTCCGTTACTGTCCCCTTCCATATCACCTCCAACCTGTCCCGCCTCACCCGGGGGCTGGAGTGCCCGGCACTGGGCCACCTCAGGGAGCCCGCGGCCAGCCCTCCAGTGCCCACTCGTGCCACCGCCGGGGAGCCTGAGGTGCCCAAGCCACAGGAAAACCCCACGGGTGAGATGTGGCCGCGTGGGACCTCACACGCGGTCTGAGCAGGGACCTCGGGACGCAGGGATAGCCTGCGGGCCACCATGCTCAACCCTTCCCTCTTCTCCTTTGTCTACAGGGGAGGCGAAGATGGATAGCCCTGTGGACGTGGAGGAAACCCGGCTCTCCCTGGAGCTGCGGGACTCCTTTGCCTTCCTGGACAACCAGGACTCGTGGCTGGACTATGCTGGCGAGGGCGACACAGCGGCGCGGTCCCTGCTCGGAGATGCCAGCCTAGAGGACAGGGAGGGCTTCCCAGCCATAGAGGAGGGCATGGAAAGTGGCTTTATGAATGTAAGCTGAAATCTCTGTCCTAGTACTTTGTGGCTGGGCTTGCTGGAGGTACCATGCCACCTCTGCTGTCCCCATACCCAGGGGTAGAGAAGCTGGTGGCCAGGTGGTGACTGAGAAGGCAGGATGGTTACAGAGAGGGCAAGGTGGTAACAGAGAGGACAGGGTGGTGATGAAGAGGGCAGAGGTGGTGGTGGAGAAGGTAGGATGGTGACGGTGAGGATGGGATGATGGTGGAGAGAGCAGAGGTGATGATGGAGAGGGTAGGATGGTGGTGGAGAGGACAGGATGGTGACAGAGAGAGTAGGGAGGCATGGATCCCATTCAGCTGGCTTCAGCATGGTGCTGGATCTCAGGGCCAGGTTGAGGTTGGAGCTCAGGGCAGGCTCTGTGCCCCAGCAGAGGCTGGCGGTTTGCCCACGTAGCTGTTACCCTCCTGTCTGTCTCCATGCCCAGCCGGGGGAGTCCCCCGTGGAGCAGCCCGCCAGCTACTTGTCCATTGAGGAGTGCATGGACGAGGAGATGTTCTTCATGGCTCCCAGCGGCTCTGACGCCGAGGATCCCTCCAAGGACACCGACTCCGAGGACATGTTCCTCAGTGCCCATGATGACCTCAGCTTGCTGGCTGCAGAGCTGGAGCCCCATGCGGAGCCAGTGGGCCAAGCGCCGGCTCCGGAGCCGCCCGCACCTGCCGAAGCAGTGACCACTGACACCGCTGTGCTACAGGACGGCTTCCCAGCGCCGGAGGCGGCAGGGCTGCGTCCTGCCAAGGAGGATGCTAGAGGTGACGGGGAGCATCCAGGGGGTCCGGGTGGGGAGACGGCAGAGCAGGGTGCAGGCAAATTCCCAGAGGACGAGGGGCAGGGAGGAGGTGGTGAGGATAAGGCTCCTGATGACAGTGCCAGCCCAAGCAGAACTGACTCCAGCGCTGAATCCAGCCCTGGAGATGAAGCTGGACAAGCCCTGGGCTGCACAGAGGCAGGGCTGCTCCCCAATGTGCCAGATGAGGAAGTTGAAGAGGATGGGGCTGGCTCTGGTCCCCTTGTGGCAGAGGAGCAGGAGATGGGGAAGGCTCAACCCCAGCCATTACAGGGGTCCCCTCCAGCGGCCTCGCTGGAGCCACAGAGCCTCCCAGGCCCCGAGCTTCTGCCTTGCTCAGCGGCACGCATAGAGGGGACCGTCCCTGGGGGCATCCCTGACGTTTCCCCGCTGTCCGCCTCGGCCCCGGAGCTGCGGGACGCTCTCCCCGAGGCGCCGGCGCGAGGCTGCACAGAGCCCGCCCTGCGCCCCGAGCCCGCGGCTGTGCTTCGCCACGATGGCAGCGCTGCAGTCCGCCTGGCCTCCCGCACCATCAGGGTGCAGCAAGCCAAGTCCGTCCCAGTCGTGCCCCCCAAGCCTCAGTTTGCCAAGATCCCCCCGGCCCTGAAGCCCAAGACGCTGCCAGCTGCCAGCGCTCCCTGGGCCAGGGGCTGCGCGGACGGCGAAGGCTGGGGGGTAGCCTTGCCCCGGCAGCTGCCCGACCCCACGGCGCCAGAGAGCCCCGACAAGCCGCCCCGGGGGGTGACGCTGGAGAAGCGCCACAGCAGCTCGGGGTGCCCGGACGGGAGCAGCGACGGCAGGCAGGCGGCGAGGAGAGCAGCGTGGCGCAACAGCGGCAGCATGTCCTTCGACACCGCCGTGGCCTTGGCCGCCGAGAGGCACCTGGCGCAGATGCCGGTGAGGAGGATCCAGACCTACAGCGGTGAGGAGATGCCGGAGCCGCCCGGTGCTGCCAAGCCCCTTCCCTTCCACAAAGCCCCCCTGAAACCGCTGGGCCAGCGCCTGCTGCGGCCCCTCAGCTGCGTGGCGGCCCCCGAGGGCCCGGCCCCGGGCAAGGTGCCGCACGCCCCAGCCAGCCCCGATCCGCTCGGAGAGGCTCCCGGCGAGGCTGCCCGGCAGCCGGAGGCGCCGGCGAGGGACAGACTGAGCCTGCCCTGGGCAGCCGAGGAGGCCGGGGCCGCTCCGCGGAGAGCGCGGGCGATGGTGGCGCAGGGCGCGGAGGGTGAGGGCTGAGGCGGCGGCGCCCGGCGCCCCACGCTGCTCGGACGCTGGCGCTGGGCTGAGCTCTTCCTCCTGCACTGCTCTTTCCCCTTGGACACGTCCCGCTAGGCTCGCTCGGGGGCTCGGCCCCTCCGGGAGCTCCCGGAGCCGCGGCCTCGTCCCGCCGTTGGTGCGAGGCGGAGAGACTTCGGGTGCTGTGTGGGTGAATAAAGGCCTGGGGTTCGGTGTCCTGGTGTGGCGTGGCCTGCTTGATGCGGGGTCCCGGAGGAATGGGGCAGGGGCCCCGGGGTAAGGTGGGTCGGGGTGTCCCCGGCCCCACAGCGGTGGCACTGGGCCGGGCGGGGGGAACAGGTTTTGGGGGTGGGATAGGGTGGGGGGCTTTGCCCTTCTCAAAGATGGCGTCGCCCTCAGCAAAGATGGCGGCGGGCGGAAGCGCGGCGCTTCGCCGTCTAAGATGGCGCCCGGCGGGGGCTGCACGCACTAAGATGGAGGCGGTGACGCGCGAAGGAGGGAGGGGCGGGGAGGCCGTGCCCGGCGCCAAGATGGCGGCGGCGGCGCCCGGCGCGCTGCGCGGCGGCCCTGCCCAAGATGGTGGCGGGGGCGGGGCGGGGCGGGGCGGCGGCGCGCTTCCGCCCGGCTCCGGCATGGCGGCGGCGGCGGCGGCGGCGGCGGCGCGCTGCGCATGTGCAGAGTTCCATGGCGAGACAAGGGGGCGAGCGCGCACAGGGCGGCCCGGGAGAGCGAGGTAACGGGCCGGGCCGGGGCCTCCGGGGGGGGCCGCGGGCACGGGGGGGGCCCCTCTCCCTCCCCCCACGCCCCCGGGCCCCCCCGGCGTGCGCGCCCCTCTTGCCTCCCCCGCTGCCCCCCGGGGGGGCTTTGCCCCCGCTCCGCCGCCCCCCAGTGGGGTAGGGCCCCCCGCCCCCGCCCTCCCTCGGGCCCCCCACCCCCCCCGCTGGGGTACGGGCCCCCCATTCTCCTGCCTACCCCCCATGCCCCTCCCAATGGGGTACGGGCCCCCACACTGCCCCCATTTGGGGTGAGGCCTCCCCAGGCTCCCCCTCATGGGGTACAGTTCCTCCTCCCAGACTGCCGCCCGGGGGGGTGCAGCCCCCCCATTTCTCTGCCCCCCCAGTGGGGTACAGTACCCCCACTCCCCTGACCCCCACGCTGCCCCCAAACTGCAGTACAGTCCCCCCCCCCCCCCGCTGCCCCGCCGTGGGGTGCAGCCCGTCCCTTCCTTCCCCCCAGCCCCTTATGTCCCTCCAAATGGGGACCAGCCCCCCCAACATTGCCCTGCTCCCTCTGCAGTGGGGGTCTAGCCCTCGCCCCCCCCATTTGGGGTGCTGCCCCCCATTCCCCTCACGAAGGCCCCCCCACATCGCTCTGTTCACCCCGTGCCCCCCCCCCCCCGTTTGGGGTGCAGCCCCTTGTTGCCCTCCAGCTGTGGGTTCACCCCCCACAGCTGCCCCATTGCCCTTCTAGCCCTGTTCCCCCCCTGCCTGGGGTCAAGCACCCCATTTTGCACCCACCCCAGCCTGTCACCCCCTTTTTTGCTGCCCCATTGCCCTGCACCCCCCTCTGCCACCCCCACCCCTTATTGCCCCCTCTTTGCCTGTCACCGCCCTTTTTCTTCCCCCCCCCCCCAATTGCCCCACACCTAACCCTGTCCCGCTCTCGTCCCCAGGGTGGGAGCGGGGCCGTGTTTCGGGGTGGGGGGAGTGCTCCCTGTCCCCCGGGTGCCAGTGCAGGGCACCGCAGGGTGGCACCGGTGTCCCTGCCCGGGGCCGGCGCGTGCAGCCCCCCGCGCCGGCCGTCCTTCCTCCCGCGCCGCGATACAGCCCCCGTCGTCCGCCTCCTGCCCAGCCTGGTGGGCGCTGTCGGCCCCCCGGACGCTCGGCCTTTGCTTTGGGCGTTTATTTCCCTTTTTTTTTTTTTTTTTTTTTTCCCCCCCTGCCCGGCCGTTTTGCCGTGGCGGCGAGCTGAGGCCGCTCGCCGGCCGCTCTGCGAAATCATGCGCCGGGTGGGGGGATTTTAACCCCTTTTCGGGGGGGCGTTGCTCAAGCACCTCCGGTTAGGGAAGGGCTGTGGGCTTTCGGGTCTGAGCAGTGGGGTGGGTACGGGCAGGCTTGCTGCAGCGAGGAACTGGGAAGTGGCTTGATCTGGGATTAACTGATACTGTTTTTGTATAGGCAGGCCTGGAAATTGTAGTCCTGCTTAAAGGCAGAAAGGGAATCGAACGTGCTTCGGAAATGATTTTAGCTCGACCCGATGCGAGACAGGTCCTTGAGCTGCTTCGAAACGGGCTGGGCAGGTTTTCAGTTTATTGCCCGTAGATTTGCCAGCCGTTTTCGAAGGCCGGTTGGGCTCGAATCGAAGCGTCTCGGATGGTGCAAAAACAAAGAGCTTTCCTGGAAGGCCTCAGCCGTTGGTAGGCTGGCGGGGGGACAAACCCGCACCAGGGCGTTTGGGCTGGGTGGCGGCGTGGGCGCCGCCGCAAGGAGCGTGGCGGCGGCGGGCCTTCGGAGGAGGAAGAGGGCCGCTGCCGAGCCCGGGCGACGGCGGGTGGGGGGACGAGTGACGCCAGCTGGGTGACAAAGAAACAGATGGGAGAGGAGCCGGTCGCGGCTCCGACACCGCGTGCCGCCGTGCGGGTGGGAGAGCTGGCGGCGGGCTGGGGAGTGCCGAAGGGAGAGGGGCGCACGTCCTTCCCGGTGATTTTTTGCATGGAGACGGGCTGGGAAGCTGCCTGGCGATCCTCCTCCGCTGAGCTGGGCCAACCCGGTGTTTTCCTGGGTTAACCGGCTGCTAAAAAACAGGAGGGGAAGCCCGAACCGCTGGCCTAGCCTGATGTGGATGCTCAGGTTGGTTCGGGCAAGGAGAGGCCTAATTGGAGTTAAACTCTCCCTGGCTTCTCGTGGGATAAAAATTCAGCAATTTTGTATACGTGAGGCTCATAAATGCAGAGCCCCCCCTCCGTCTTTGCAGCTGGTCTTTTAAATCCCACAGATAGCCTCAGCCCTGGCCAAAGGGTTTCTTTGGCTGTGGGCAGATCCGTCCTGTAGATGTGTCGAGTCACTGCTGTCAAAACCAAATTACTTACTCAGTTCAGCTCGGTCTCTAATAAAAAGATAAAATGAAATCCCCTCGGGAGATTAGAAAGCTGGTGTCCACTAGAAAGCCTCCGGCTGGCAGGCTTGCAAAGCTCTGGTGGGAAGAGTTATTTACTTGAAGGAAAATAACCTTTTCCCGGCGGCGCTTGAAATCGAAGCGCGGAAGCACTGAGGATGTGAAAGTGAAACGAGCTCCCGCGCCGGAGGGGGAAGAGGGACGGGCTGCTGGGGACTCCTCTGTCCCCCCAGTTGTCCTAAAATGGTGCCTGTGTGTGCCCTGGCTTTGCAGGGACAACTTGTGCTCCTGTTTTACTGAGCAAAGTGGCACCTGAGCTCTGTCCACAGTGGCCCTTGGGACAGCAGCAGGATGGTAAACGAAGCTCTGTTCGGTCTTTGTCCGATCCCTTCGTTAAAGGCTCCCCCCCTTGTTACAGAGCCGGATGACACGCTTCCTCCTGAGCACCTGGGGTGTTGAGGGGGTCTCGATAGAGTTGCTTGCCTGCAGGCAGCTTTTGCTGGTGGATGGGGTCTGTGGCTCGTGATTCCCTGTCACACACCCACCGATATTGTGTGTTTAATCCTTGTGACGGCAGCGGAAACCATCCGGGAGCCTCTACCGGGCTGCAGGTTTGCCCTGCGTGTGGGCATTGCCCTCGTCCTCGCAGCCCCTTGAGGGGATTTGCCTGCCTGCTGGCTCCTCTTCCCGGGGACGCCCGAGGGCAGCAGTGCTCCTGCTGCGCAGCGCGGTCCTTTCTGGAGCTGGGAGAGCCGTGACAAGTGGTGCCGGCAGAGATTGGGGCTCAGAAAAGGCCAAAGGAGCATTGCGGCAGGTGTGCGTTGTCTTGTGCTGCCATTCCCCAAAACGGCCATGAAGCTGAAGGTAGAGAAGGGACCGAGCTCTCGTTTTCTGACTTGGGGCTTTGCGTGTACTGGATCCCCACAGCTCCCACTGGAGCCAGCCACGGACAGGGGCAGGAACGCCTGCATACCTCCCTGCGGGACTCGACTCTGTTTGCAAATCCTCCCGCGCCTCTCTGCTGCTAGCGGGCATCACCTGGGGATCCAGCAGCACAGTGGCCGGAGCAGAAGGGCTGCTCGGCGAGGCTCGCTGTGAGCCCCGTCCTCTCTCTAACGCGGCATCCAGTCCAGGGCTGCTCCCATCTCGGGGCTCTGTCCCAGTTCTCTGCAGGTCCCAGCAGCGCTCCGATCCTGTCATCCCACAGGAATCCGCAGGGCTCAGCACAGATCCGATGACAGCCGGGACCTGCCACCCCCTGTGCTTCGACCTAGAAGGAGCCAGTTTATTGCTCTCCCAATTTGTCAGAGAGGTGCCAGCCTGCACATGCCTCCTGACAGGGCTGGAGTGGGTCTCGGTTCAGTCCAGAGAGCAGCAGGTAACCAGTACCTTGGTAGATCCCCTGCCCTTGTTATAGGGGAGGAGGAGGAGGAGCAGGCAGGCTCTGAGAGCCGGTGCCCGAGGCTGTGCGTGTTGTTGTGCGTGTAGTGTTTCCGGGGACATCTCTGATCCCCACAGTCATGTCACAGCCGGAGAAACGGGTCACCGCTACGTGCTGGTTTTGATGCTGCCTCCACCTCCAAACGGCGGCGCTGCTTTTAGCTGCAGTTACGCTGGATCCTTTGCTCCCAGCTCCGTGGGCGATTTAAAAAGGAAAGTCATAGGGATTTACTACGCTGGTGTCTTTGATTGCAACCAGAGGTGAGGGCAGGACAGGGCAAAGGCTCTGTCGTCGGAGAGGTCAGCCGTTGCCTCGCCGGGCTGCGGCTTGATGGAGCAGCCTGTTCCCTGAGAGCAAAGTCTTGCGGTGAGGCCGTTGCTGCGGCCAGCTCGCTCCGCAGATGTGTGGTTGTTGCCCTTGTGTAGCTGGGCTTTACCCCGGGAGCTGCAGCCAGGCCCGTGGGGGGTGCAGAGGGCAGCAGGACTGGCCCCAGCGGGCATCAGCCGGGGCAAAAAGGTGGAGCCACCTGCTTAAGAGGAATCTGGAAAGACGAGGTTGCCTTTTTCTGCTCTGTCCTCTTCCCTTGCGTTTTGCCTGCCCCAGCTTTGTTTTCGGGCTGAGCTCTGCCATGCCAAGAGCTGTTTCAATGCCGCTTGCCCTTCACCCAGTGTTAAACTCCATCCCCGGTCGGTGCCAGGAACCGGACGACATTCCCGAGCAGCAGTGCAGCCGGCCAATGGCTCCGTCTCTCCCCTAGTTAGTGGCGTGTTAATGACTCAGTGGGTGAGCCCAGCTGGGCAACGCGGGAGCAACAAGCTGAAAATAACCAGAGAGCCCCGCAGCTGCGGGCCACCGTGTGGGGACCGGAGGAGGAGAGAAGAGACCAAGCCGTGGAGAGATGTGCTGGGCCAGGGAGGCAGGTTGAGCCTGGATGCAGGAGGATGCAGTGGGCAGTGCAAAGCCACTTCAGCTTGTCCGATAGCCTTGCTGCCCCGCGTCCTGCACAGGGGACAGTCTCCGTGTGTGTTCCCGACGGGCTTTCCCCACTTTGGCACAGCATGACCTTCTTAGGCTGAAGCTATTCGCGTTATGAAACCGCTCTCTTTTCAGCAGCGGTCGCGTTAACCTGGAATCAGCGAGCGCAGAAACAATCTGGGGCTTTCGGGTGGCCACGTGATCCCGGCACTGGCCCCGCGTTTGGCGCGAGCCGGTCCCGCTGGGCGATGGGAGTTGTGTAAAGTCACAATGGGCGAGAGCTGGGGAGAAGGAGCGCCGAGGCACCGCTCGTTCGAACAGATGTAGCTCAGTGAACCTCTCCTGCGGTGGCTTTCGGCCGGCGTCAGGGATGAGGCAGGCAGGCAGATGTGCTGCAGAGAACTGACACGCTCGGTTCAACAGGGAGCGATGCCGCTGCTTGGGTGAAGCGGCCCAAGTCCGGGGGGGACAGATGAGGAGCTAGCAGGGGACCTGGTGTGGATCCTGGGTTGGACATGAGTGATGCTTGAAGGACTCAAGGTCGGCGAGGAAGGAATTAATATAAACGAAGGCACAAGAGTGATGTACTGATGCCAGCCGAGCCCCTTGGCCTCCTCCTAAGGATGCTCTGAGTGCCGGGCCGGGGTGACGTGGGCTGACCCGAGCCCCAGAGATGACAGGATGGGGATGGGATAGGGAGGGTGCTGGTGAGGCTGCGATGGGCTTATTTCCTAAAAACTGAGATCCTTGTAGTGAAGCAAGGTAAAAGTTGGTGAATGGCTGGATCCTGGGACATGGTGTGGGGTGGAGAAGCCCTACTGGGATGGATTGGCAACCGCTGGCCTTTAATACACTAAAAATAGCATATATGTACATAACAATACATATAAATGTAGGGATGTTTGTGGGTGGTGTCACCCGGGACGGCCAGGTTCCCCCACACTGGGAGCAGAGGGCATGTGCCGGGATGAGGACGGAGGTGGTGGGATGACAGGGGCCATCCCTGTCCCAGCCACGTGTGGCCCATCCCCTCGCGAGGCAGCAGGGTGATCTGCTGGCAGGAGATCCAGGACACTGGGCTGGGGACTGAGTCCTGGAAAGGTGCAAACATGGAGCTGAAATCCAGCGTGGCATGAACTAAAAAGGACCTGCACAGGGCAGCTGTTGGTCCCCGCATGCCTGGTGTGGCACCCCAGCCCATCGTGGGCCAGGGGGTGACAAACCTGAGCAGGGACAGGGGAGATGGGGAGCCTGGAAAGGGGCCGCAGCTGAGAGAGGCTGCTGTTAGGAGAGGCTCTTGGGTCATTCATGCATGCCCGGTGGGGCAGGAGAGCTGGGGGCAGCAGGGACCGTTGGCGGCTCAAGGCCGTTCACCAAGCCTAGGTGTGTTCAGTCTAGATAGGACAGGTGGGTCCGTGCTATAGGAGGAAGTGTTTCCTGGGATGTCCCCAAGCCAGACAAGCCGTCCCCGGACCATGGGGGGCTCGGCTGGACTCAGGAAAGCTGGGGTGGATCTGTGGCTCATGGTGGGGTCATGCCTTGGGAAAGCTGCTTTTGGCCCTGCTCGACTTGATGTCCCTGCCTGTCCTGTCAGGCCCAGCTGAGGGACTCGGCAAGGGATGACGGGGCTGTTCCTCATCCTCTGCTCTGGGAGGAAGGCCAAGACCAAGGGCTGAAGGGGAGCCCCACTGGGGGAAGCAAGCAGAGCTTGGCCAAGCTCCTTGAGGGAAAAGTCTGCGAGAGTGGCTGTCACCCAGGCCAGGGAGGCAGCACCATCGGTCGCGAGGCTGTCGCCTCTGAGACGCTGCTTTTGTTCCTCCCCAGGGCTCTGAAAACCAGGCTCTGAAGTGAGAGGCTCGGGAGGAAAATCGGAGACCTGCTCTTCTGATGCCTGACGGAGCAAAGAGATGAAGGGGTGAGTACCCGGGCAGCGGCCGGCTGCCGCAGCGCTGACAAAGATGCCTTTATCCAGCGCGTTACTTGGGCACCAGGGCTGAATAGATGGGAACAACAGCTATGTGACTGCGTCCCATCCTGTCAAAGGCCCTCTTCAGCAGAGACACTTGCACAGGCCAAATCCAAATTTTCCACGGATAACATAAGCTGTGGTTGAGGGTTAATGTTGAAGCTGGTCCAGCTAGTGACCGAGCTTGTGGTGTTTTTGAAGCCAATAATTAAGCTTCCCACACCCCAAACCTCTGAGCGAGCCCACGTTAGAGGGTCTGAAATGCTGCTGGTCCCCCAGCCAGTCTCCGTCTCGCGTGTTCGCTCCTCACCATGACTTCCTTTGCATTTGCAGACAGCAGAAAGCAGCCGAGACAGAAGAGGGCACAGTGCAGATCCAGGAAGGTGAGAGGGGACCCCCATCACCAGCGCTAGTGTGGGAGGGGAGCCAGCCTCGCGGGAGCACGGCGCACCATGGTAGAGCTTTTGGGCTCACAGCGGTCTGGGAGGTCGCAGAGCGGTGAGGGATGTCCGGGCCGGTGAATCTGGCTCCTGCTGTGTCTGCCACAGCTGGAGTGAGAGTCCCATCGGTGCCCATTGCTTTGGGAGGGGGGATGAATCCCCATATGCCTGCAGGAGAGGTCGTGAGAAGCGATGGATTGGCTCCAGGCAGCTCTTCCTGCACCAGCTCCGAAGTGGAGCAGTGCAGGGCAACCCTGAGCCCCAAAAATACTGGATTTACCCCCAGCATAAGGTGTCCTGTAGCAAGCAGCACATGCCGGCGTAACATGGGACCTGCTTTAGCCACTAAAATCCTATCCTTCCCCTGCGTTGCCCTGCTGGGAGAGAGGGGCTGGCTCTGAGCTCATCTCTGTGACAAAGGGAAAGCTCCTGGCTGCTAGGCTGGGCCCCGTGAGCACCTGTTCCCTTTCCCCGTTATGGGCTTCCCCCCCTTCTTTCCTTAAGGTGCAGTGGCCACAGGTGAGGATCCCACCAGCGTCGCCATTGCCAGCATCCAGTCCGCGGCTACTTTCCCCGACCCCAACATCAAGTATGTCTTTCGCACAGAGAATGGTGGGACGCAGGTACGGACCCAAGCCCCTCTGGCTGCGGCATCTCACAAACTTGTCTCTGTCTCGCTGCTGGGCCAGGCATAGGGTGTCTTCCAGGCCCAAAAACATCCCATGGATGTGGGAAAAGGGGAAAGGAGAAACACCAACAGACCCTACAGATTTATTTCCCCTATGTAGGATGTGGTGGGGGAACCCACGAGTGCAGGGGTCAAGTCCGTTGCTGAGTGAGATAAGTCAGGGCTTATTTTTGTGTTGGTGCTGGAGGCGGAGCAGGATTTGTCCCCTCCAGACAGTCCCATGTCTTGGTGTTACGGCTGGAAGGATCTGCAGGGGATGTGAGGAGCAAGAAGGAAGCGGAGGGGTTCAGGGTGCAGAGCAACCATGCAGAGCCGGGGGGCTGTGCTCTTGGACTGATCCTGTGCTGTGCTGAGCACCCACTGGGCCTCCAGGCAGGGTTAAGCCCTTGCAGGAGAGAGGTGCAGGATTGCGTCCTTGTTCCCCGTCCCCATAGTTATGGCTCTTTTCCCCAGGTGATGTATAGAGTGATCCAAGTGGCCGATGGGCAGCTGGACGGGCAGACGGAGGGCACCAGTGCCATCAGCGGGTACCCAGCGGCACAGTCCATGACACAGGTAGGCACTGGGAGCCGCGTTGTTCCCAGCCTTGTCCAACAGCTCCCTCCAGAGCCCACTGCGAGGTCTCAAGGCAGGCAGGGAAACAGCCTCAGGGCAGGACGTGGCCTTCCCTTCTGTTTGTCCCTGGCTCCCAGATCCCAACCACCCACAGTGGGACATGGCGGAGCAGAGCTGCGATGCGCAGGGCCGGCACAGCAGCATCTCCTTCCATCTGTGGGGCCTCCTGGCAGCGCTGCGTGGGAACGGGCTTGGCCCCGTGGGAGCCAGGCTAAGAAACGAGCTGTGCTGGTGGGAGGGCGCCTGGCGTGGGCTTGTGCTGGCAGGCGCAGACGGTGCTGAGTCAGCGAGGCTGGAAACGCTCGAGGCACCCAGCTGCGGGCTGGCAAGGCTCCGGAAACGGAGCCTGGCTACCGCAGCGCTCTGCTCTCCGGCCCTGCGGTGCCTGTGGTCCTTGCTCAGCACCCTGTCTTAACTCAGGGACCCCTTTCTATCGTGCATCCCCTCCAGGCTGTCATCCAGGGCGCCTTCACCAGCGAGGATGCGGTGGAGACAGAGGCCACGGCGACGGAGACTCACTACACCTACTTTCCTACCACGGCTGTGGCTGACACCAGCACATCTGCTGGGGCAGGGACCACGGCCACTGCCGTTGTCACCACGCAGAACTCGGAGGCCCTCCTGGGGCAGCCCACACCTACGGGTACGGCTCGGGGGCCTTGGGATGATGGGGACAGAAGCAGGCTGCCCTTCCCCTACGCCATTGGGTTTTCTGGGCTCCTTGCGAGCTGGGCCAACCGTTGCTGGGAGGAGGTGGGGGGACGTTGCATCTCTGTCCCCTTGGGAACCCCCCAGGAGGTCCTGGTCCCCTTTGGCTGTATCTGGCTGCCGGGTTGTCCCTGCTGGGATTGAATTTTCCCTGCCTTGTGGTTTGTTCCTCGCATGAGCTCGTCTCCTGTTTTTGGCCGTGCAGGGCAATTCTTCGTGATGATGTCGCCCCAGGAAGTCCTGCAGGGTGGAGCGCAGAGATCCATCGCTCCCCGCACCCATCCCTACTCCCCGTGAGTACCTGCCCCTCTTCTCTCCCCTCCCTGTGCTGCTGGGTGCTTTGTGGGGTGCTGTGAGGGTAGTCCCCAGGCGAAGGGCCGAGCATGCAGAGAGGCAGAGAACGAGCTGTCCTTGGCACTTGCCGAAGCAGAGCAAGTAGCCACGGACTTAAATCGCAGCCATGGGGAGGGGGGAAATGTTTTGATGGTGATGTGCTGGGATGGAGACCTGGAGCCTCTTTCCTGGCGCTTTCAGAAATAGGTTGAGTTGTGCTGATCCTGCCTCAGGGTAGAGCCAGGACTCGGCTGCAACTAAACGGTGCTGCGGGGCTGGGAGCTGGAATTACTGGTCCTCCACGGTACCCGCAGTGTGGTACCCGCCGTGCCGGCTGCTTTGCCTGCAGGGGGAGCATTTGAGATGCCGGAAAAGCCCCCGCCCACATGCCTGAGACCAAACCTCCCACTTGGCTTTCCTCCTAGGAAATCAGAGACGCCCCGGACGACCCGGGATGAGAAACGCCGAGCGCAGCACAACGAAGGTACTGGCAGGAAGGGCTGGGAAGGGCCCTGGGGAAGGAAGAGAGATGTCTTCTTTGGGCAGTAGCTCTCTCTGAGGGAAACTTGGCCTGTGGAAATGTCAGGGAGCAGAGGTTTCCCTGGGTTAACTCTTTATCTATTCCCACCTAGATGGAAAAGCTCTAAGGACATATCACAAAGCTCTTATCAGTTAAGGGTAAAACCTCTTATGGGAGAGCTGTAATTATCAGAAGCAGGGAAGCCAGAGCTAAGAAGATTAAACTTGAAAGAAACTCAAACCTTGGAAAGCCTGAGAACGTACAGGTAAGGCACCCAGACAGGCCTTGGCTCTGCCCTTGGTGTGAGCGAGCCTATCAACCCTCACCGACACGACCGAGGGGCACGGCAGCCCTGGCGGCGTTTGCTGGGGCTCAGGGGCTCTGCTTTGAGCCCCTCGTGTGTATCTGCGCCTGCCATCAGCATGTCGGCATCTTCTAGCACAAGCAGTCAGGTGGAGACTATGGTCCAGGGGAGCGATCGCTCAGCGAAACCCCTGCAGAGTAGCTTTTGGAAGCGTCCTGCAGCAATGGTGTGCTCATACCGGGCTTGGAGAAGAGATTCAGTTATGGAAACTAAAGCCAGGTGGAAATTTGAGAAAGGATCCAAATGACACATTTTGCCAATTCCTGACTCTTTTGGCTTCAAAAATAACTTCTCAAAAATGCTTGAAAGGCCAAGTGAAAGGTGAGGGGGGGACAGGCTGAGAGGTGTATCCTGCTTAGCTTGAAACAGTGGCCCTCATCTTTGCCAAAACCCAGAGGTGCTCATGTGGCTTGACCCGGAAATCGATTTTCCTATCCCTGTGCCTCGGTCAAGCCCTTAAATTGCCCCCATCCTTTGCTATTAGCCTCCCCCTGGCTTCTCCAGAGGCTGCTGGGCCAAGCTGGGGCTGTTAGCCTGAGCTCTGGGCTCCCTGTGCTGCACCAGGAAGGACAGGTTGTCCCCTTACTCTAGAGCTGGCAGGTTGGCACCCATCCGTCAAATCTGGACCCTGCTGTCATCCCATGAGGAGCTGGAGCCTGGCTGAGCGAGTGTTAGTCCTGCTTGGCGGTCCGAGGGTCTGAGCTCAGGGGTTAGGGTTAAAGATGGAAGTGGTCTCAGGTCCTGTGCGGACACAGCTACAAGGACAGAGCTAAGGCCATTTGGGTGCTTGATCTTTGCTTTCCCAGACTTTCAAAAGGTTGGGTTCCTGGGCCCTTTAGTGCCACTTCCTGCCCTCTTCAAGGCACCCCAACTTCTCCGTAGCCAGGAGGGTGCTGGGATGGCACTGCCCATCCTTCAGCCAGGGCTGGGTGGGGAGAGACATCGCGTCAAGGTTTGCACTGGGGTCAGCTCCCTCTGGGGACCCAGCTAGAGGGAGATGCTTTGCCCCGGAGGGGGTCTCCAGGCTGGGATGGTGCTGATGGCACTGGTCCTCTCTCGCTTGCAGTGGAGCGCCGGCGCAGGGACAAGATTAACAACTGGATCGTGCAGCTCTCCAAGATCATCCCAGACTGCTCCATGGAGAACACCAAGTCAGGGCAGGTAAGAGACCCTGTCACTGCCCGCCCTGGTGAGGTCAGAGCCTGGCTGCAGGAACACAGCACCTCAAAGAGGGCTGCAACCACTTCTCATAGTGCCTTGCATGAGAGACCGGCGGTGAAGCAGGGCTGTTTGCATGGAGGGGGCACAGAGCTGGGCTAGCGGGACATGCCATGGAGGGTGAGGAAGCTGCGTCCTCACAAGCGCTCGAGGAGCACCCAGAACTGCTGGGCTGTGCAGCAGCCCTGGGTGCCCTTCCTCTGTGGCGAAGGGGCTGGTTTCATTGTCCTTGCTGGCTCTGTGAGTGCCATGCAGAGCTGGTTCGGTGGGGACACAGGTTGGAAGCAGGGTGGCCGGTAGGTCCCGGCATCCCTTTTCACGTCCCATCCCTCTGGCCCAGAGCAAAGGTGGGATCCTCTCCAAAGCCTGTGACTACATCCAGGAGCTGCGACAGAGCAACCACCGCCTCTCCGAGGAGCTGCAGGGCCTTGATCAGCTCCAGATGGACAACGAGGTCTTGCGGCAGCAGGTGAGACGAG
Organism: Struthio camelus; assembly: GCF_040807025.1. Lineage (NCBI taxonomy): Eukaryota > Metazoa > Chordata > Aves > Struthioniformes > Struthionidae > Struthio > Struthio camelus. Next base: position 498,477 of record NC_090971.1, read on the forward strand.
CCCCAGGGGATCTCGCTCTGATCCCCACTTCCTGCCCGGATCCTGCGGGCTATGAGGGTGTTTTAGCTGGGGTGCCTGGCTGGCCAGAGAGGTGCCAAGCAGGGTGGCGTGCTTGGCCTCACACCCACTGCTCTCCCAGGTGGAGGATCTGAAGAACAAGAACCTGATCCTGCGGGCACAGCTCCGCCAGCACGGCGTGGAGATCGTCATCAAGAACGACACCCACTGACGGGGGCCAGGGAGGGCGCCCGGCACTGCGTGGGGCTGGGGACTCAGAGGGGCCGGCGGCCAAGGACAGCCCCGCCGTGCCCGTGGCCGCCCGGCAGCAAGACTAGCAGCGGCAGCACCCCGCGCCACCCCCACGCCTCCCGTTGGGCCTGAATCGAGCAGCTGGCACCCATTAGAAAGTACCTCCTTGGTGTGACATAAGGACCCTCCTGTTTGGTTTGTCCCTCTTGCCCATGTTGTCCCTGCCCGCATGGGTGCGCTGGGGTGGCCCGCCGGTGCCCGCGCGCCCAGCGTCACTGCTCCCCATCTCATGCCCTCGCGCTTCGTGCACACGTGCTTGGCCCGGCCGGGTGCTGGCCCCAGCTCCCGCTGCCCCTCCAGCACTGCCTTCCCCTCTCCTTCCCCCCTCCTCCGTCTTGCCCCCGGCCGAGCCAGCCCTCCCCTTGCTCGTGGCTGCCTCTGCCTTGCCGCCCCAACTCCAGCGCGGCAGGGGGGTGCAGGGGTGCCGCCGCGGGTCTCGCAGTGGCGAGGCGGGCTCTGCCCCTTCCTCGCCCCATGCGCTGCCCTCTGTGGCCCCCAGGCCCGACTGGCCCTGCCTCTGGGCACCCGCTTAGGGTGCTGGGGGTGGCAGGGCCCCGGGGGCAGCGAGAGCACCCCCTTCTCCCCTGCCCACTGCAGCTGGCCCAGCCCAGCCCTGGGGGCACAGACTTTTTTTTAACTCTCTGAATTTAAAAAGCAAAAATAAATAAAAATAGTGATTTGTTTTTCCAGGCCCCACGCTTTATTCCCCTTCCCCACACTGGAGCCCAGGGGCCAAGCTTGGCACCAACATGGGTGTGAGCTCTGCAAAGGGTGTAAAACCCAGGGGCGATCAGGCTTTTCTCCCTTGGGGAGCCCTTTGCCTTCCTCGCTCTTGCTTTGCCCCTGAACAAATTTGAGGGGACCCGGGACTGGAGGAGGCCAAGCCAGGCACCACCTGCCCCTCAGGGTGCTGTCAAAGCCCTCTGGGGATCAGCCCTGGCCCTTAGGTGTGACTCGGGGCAGCATCACCTGGCTTGTGCCCAGGCTCGTCCTTCTGGTCCCCCTCTCAGGGATGGGGTTTGTTGCAACCTGGCAGTGACAAGTGGGGGGGACATGTGTAGGACAGGACTCAGCTCTGTGTGTAGGCTACACCCGCACCCCAGGGTGCTCCTGGCGGCACGCAGGAAGCCAGCGTCCTTCCTCTTCCTTGCTGCTGGCCGAGGAGCCTTCTGCCGGGCTGCTCTGTGCGGGTGGCGGGTGCTGGTTCCCGTCGGCCGCCCGCCGGTGGGCGTATGTGGTGCAAGGGGTGGAGGTGGTGAAGACCCAGAGGGGCCCAGCAGGCCGTGGAGCCAGGGTGGCCTCGCCGGCAGGGGGCTTGGAGACAACCAGGCGCCCCGGGGCAAAGCTGTCGATCCTGGGGAGACACCGGAGGTGGATGGGGCTGGGCTTCCACCGAGGATCCCCAAAACAGAGGGGCAGAAAGGCAGCCAGCCCTGGCAGGGAGCATCGGGGGAGTATTTCCAGGCTGCAGGGGGCAGGTTTTCCTCACCTGATCTCATTGTAGGACCCTTCCTCCTCTTCTTCCTCTGGCTGCTTGTGGCTGCTCTGGTGATGCAGCCAGAGGGCCAGGGCAAAGAGGGCCAGGAGCACCAGCGCCATAGTGAGCGTGACCGAGATACCCACGGCCATGCCTGGCGTGCTGCGGGCAGCTGCGAGGCACCGGCGCAGGGTGAGCAGTGCCCTGCCGAGGTGAGCACAGCACCCAGCACATCCTCCCATCCCAGGAAGCATCCCTGGTGCAGGTGCTTGCCCAGGTCCTGGTTTGGTACCCATGGACGGTTCAGCCTGGGTGCCCCGGGAAGGATTTTGGCTGCTCAAATCGTGGGTTTGGACCAGTCCAGCATGTCCAGTGCCCTGATCCTCGCAGGGGACAGAGCACCCAAGGCATCAGGCAGGACCAGGCCCCCTGATGTGCTCTGATGTCTCCAACGCTGTCACGGGGCATCACCTGGGTGCTGTCCCCAGGGCTCGGGGGTGGATCAGGTGGGGACATCGTGGCGTGGGGGACTCACCAGTGCCGACACGGAGCTCCAGGGTGCAGGAGGCAGCACCCAAGGCGTTGGCCACGGTGCAGCGGTACAGCCCCGCGGTCCCGGCTGTCACGTTGTGCAGGGTCAGCAGCGCCCGGAGCTCCCCTGGCCCCCGTGGGATGGGCAGCGTCAGCAGGGCCCCCCCGGTACGGGGCCCCTACCTCTGTCCCCCCCTGCTGTGGCTCCTGAGCGGCCCCCACCCAAGGGTGCCCCGTTGTCCCCCATACCATCGTGGGTGGGTTGCAGGGGTTGCTCGGCCGGGGGGACTCGGTCCCAGGTGAAGGTGGGGGGCGGTACAGCTTCACGCACGGCGCAGCCCAGGCGCATGCGGCCGCCTGGCTCAGCACTGCCATCGCGTGAGCACTCGGGGCTGGAGGGTGGCACTGCGGCGACACAGCGTTGCGTGTGTAATTAATCCCAGTGCGCAGCCAAGGTGTGTAAGCACACCCAGCATGCACACGTGTGTGCAGATGTGTGCGCACAGTTACACGTCAGTGCACAGACGTGTGCAGACAGTTTTCCCAGCATGCAAACTTGTCCACACGGCTGCACGTTTGTGCATTGAGCCAGGCGTGCAAGCCGATGTGCACACACGTGCACAGTCACGTTTGCGTGCCCGGCCTCATGGGTGTGCATGCAAGCAAGTGCGTGCACGGTGACCCTGCAAATGCACATGAAGGTGCACGTGGGTGCACGCCCCGTGCCGTACCAAGCACAGTGAGCCGGATGAGGCCGACGCTGGGTGCCTGCCAGTCGGGCGGGTTGGTGACGCTGCACTGGTAGACGCCAGCGTCGGAGGCCCGTGTGGCATTGAGGATGATGGTGGCGCTCTGCGTGGGGGCCGAGGCAAAGGCCACGCGCCCTGTGTAGGGCGAGAGGCTCTCCCGCACCTCACCCCGCTCATACGCCAGTATCTGCGGTGCAAAGAGGGGAGGGGCTGCCAGCGTGGGCACCAGCGCTCCCTGCTGCGGTGCTGGCTGGGGGCACCCTGTACGCCCCACTGCCTCCTCACCCCCCAACCTTGAACCCTGCAGCCCTCGGGCACTGCGGTGGGGGCACCCACGGACGCCGCCATGCCTTTCTCACCCGACAACCTTGCACCGTGGGGCCCTCGGGCACTGCGATGGGGGCACCCACGGAACCCCCAGTCCTTCCTCACCCCCCAACCTTGCACCGTGGGGCCCTCGGGCACTGGCGTGGCGGCACCCTTGGACCCCCCCGAGCCCTTCCTCACCCCAAAACCTTGCACCATGGGGCCCTCGGGCACTGAGGTGGGGGCACCCAAGGACCCCACTGAGCCCTTCCTCACCCCACAACCTTGCACCGTGGGGCCCTCGGGAACTCAGGTGGGGGCACCCTTGGACACTCCTGTCCTTCCTCACCCCCCTAACTTGCACCGTGGGGCCCTCGGGCACAAGGTGGGGGACACCCACGGACACCCCAGTCCTTCCTCACCCCACAACTTTGCACCGTGGGGCCCTCGGGAACTCAGGTGGGGGCACCCAGGGACCCCCCCCGAGCCTTTCCTCACCCCAAAACCTTGCACCGTGGGGCGCTCGGGCACTGGGGTGGGGGCACCCAAGGACCCCCCCCGAGCCCTTCCTCACCCCCCAACCTTGCAACGTGGGGCCCCCGGGCACTGGGGTGGGGGCACCCACGGACCCCCCAGTCCTTCCTCACCCCCCAACCTTGCACCGTGGGGCCCTCGGGCACTGGCGTGGGGGCACCCAAGGACCCCCCCCGAGGCCTTCCTCACCCCCCAACCTTGCAACGTGGGGCCCCCGGGCACTGGCGTGGGGGCACCCACGGACGCCCCCCAGTCCTTCCTCACCCCCCAACCTTGCACTGTGGGGCCCTCGGGCACAGGGGTGGGGGCACCCACGGACCCCCCAGTCCTTCCTCACCCCAAAACCTTGCACCGTGGGGCCCTCAGGCACTGGGGTGGGGGCACCACCGAAAACCCCGTCCTTCCTCACCCCCCCAACCTTGCACCGTGGGGCCCTCGGGCACTGGCGTGGCAGCACCCACGGACCCCCCGTCCTTCCTCACCCCCCAACCTTGCACCGTGGGGCCCTCGGGCACAGGGGTGGGGGCACCCACGGACCCCCCAGTCCTTCCTCACCCCAAAACCTTGCACCGTGGGGCCCTCAGGCACTGGGGTGGGGGCACCACCGAAAACCCCGTCCTTCCTCACCCCCCCAACCTTGCACCGTGGGACCCTCGGGCACTGGCGTGGGGACACCCAAGGACCCCACTGAGCCCTTCCTCACCCCACAACTTTGTACCGTGGGGCCCTCGGGCATTGGCGTGGCAGCACCCACGGACCCCCCATCCTTCCTCACCCCAAAACCTTGCACCGTGGGGCCCTCAGGCACTGGGGTGGGGGCACCACCGACAACACCGTCCTTCCTCACCCCACAACCTTGCACCGTGCGGCCCTCGGGCACTGGGGTGGGGGCACCCACCGACAACCCAGTCCTTCCTCACCCCCCCAACCTTGCACCGTGGGGCCCTCGGGCACTGGGGTGGAGGCACCCAAGGACCCCACGGAGCCCTTCCTCACCCCACAACCTTGCACCGTGGGGCCCCCGGGAACTCAGGTGGGGGCACCCTCAGACCCCCCAGTCCTTCCTCACCCCACAACCTTGCACCGTGGGGCCCTCGGGCACTGGCGTGGGGGCACCCAAGGACTCCACGGAGCCCTTCCTCACCCCCCAACCTTGCACCGTGGGGCCCTCGGGCACTGGGGTGGGGGCAGCCACGGACACCCCAGTCCTTCCTCACCCCACAACCTTGCACCGTGGGACCCTCGGGCACTGGCGTGGCGGCACCCACGAATGCCCCAGTCCTTCCTCACCCCACAACCTTGCACCGTGGGGCCCTCGGGCACTGGCGTGGGGGCACCCAAGGACCCCCCGAGCACTACCTCACCCCACAACCTTGCACCGTGGGACCCTCGGGCACTGGCGTGGGGGCACCCACCGACAACCCAGTCCTTCCTCACCCCACAACCTTGCACCGTGGGACCCTCGGGCACTGGGGTGGAGGCACCCAAAGACCCCCCCGAGCCCTTCCTCACCCCCCAACCTTGCACCGTGGGGCCCTCGGGCACTGGGGTGGGGGCACCCAAGGACCCCACGGAGCCCTTCATCACCCCACAACCTTGCACCGTGGGGCCCTCGGGCACTGGGGTGGGGGCAGACACGGACACCCCAGTCCTTCCTCCCCCCCCAACCTTGCACCGTGGGACCCTCTGGCACTGGCGTGGGGACACCCAAGGACCCCACTGAGCCCTTCATCACCCCACAACTTTGCACCGTGGGGCCCTCGGGCACTGGCGTGGGGACACCCAAGGACCCCCCCGAGCCCTTCCTCACCCCAAAACCTTGCAACGTGGGGCCCCCGGGAACTGGCGTGGGGGCAACCACGGACCCCCCAGTCCTTCCTCACCCCACAACCTTGCACCGTGGGGCCCTCGGGCACTGGCGTGGGGGCACCCAGGGACCCCACTGAGCCCTTCCTCACCCCAAAACCTTGCACCATGGGGCCCTCGGGCACTGAGGTGGGGGCACCCAGGGACCCCCCCAAGCCCTTCCTCACCCCACAACCTTGCACCGTGGGGCCCTCGGGAACTCAGGTGGGGGCACCCTCGGACACCTGAGTCCTTCCTCACCCCACAACTTTGTACCGTGGGGCCCTCGGGCATTGGCGTGGCAGCACCCACGGACCCCCCATCCTTCCTCACCCCACAACCTTGCACCGTGGGGCCCTCGGGCACTGGGGTGGGGGCACCCACGGACCCCACGAAGCCCTTCCTCACCCCACAACCTTGCACCGTGGGGCCCTCAGGCACTGGGGTGGGGGCACCCACCGACAACCCAGTCCTTCCTCACCCCCCCCAACCTTGCACCGTGGGGCCCTCGGGCACTGGGGTGGAGGCACCCAAGGACCCCACTGAGCCCTTCCTCACCCCACAACCTTGCACCGTGGGACCCTCGGGCACTGGGGTGGGGGCAGCCACGGACACCCCAGTCCTTCCTCACCCCCCCCAACCTTGCACCGTGGGGCCCTCGGGCACTGGGGTGGAGGCACCCAAGGAACCCACGGAGCCCTTCCTCACCCCCCAACCTTGCACCGTGGGGCCCTCGGGCACTGGGGTGGGGGCACCCAAGGACCCCACGGAGCCCTTCCACACCCCAAAACCTTGCACCGTGGGGCCCTCGGGCACTGGGTGGGGACACCCACGGAAAACCCCCAATCCTTCCTCACCCCACAACCTTGCACATTGGGGCCCTCGGGCACTGGCGTGGCGGCACCCACGAATGCCCCAGTCCTTCCTCACCCCACAACCTTGCACCGTGGGGCCCTCGGGCACTGGGGTGGGGGCACCCACCGACAACCCAGTCCTTCCTCACCCCCCCAACCTTGCACCGTGGGGCCCTCGGGCACTGGGGTGGGGGCACCCAAGGACCCCCCGAGCCCTTCCTCACCCCACAACCTTGCACCGTGGGGCCCTCGGGCACTGGCGTGGGGGCACCCACCGACAACCCAGTCCTTCCTCACCCCACAACCTTGCACCGTGGGACCCTCGGGCACTGGGGTGGAGGCACCCAAGGACCCCCCTGAGCCCTTCCTCACCCCCCAACCTTGCAACGTGGGGCCCCCGGGCACTGGGGTGGGGGCACCCAAGGACCCCACGGAGCCCTTCCTCACCCCCCAACCTTGCACCGTGGGGCCCTCGGGCACTGGGGTGGGGGCACCCAAGGACCCCACGGAGCCCTTCATCACCCCACAACCTTGCACCGTGGGGCCCTCGGGAACTCAGGTGGGGGCACCCTCGAACACCTGAGTCCTTCCTCACCCCACAACTTTGCACCGTGGGGCCCTCGGGCACTGGGGTGGGGGAACCCTCGGACACTCCCGTCCTTCCTCACCCCCCAACCTTGCACCGTGGGGCCCTCGGGCACTGGCGTGGGGGCATCCACGGACCCCCCAGTCCTTCCTCACCCCCCAACCTTGCACCGTGGGGCCCTCGGGAACTCAGGTGGGGGCACCCACGGAAACCCCCCAGTCCTTCCTCACCCCACAACCTTGCACCGTGGGACCCCCGGGAACTGGCGTGGGGGCACCCACGGACCCCACCGAGCCTTTCCTCATGCCAAAACGTTGCACCATGGGGCCCTCGGGCACTGAGGTGGGGGCACCCAGGGACCCCCCCAAGCCCTTCCTCACCCCACAACCTTGCACCGTGGGGCCCTCGGGCACTGGGGTGGGGGCAGACACGGACACCCCAGTCCTTCCTCACCCCCCAACCTTGCACCGTGGGGCCCTCAGGAACTGGCGTGGGGGCACCCAAGAACGCCCCCCAGTCCTTCCTCACCCCCCAACCTTGCACCGTGGGGCCCTCGGGCACTGGGGTGGAGGCACCCAAGGAACCCACGGAGCCCTTCCTCACCCCCCAACCTTGCACCGTGGGGCCCTCGGGCACTGGCGTGGGGACACCCAAGGACCCCACTGAGCCTTTCCTCACCCCACAACCTTGCACCGTGGGGCCCTCGGGAACTCAGGTGGGGGCACCCTCGGACACCTGAGTCCTTCCTCACCCCACAACTTTGCACCGTGGGGCCCTCGGGCACTGGGGTGGAGGCACCCAGGGACCCCCCCCCGAGCCTTTCCTCACCCCAAAACCTTGCACCGTGGGGCCCCCAGGCACTGGCGTGGCAGCACCCACGGACCCCCCGTCCTTCCTCACCCCCCAACCTTGCACCGTGGGGCCCTCGGGCACTCGGTGGGGGCACCCAAGTACCCCACGGAGCCCTTCCTCACCCCACAACCTTGCACAGTGGGTCCCCCGGGAACTGGCGTGGGGGCACGCACGGACGCCCCCCAGTCCTTCCTCACCCCCCAACCTTGCACTGTGGGGCCCTCGGGCACTGGGGTGGCGGAAACCACGGACCCCCCAGTCCTTCCTCACCCCCCAACCTTGCACCGTGGGTCCCCCGGTCACTGGCATGGGGGCACCCACGGACCCCCCAGTCCTTCCTCACCCCCCAACCTTGCACCGTGGGACCCCCGGGAACTGGCGTGGGGGCACCCACGGACCCCACGGAGCCCTTCCTCAACCCCCAACCTTGCACCGTGGGACCCTCGGGCACTGGGGTGGGGGCACCCTCGGACACTCCCGTCCTTCCTCACCCCCCAACCTTGCACCGTGGGGCCCTCGGGCACTGGGGTGGCGGACCCCCCGTCCTTCCTCACCCCCCAACCTTGCACCGTGGGGCCCTCGGGCACTGGCGTGGGGGCACCCAAGGACCCCACGAAGCCCTTCCTCACCCCACAACCTTGCACCGTGGGGCCCTCGGGCACTGGGGTGGGGGCAGCCATGGACACCCCAGTCCTTCCTCACCCCAAAACCTTGCACCGTGGGGCCCTCGGGCACAAGGTGGGGGACACCCACGGACACCCGAGTCCTTCCTCACCCCACAACTTTACAACGTGGGGCCCTCAGGCACTGCGGTGGCAGCAACCACGGACCCCCCCCCCCGAGCCTTTCCTCACCCCAAAACCTTGCACCGTGGGGCCCCCGGGCACTGGGGTGGGGGCACCCACGGAACCCCCAGTCCTTCCTCACCCCACAACCTTGCACATTGGGGCCCTCGGGCACTGGCGTGGCAGCACCCACGGACCCCCCGTCCTTCCTCACCCCCCAACCTTGCAACGTGGGGCCCTCGGGCACTGGGGTGGGGGCACCCTCAGACCCCCCAGTCCTTCCTCACCCCCCAACCTTGCACCGTGGGGCCCTCGGGAACTCAGGTGGGGGCACCCTCAGACCCCCCAGTCCTTCCTCACCCCCCAACCTTGCACCGTGGGGCCCTCGGGCACTGGGGTGGGGGCACCCAAGGACCCCACGGAGCCCTTCCTCACCCCACAACCTTGCACCGTGGGGCCCTCGGGCACTGGGGTGGGGACACCCAAGGAACCCACGGAGCCCTTCCTCACCCCCCAACCTTGCACCGTGGGGCCCTCGGGAACTCAGGTGGGGGCAGCCACTGAAACCCCCCAGTCCTTCCTCCCCCCCCTACCTTGCACCGTGGGGCCCTCGGGCACTGGGGTGGAGGCACCCAAGGACCCCACTGAGCCCTTCCTCACCTCCCAACCTTGCACCGTGGGGCCCTCGGGAACTCAGGTGGGGGCACCCTTGGACACCTGAGTCCTTCCTCACCCCCCCAACCTTGCACCGTGGGGCCCTCGGGCACTGGCGTGGGGGCACCCACCGACAACCCAGTCCTTCCTCACCCCCCCAACCTTACACCGTGGGACCCTCGGGCACTGGGGTGGCGGCACCCAAGGACCCCCCCGAGCCCTTCCTCACCCCAAAACCTTGCAAGGTGGGGCCCTCGGGCACTGGCCTGGGGGCACCCAAGGACGCCCCCCAGTCCTTCCTCACCCCCCAACCTTGCACCGTGGGGCCCTCGGGCACTGGGGTGGGGGCACCCAAGGACCCCCCGTCCTTCCTCACCCCCCAACCTTGCACCGTGGGGCCCTCGGGCACTGGCGTGGCGGCACCCAAGGACCCCCCCCGAGCCCTTCCTCACCCCACAACTTTGCACCGTGGGGCCCTCGGGCACTGGCGTGGGGGCAACCACGGACCCCCCGTCCTTCCTCACCCCCCAACCTTGCACCGTGGTGCCCTCGGGCACTGGGGTGGGGGCACCCAAGGACCCCACGGAGCCCTTCCTCACCCCACAACCTTGCACCGTGGGGCCCTCGGGCACTGGCGTGGGGGCATCCACGGACCCCCCAGTCCTTCCTCACCCCACAACCTTGCACCATGGGGCCCTCGGGCACTGGGGTGGGGGCACCCAAGGACCCCACGGAGCCCTTCCTCACCCCCCAACCTTGCACCGTGGGGCCCTCGGGCACTGGCGTGGCGGCACCCACGGACACCCCAGTTCTTCCTCACCCCCCTACCTTGCACCGTGGGGCCCTCGGGCACTGGCGTGGGGGCACCCACGGATCCCACGGAGCCCTTCCTCACCCCCCAACCTTACACCATGGGGCCCTCGGGCACTGGCGTGGCAGCACCCACGAACCCCCCAGTCCTTCCTCACCCCACAACCTTGCACTGTGGTGCCCTCGGGCACTGGGGTGGGGGCACCCACGGACACCCCCCAGTCCTTCCTCACCCCCCAACCTTGCACCGTGGGGCCCTCGGGCACTGGCGTGGGGGCAACCACGGACACCCCCCAGTCCTTCCTCACCCCCCAACCTTGCACCGTGGGGCCCTCGGGCACTGCGGTGGGGGCACCCACAGACCCCCCCAGTCCTCCCTCACCCCCCAACCTTGCACCGTGGGTCCCTCGGGCACAGCGGTGGGGGCACCCACGGACACCCCCAAGTTCTTCCTCACCCCCCTACCTTGCACCGTGGGGCCCTCGGGCACTCGGTGGGGGCACCCAAGTACCCCACGGAGCCCTTCCTCACCCCACAACCTTGCACCGTGGGTCCCCCGGGCACTGGCGTGGGGGCACGCACGGCCCCCTCCCAGTCCTTCCTCACCCCCCAACCTTGCACCGTGGGGCCCTCGGGCACTGGGGTGGCGGAAACCACGGACCCCCCAGTCCTTCCTCACCCCCCAACCTTGCACCGTGGGTCCCCCGGGAACTGGCATGGGGGCACCCACGGACCCCCCAGTCCTTCCTCACCCCCCAACCTTGCACCGTGGGACCCCCGGGAACTGGCATGGGGGCACCCACGGACCCCACGGAGCCCTTCCTCAACCCCCAACCTTGCACCGTGGGACCCTCGGGCACTGGGGTGGGGGCAACCACGGACCCCCCAGTCCTTCCTCACCCCCCAACCTTGCACCGTGGGTCCCCCGGTCACTGGCATGGGGGCACCCACGGACCCCCCAGTCCTTCCTCACCCCCCAACCTTGCACCGTGGGACCCCCGGGAACTGGCGTGGGGGCACCCACGGACCCCACGGAGCCCTTCCTCAACCCCCAACCTTGCACCGTGGGACCCTCGGGCACTGGGGTGGGGGCACCCTCGGACACTCCCGTCCTTCCTCACCCCCCAACCTTGCACCGTGGGGCCCTCGGGCACTGGGGTGGCAGCACCCACGGACCCCCCGTCCTTCCTCACCCCCCAACCTTGCACCGTGGGGCCCTCGGGCACTGGCGTGGGGGCACCCAAGGACCCCACGAAGCCCTTCCTCACCCCACAACCTTGCACCGTGGGGCCCTCGGGCACTGGGGTGGGGGCAGCCATGGACACCCCAGTCCTTCCTCACCCCAAAACCTTGCACCCACGGACCCTCGGGCACTGGGGTGGGGGCACCCTCGGACACCTGAGTCCTTCCTCACCCCACAACTTTGCACCGTGGGGCCCTCAGGCACAAGGTGGGGGACACCCACGGACACCCGAGTCCTTCCTCACCCCACAACTTTGCAACGTGGGGCCCTCAGGCACTGCGGTGGCAGCAACCACGGACCCCCCCCCCGAGCCTTTCCTCACCCCAAAACCTTGCACCGTGGGGCCCCCGGGCACTGGGGTGGGGGCAGACACGGACACCCCAGTCCTTCCTCACCCCACAACCTTGCACATTGGGGCCCTCGGGCACTGGCGTGGCAGCACCCACGGACCCCCCGTCCTTCCTCACCCCCCAACCTTGCAACGTGGGGCCCTCGGGCACTGGGGTGGGGGCACCCTCAGACCCCCCAGTCCTTCCTCACCCCCCAACCTTGCACCGTGGGGCCCTCGGGAACTCAGGTGGGGGCACCCTCAGACCCCCCAGTCCTTCCTCACCCCCCAACCTTGCACCGTGGGGCCCTCGGGCACTGGGGTGGGGGCACCCACGGACCCCACGGAGCCCTTCCTCACCCCACAACCTTGCACCGTGGGGCCCTCGGGCACTGGGGTGGGGACACCCAAGGAACCCACGGAGCCCTTCCTCACCCCCCAACCTTGCACCGTGGGGCCCTCGGGAACTCAGGTGGGGGCAGCCACTGAAACCCCCCAGTCCTTCCTCCCCCCCCTACCTTGCACCGTGGGGCCCTCGGGCACTGGGGTGGAGGCACCCAAGGACCCCACTGAGCCCTTCCTCACCCCCCAACCTTGCACCGTGGGGCCCTCGGGCACTGGGGTGGGGGCACCCACCGACAACCCAGTCCTTCCTCACCCCCCCAACCTTACACCGTGGGACCCTCGGGCACTGGGGTGGCGGCACCCAAGGACCCCCCCGAGCCCTTCCTCACCCCACAACCTTGCAACGTGGGGCCCCCGGGCACTGGCGTGGGGGCAACCACGGACCCCCCAGTCCTTCCTCACCCCCCAACCTTGCACCGTGGGGCCCTCGGGCACTGGCCTGGGGGCACCCAAGGACGCCCCCCAGTCCTTCCTCACCCCCCAACCTTGCACCGTGGGGCCCTCGGGAACTGGGGTGGGGGCACCCTTGAAACCCCCCGAGCCCTTCCTCACCCCAAAACCTTGCACCATGGGGCCCTCGGGCACTGGGGTGGGGGCACCCAAGGACCCCCCGTCCTTCCTCACCCCCCAACCTTGCACCGTGGGGCCCTCGGGCACTGGCGTGGCGGCACCCAAGGACCCCACGGAGCCCTTCCTCACCCCACAACCTTGCACCGTGGGGCCCTCGGGCACTGGGGTGGGGGCCCCACGGACACCCCCCAGTCCTTCCTCACCCCACAACCTTGCACCATGGGGCCCTCGGGCACTGGGGTGGGGGCACCCAAGGACCCCCCTGAGCCCTTCATCACCCCACAACCTTGCACCGTGGGGCCCTCGGGCACTGGGGTGGGGGCACCCACAGACACCCCAGTCCTTCCTCACCCCCCAACCTTGCACCGTGGGGCCCTCGGGCACTGGCGTGGCAGCACCCACGAACCCCCCAGTCCTTCCTCACCCCACAACCTTGCACTGTGGTGCCCTCGGGCACTGGGGTGGGGGCACCCAAGGACCTCACGGAGCCTTTCCTCACCCCCCAACCTTGCACCGTGGGACCCTCAGGCACTGGCGTGGGGGCAACCACGGACACCCCCCAGTCCTTCCTCACCTCCCAACCTTGCACCGTGGGACCCTCGGGCACTGCGGTGGGGGCACCCACAGACCCCCCCAGTCCTCCCTCACCCCCCAACCTTGCACCGTGGGTCCCTCGGGCACAGCGGTGGGGGCACCCACGGACACCCCCAAGTTCTTCCTCACCCCCCTACCTTGCACCGTGGGGCCCTCACACATTTGGATGTGGCCCCCACGTGATCCCCCAGTAACTCCTCACTCTCCCCCCAACCCTGCAGCACCTTGTGGCACCCAGGGGGCTCTCCGGTGTTGGGTGCTGGCACCTAGCAACTCCCAGAGCCTCCTGCCCCCCCCCCAACAGCTTGGCAGCAGCTGTACGGCTCTTGGACGCCAGGGTGGGGGCACCCAGAGACCCCACAGCACCTCCTTTCCCCACCAGCCCTGCAGCACCCTGCATCCCCCGGACGATCACCCAGCTCATCCCAGCAGTGCAGAGCGGGGACGTGGGCAGCACCGGGGCTCCCCTGCCCTTTGTGTGTCCCCCCATCCCGGGGGGGGGGGTTCCTGGGTGCTGCCCGGCCCCAGGGCCCCGGCACCCACCTGCTGGGGGTGGGCGTGCGGGGTGGCGGCGGTGGCCGTCCAGACGATGTTGAGGCGCTGGGGGCCGGCGGTGGTGTGGAAGGAGCAGGGCAGGGTGACGCTGCCCCCCCGCAGCACCCGCAGGCTGCCGGCACCCACCGACACCCGCACGGCGCCTGCGCCTGGGCACCGGCGTGAGCGGGGCGTGGGGTGACCCCCAGCCCCACTGCGGCCCCAGCCCACCGTGTCCCCCATCGCCACCATATTCCCCGTTGTCACTGTGTCCCCCATCCCTGCCGTGTCCCCCATCACCACTGTGTCCCCAATGTCCCTCCCATCCCTGTGCTGTCTCCCAGCCCCGCTGTACCCCCCATCCACACCATGTCCTCCATCTCCTGTGTCCCCCAGTCCCACCACGTCCCCCAGCCTTGCTGTGTCCCCCATCGCCACCATGTGCCCCCCAGACCCATCATGTCCCCCAGACCCATCCTGTCCCCCCATCCCTGCTCCATCCTCCTTCCCTGCCATGTCCCCCCATCCCCACCCACCATGACCCCCAGGCTCACCGTGTCCCCCTATGGCCACCACCACCCCCACCCCTGCTGTGTCCCCCCATCCCCATGTCCCCCATCCCCACCACATCCCCCATCCCCACCAAGACCCCCCAGCCCCGAGCTGCCCCATCCCCTTGGGGCCCTGGGGGTCCCCGGCCAGGGTGAGGAGGGAACAATCGGCCCCTTGTCCCCTGGCTCGTTCCCACGGCCGCTAACGAAGCAGGGGGGGGCCCTGACAGCTCCTCACCCTTAATTGCCACTAATTGGAGACAGTTCGGGGCCAGGGCTGGGGGGGCCCGAGCCGTGTCAGGGGGCTTCGCCGCCAGGGCCCCGTGCAGCAGTGGGGACGCTGGGACCCCCCGCTCCCCTCCACGCCCCCGCTGGGGAAACTGAGGCAGGGAGCAGGGCGCTGGAGGGAGGACCCAGGCGTCCGGCGGACCCCCAACCCCCCGCGCTGTCACCGCGACCCCCTCAAAGTGTCCCCAGGGAGTTGGGGGCCGGCAGCAGGGAAGGGGCAGAGGGATGCGTCCCCCCCAGACCCGGCCGGCCCCCCGCCTGCCCCATGCTTCGGGGTCCCCCAGGGCTCCCCCCGACGGCTGCGGACCCCGGCCCCCCCCGACCCCCAAAGCGAGGGAGGCCGGTACCTGCCAGCAGGCAGAGCAGCAGGAGCCCGCCGCCCCCCGCCGCCATCGCCGCCGCCGAGCCCGCGCTGGGGGACGTCGCGGCGGCGGGGCGCGGGGACAGCGCCCGCCCCTCCCCGCGGCCTCGGGGCTGCGCCTCGCGGAGCCCTTGCGGGGGGAGCGACCCCCCGGGGAGGCCGTGAGCCGGCTTGAGGGGGAAGGGACCCCAGCCCCGCCGCTGCCCGTGGAGACCCTGCCAGGGCCGGGGTGGGGAGTCCCGACCCACGCTTTGGGTGAAGGTTGGCGGGGGGGGGGGGCCAACCCACATTTGGAGGTGGGAGGTGCTCATCTGGGGGGGTTGCACACTTTGGGGAGGGTCACAGACCCAGTGAAAGTAGTTGCACGATGGGGGGGGGTCGCATACCCGGGGAACAGGGGGCTGCACACTTTGAGGGGGGTGGTACATCCAGAGGAGGGTTCTGCACATTTTGGGGGGGGTGACACACTCGGGGGAGGGGGGGGGCTGCACAAGTTGGGTAATTCACATACCCAGAGGAGGGGGCTGCACACTGCGGGTGTTTCACACACCCGGGGGAGGGGGCTGCACACTTTAGAGAGGAGGGTCGCACGCCCAGAGGGGGCTGCACACTTTGGGGGGTTCGCACACCAGAGGGGGCTGCACACTTTGGGGGGGGGTTCGCATGCCAGAGGGGGCTGCACACTTTGGGGGGATCGCACACCAGAGGGGGCTGCACACTTTGGGGGGGATCGCATGCCAGAGGGGGCTGCACACTTTGGGGGGATCGCACACCAGAGGGGGCTGCACACTTTGGGGGGTTCACACGCCTAGAGGGAGCTGCACACTTTGGGGGGGGGTTCGCACACCAGAGGGGGCTGCACACTTTGGGGGGTTCGCACGCCTAGAGGGGGCTGCACACTTTGGGGGGGGGGGTTCGCACACCAGAGGGGGCTGCACACTTTAGAGGGGGGTCGCACACCAGAGGGGGCTGCACGCTCGGGCACGGTGGTGCCCACCGCGGAGTACCTGCATCCCACCTGCACATCCCCCCCCCCACATTGCCTCTCTCCCTCCCCCAGGCGGTGGCGGGGGGGTCCCATGGGTGCCCCCTCCCCGTCCCCCTCCCCCGCGGCTGCTCGTGCTGCTCCAGCCCCGCGGCGGGCAAGCGGGGCCCCTGTGCACCCGCCCCCGCGCCGCCCCGCGCCCACGCGTGTCCCTGCGTGGCGTGGGAACTCGGCGGCGGTGGGCAGGGACGGGGCGGCGGGGGCAGCCCGGCGCGGCGCCCGGCAGGACGCGACGGGACGGGACGGCGATGGCAACGGGGGACAGTGGAGCCCCGGAAACCAAGGTGTGGGGCTGGGGGGCTGTGGGACTCGTGGTGGCTGCGGTGGGATGGGGAGGGATCCCGCGTCACCTGTATCCCCACACCGGGCTGGGTCAGTCCCCGTGTCCCCATGTCCCTACGCCACGATGGGGCCGTCCCTTTGTTCCCATGTCCCCACACCAGGATGGGGTTGGTCCCCACATCCCCATACCACGATGGGGTTGGTCCCTGCATCCCCACACCATAATGGGGTCACTCCTCACATCCCCACACCAGGATGGAGTCGATCCCCACATCCCCATTCCACAAAGGGGTCGGTCCCCACATTCCCACACCATGATGGGGTCGATCCCCATGACCCCACACCAGGATGGGGTTGGTCCCCACATCCCCATACCACGATGCGGTCGGTCCCCGCGTCCCCACACCATGATGGGGGGTCGCTCCTCACATCTCAACACCAGGATGCAGTCGATGACTGCGTCCCCACACCACGATGGGGTCGGGCCCCGTGTCCCCATAACACGATGGGGTTGGCTCCCATGTTTCCATGTCCCTTTGCCAGGATGGGGGTCAATCCCAGCATCCCCATACCACGATGCGGTCGGAGCCCTTGTTCCTGTGTCCCACCACCACGATGGGGTCAGTCCCCACGTCCCCATACCACGACGGGGTCGGAGCCCTTGTTCCCGTGTCCCAACACCACGATGGGGTCGGTCCCCTTGTTCCCGTGTCCCAACACCACGATGGGGTCGGTCCTCGTGTCCCCATAACACGATGGGGGTCGGAGCCCTTGTTCCTGTGTCCCAACACCACGATGGGGTCGGAGCCCTTGTTCCCGTGTCCCAACACCACGATGGGGTCGGAGCCCTTGTTCCTGTGTCCCAACACCACGATGGGGGTCGGTCCTCGTGTCCCCATAACACGATGGGGTCAGAGCCCTTGTTCCTGTGTCCCAACACCACGATGGGGGTCGGTCCTCGTGTCCCCATAACACGATGGCGTCACTCCCCACGTCCCCATACCACAATGGGGTCGGTCCCCACATCCCCATACCACGACGGGGTCGGACCCCTTGTTCCCGTGTCCCAACACCACGATGGGGTCGGTCCCCTTGTTCCCGTGTCCCAACACCACGATGGGGTCGGTCCTCGTGTCCCCACGAGGGACACGAGGGGGTGGCGTCACCCCCCCGTCCCCACACCAGCAGGGGGCGCTGCCGGTCTCCCCCGGCCGACAGAGCCGGGGCGCCCGGACCGTCTCCATAGCAACGCCCAGGCGCCCCGCCTGCGGGACCTCGGCGAGGCGCGCGCCCATTGGCCAGAAGTTCGAGCGCTCTTTCTGATTGGCCAGCGCCCCTCCCGCTCGACACCTGTTGCTCCTCCGCCTCAGCCAATGGGGCGGAGCCGCGGGGCGAACGAGCCAGTCGGGGGTAACGGGGCGTGCTCCGAGGAGGAGCCGCGGGCCGCGCACGAGGGCGGGGCGTGCCCCCGCCTTGACGAGACACGCCAATGGAGCGCGGCTGAGGGCGGGGCTTCGCCTTCACCTGGCTGAGGAGGGCGTTCCGGGTTGGCCCGGCTCCAAAGGGGGCGGGTCCGGCCGGCGGCGGAGCCCTATCGGCGGGCGGGGGCGGGGCTCACCTGGGCGGGGCGGGGCCGCGGCCGCACCTGCGGGCGGGGCGCGGGGGGCGCTCAGTGCGGGCGGCGGCGCGGCGGGAGCGGCTATGGCGGCGGCGGGGCGGCGCGGGGCCGGGCCCGGTCCGCTGCCGGTGCTGCTGCTCTGCGCGGCCGCCGGTGAGTGCGGGCCCGGGGAGGGGGCGGGTACCGGCCGCGAGCTGCTGGGGCGGGGGGCGGCACCGGGGAGGTGCCCGTCCTGGGGGCGGCGGGTCGGGCCCGGCGGGGGGTCCCGGGGACCGGCGGGGGGTCCCGGGGTCGGTGCCGCTCCCGGCGCCGGCGGCCCTTTCCGCGCCCCTCGGCCCCGCGCCGGCCCCCGGGGCCGGTTCCCGTCGCTTTCGCCCCGGCAGCGCCGCGGCTCCTCAGCGCCGGCCATAACGGGCTATTAATAACCTGCCCGGCGCTTCCCTGCCTGCCGCGGGCCTCCTGCCGCCGCGGCGGGGGAGCCCCCGGGTCGCCCGGGCCCGGTGCCGGAGCTCCCGCTCGGCCGCCTGCGGCCTCGTGGCGCCCGCCGGAAGATCCCGGCCCCAGCTCCCCTTATCCGGTGTTTCCCTCGGCGGGGGCCTCCTGTCCCCCGAGCCGAGAGCCGGGGGGCCGGCCGGGGGCCCTCTGCGGCAGCCGCGCGACCTTCCCCTTCCCCGGTTCCCGGCAGGTCGCGCCCGGCTTCGAGATGCTCCGAGATAGTCGCCTGGCTCCGCTTGGGCCTTGCGTTCTGGAGGCGGGTGCTTAAAAAACTTATTTTCGTTTTTCCTCCTGTAAAGATTGAGATGAACGTAGGTTTGACGAGGCACAGCGCAAGAGGCTGGTGGGGGATGAAGCCCGCAGGGGCTTTTTGGGCTGGTGGAGTGTGCTGGCAGCACCTTGAACCCTGCTGGCCGTTCCTGCCGGTTTTGCCCCAAAACGGTCCCTCCGATGCCCTCGCGCCTCCCGCATGGTGACGACCAGCGGGACCTCGATAGTGTCCCGGCGCTGGGACCGTAGCGGTGCCCCCTCGCTTGGGGACGATGCTCAGCCCTGGGGGGACACAGCCGCGTGTCCCTGCCACGGTGATGCTGGGGGCAGCTTACAGAAACGCTTCGGCCAAAGGGCGATGTGGGAAGAGGCGCCGGTGAGCCTGGCGTTAGCGCCCAGGTCCTGGACGTGGAGGAATCGGCCCCAAATCTCGGCTGGGAGTCTGGGCCGCGCTGCCGAAGGGGCGCTGCCAGCCTCCGGGCCGCGAGGTGTGACCGGCCCCATCAAACGCAACTTAGCTCCTTCCAAACCTATCATCGCTTCTCACTGACGCCCTGCAATTCTGCGTGAGTCAGTGACCCTGGGGAGGGCTGCGCGCCCCGGCGGGACGCGAACGCCGTCCCGAGTCGCGTGGCTGCTCGCCCTGGGGGTCACTGCCAAGCGCTGACTCTCCTCAGTGTTTTGCACCGGGGAAGTTTGGTCTCGGCTTCGCCTTCCTCTGCTGGGGCGAGTGGTTGGGCGCAGGGCTGCCGGGACCCTTCCCTCTGCGGGGACGGGGCTGCGCTAGGACTGAGCGCGTGTAACCAAGGCCCGTCGCGCGGACTCTTTCGCCGCGGTGCGCTGCCTGCAGGCTCAGGCTGACGTTTGGGGCTCGTCCAACGCAGAAGGCACAGCTGCACCCTCTCACCCCGCCGTGGCCGCGTTCCTCGGCTGGCCGAGCCGGTCTGGACGTGCTTTTGGTTGTGTTTTGAGCGGCCCGGGTTGAATCTTTGCCCAGGGCGAGCTGGGCGCTGCTTGGGGGCCGCGGTGAGGGCTGAGCCGCGCGGGCTGCCGTGGAGAGCTGATCTGGAAACCCAGAGCAGGAACAAACGCGATGTGGGATTTTAACCCCCGAAGTCTGGCCTTGAGCTTGTTTAATGGGTGCAGGGGGATGGGACAGCTCAGGAAACCTGGTGCAAACAACCCTGCTCGCTCTCCCTAGGTTTTAGCCCAGCAGCTTCTTGTTAAACAGCTTTTCTTGTGTTACAGATGTTTTTACATCCTTTAGACACGGTTCAGTGGAGATCTCAGCACCGGCAGCTATATTCCCCCTGCTCTTCCATCCTGCTGGCCTTTTGTCCTCCTTTTACCAATTCCAAATTTCTTCCAAATCGGGCTGGGAAACCAGTTGTGCCTCCTAACAGTGTTCCCGGCGGGCAGGACAGCAGCGCGGGTATCTCTGCCCCAGCTCCCTTACAGCAACAGTGAGAGTTAACTGCTGCTCCCGGTGTCTCAGGTTAATGTGTAGCTGCTCTTACATTGCCCTGTGCTGACAAAGGCCAAAGTTAAACTGTTACTTCAGCGTCTTTCTCATCCACCTTTGGAGGCTGGGTGAGAGCAGGCACGTCCCAGCCCTTCTCCGGGACCAGGCGTTGGCCCTGTGAGTGCCTGGGTCGCCGTCCCAGTCGCCCGACTAGCCCTGTTGGCCGTATGTGCTGTGTCCGCCCCATTCCTGGGGCTCAGGCTGAATTTTCCTCGGGGTGAATTTGATTTAAAGTGTCGCCTGCTTCAACGGGCACCCGTTGGTCTCCAGCACACGAGACACAGTGCAGACAGCCACGAGTCAGCTCGGCAGTTGTGGCCTTCCTGTTGCTGTGCCGTGCCGTCCCCTCCCCTCCATTGTGCAGGAACAATTCTGAGAGCCGGCGCGGAGTTGGCTCCAAATTAGGGATAAAATGCTTTTATCCTGCGGTAGCCGGCAGCCATCTCCATCCCATGCAGTGGACATGGGGCAGCATCTGGGGTGAGCAGCAAGCGATACAGTCAGCCTGAATTTGGGTTTTACTAAACTTTTGGGGTTTGCTTGGGGGCTGAAATCCAGCCCAGGGTGAGCCTGCGTTACAGCTGCTGGGCCCGGAAGTCTGCTTACAGCAAGGCTCCTGTATTGCAAGGGAAGTGGGACTGTTTCCTGGAGGACAAAATCTTCCTGGTGAGATGGGGAAGGTGGTTTGCTCCGGTCAACAGAGCTGTTGCCCAAATGCCTGGGAGGGGGTCAAATGGCTGTGTCTCGAGTGGGCATCCTTGTCCATATCCCTGCTGGAGGAGAGGTGTGAGCGGCATTGGGTCTTGGCTGCTCGCTGCACCCGTCCCTGGGGCTTTCTGCCTCGCCAGTTCGGCTGCCGCTGCTTGCATGGCTCCTTCCCCAACCCAGATCTGTCAAAGCGGACTGGCTGCTGGGAGAGGAACTGGAGCCCTGACGTGTTGTGACAGAGCCAGCGCAGGAGCCGGCACATGGGTCGTTTTGCCACAGTGCTGGCTGGCGGAGCCGCCCTGGCCTCAGCAGCGAGGAGAGATGGGGACCGGTGCGTTTGCACCTGCGGGCCGCGATGCCGAGAGCTGTCTGTGCACCTCTAGGCCAGAGGGAGACTGAGGCAACGCTGTCTGTGCCAGGGCTGTCGGGTTGGGAAGTCCCGTTGTCTGGGCTGTGGCTGCCTTGCCAGTCTTATCTGGGCTGAAACCAGCCTGCATTTACTGGCTGTGATACTCATCTCCTGGGCCAGGTTCCTCCTGGGGCTCACCGCGAGCAAGCCTGTGTGTCGAGGCCAGTGTCACCTCTTCTCTGCTGGCTTGAGACCTGTCCTCCATGTGGGATGGGGCAGGGATGTCACCTTTTTGCTGTTTTCCTCCCCCAGGTCCATCAAAAGAAACCCTGAAGCGCTTCTTCCCTTGCTGCCCACCCGTGTGGCTCCTGCTGAAAGCTGCAAAATGGTTTTGAGCAGCCGCATGGAGCCTGCCTAGCGCCGCAGGAGCATTTCTGCCTTTTCACATTGATGTTAAACCGGGTGGGCAGTGAGTCCTAAGGGTGCAATGCTCCTTGGGGGGGTTTCTTAACGTGACGGCTGCGGTGCCAAAAACATCCCAACGCTGGCGTCTGTCACAGGGATGGGAATGTACCCCCCCCACCCTAGGAGCAAGCACAGGCCTTTTCCAAGCTCAGCTGCCACTCTGCTGTGTGGGGATGTCATTGCATCCGGCAGCTGAGGGTTTTTTCCTGTCCTGGGGCTTGAGCAGTGCCCCCTGAAAGGGCTGCACCGCATGGGATGGGATGGGGAGCTGGCCGCGGGCCCAGGCGCAGGGTGTGTTTGGTCTCCCTTCCTCCCTCCAGGAGCACACATTTCCTGCAGGAAGCTGGGGCTGCTCTCTGAATCGGGAGCTTTGAGTCCCGAGGCTGAGCCATCTCCGCACGGCAGAAACGCGACAGAGGGGAGCCAAAGCCACCAGCCCAGGAAGGGAGCACGTCCCGCGTTGCTGGGGGGGCGTTCCTGGGTGCTCACGCCGCGGTGGGTGCCTGTTGCGTGCGCCGAAGTTTCCAGTCCTTGTGTGGAAGCGGGAGGGTGTGGAGCCCTTCCCTTTGTGTGGCACTAATCCCGGCAAAGCTGACCATAAATCATGCGGTCGTTCGCTTGGCATCGCATGAAGGTGGTGACCGGCCCGGCCGGCCCCGCTGCTGCCTGTTTGGTTTGCATTTGCCCAGCGTTTTTTGGGAGCTGGCGTTTTGAAACGCACCCCCCTCTTGGATGCTTTGTGTTTTGGAGCTGTGGCTCCTGACACCTGGTCTTGTGACTTCTTGTTGGTCTCCTGCGTGTTTCACCTTGGTATCTCTTTCTGGTGTTGGGCCCTGTCGTGACTGCAGAGAACCGCACGGGTTTTGCTAGGGATCGGAGGCTGAGCACTGCTCCCCACTTTGGGCAGCATCTGCCTCCTTGGTGTGTCCATGTGAGCTGCAAAACGCGCCTGGGGCAGGCGGGGACGGCCCGGGGACTCCGCGCAGGGGAAGGGCTGTCCCCATGCACGTGCTGGCTCCAATTTCCGTCTGCTTCGATCTCGGGGGCTGTTCACCTGCCCTTCCTCGGGAAGCCAAGCCGCTTTGCTCAGCCCTGCTTGGGTTTCATTTGGCAGCTGCTCGGGGTGCAAAGGTAACGCTCCCTTCGAGCGACTCGAGGCCAAACCAGGTCCAGTTCCCGGGCGCTGCAGCCAGCCCAGCCTTTCCCTGCAGCATGACTCACCGACCCGTCACGGTCATCCTCCTCCACATCCCCAGAGCCCGAAACTCTGCTGTGGCTCTCGCTGCGAGGGTGGCTCTGCCCGGCTGCTGCTCTGTGCCCTCGTGCTGCCCGTTTCGACATTGGGCTGGTTTGCAAGCTGCTTCCTCTGGTAGCAATTGCGGCCTTGAGCCTCACTCCCTGCTGCCTTTGTAAACAGCCTTGTTGACAAGTCAAACGGGCTGGCTGCAGCACCCAGGCGTTTTGCTCCTGTGAGCTGGGAAACCGGTACCCCCTCGGCTCCATGAACATGCTCCTGAGGGGCGGACTGGTAGCACGAGCCCGCACTGGCTGGAGGGACCAGCCGCTGGCCCTTGGTTGCCCCGTCGACAACCACATCCTGCCAGTGGCATGGCAAAGCAGCGAGCTGGGTGTCTCGCAGGGCACGGGGAACAGCCACGTTTTCTCCCCTGCCCTCACCCTGTCGCGTTGGCTCAGGATGTTCCCAGGGGTCAGTCTCTGCCCGTGGCAGCACCAGGGTCCACACAGGAGATGGCACGAAGGTTGATGCCTCGTGGGTCCTCTGCAAAGCCTATTCGAAGCAAATGCTGCCATCTCACTGCACACCTCCGGACAGGCAGTGCAGGAGAGGGGGGTCCCCAGGACGAGCTCTCGTCTGTTGTGATGGGATGTCCCTGAGACGTGCCCCATCACCAGGGCCGATCCAGCCTCGCTGCAGCTCAGGTACGACTCTGGCCTGAGCGGGCGACGCTTGCACCAGTCTCTTCTCTTTGCCTTGCGCTGCCTCTGGGGAAGACCGAAACCTGGTCACTGCTGGCTCCCAGCACCTCCCGGGGTCGATCGTTGCTGAAAAATCCTCAACGGGGGATTTGTGGGCGATGCGGGATCTCTGGGCCTGGGGCTGTTGAAATCCAGCAGTCCTGAGCCATTTGTGCATCAAGCAGCTAGCGTATGGGCAGACCTCTCCCTCCACGCTCCCCGTTGAACAGGGGGTGGCAGGGAACAGAGTGGGGGATAAAGAGGGGTTTTCTGGTGCTCTGTTTCTGAGGGTGCACTGCCTGGCCCCCATGCCCAGTGTGCGACTGCTCCATCGAGGCGCTGGACAAAAACACCAGGGAGCCCGGAGCAGACACCAGGTTTCTGGCTGCGTTACGTCAAGCTGCCGGTTGTCGCAGATGGGGACTGCGGGCAGCCCTGAACAAGGTCTCTGCAGCTGCTGGTTTACTTTTCCCATTAATCCTGAGGGCTGAGCATGGCGGGACATGTTGCTTGGGGGTTTCCTCTTGGTAGCTCTGTGTGTGCTGGGCCTGGAAAAATTAGGCTTTAGAAGTCCTTGTAAAAGCAGCTAGAAGAGGAGGAGTGCATGCATGTGTAAAGGGGAGGCATGTGTGAAAAGGGAAGAGGAGGTGTGTGCATGGCTGTTAAGGGGAGGTACATGCACGGGTGTAGAGAGAAGGGATGTTTGTGTGTGTATGCATAGAGGGCAGGGTGTTGTGAAACACTCTTAGAGGCCACCCTGGCTGGTTTCCTGTGAAACTCGGGCAGGGAATGACGGCAGGGGCGGCGCTGGAGCAGGTAGGACAGGTCTTTCCAGCTCTTGTGGCCCCTTGATGGCAGGCAGTGCCGCACAACATGCTGGCCTTTCTGCCCTGCGGCCCATCACCATGGCCTCAGGGCTGTCACTGTTGTCCTGCAGCCTGTTGCCATGGCCTCGGGGCTGTTGCCATGGCCTTGAGGCTCCCAGTAGCCTCCCCAGCTTGGCAGTGGCAGCAGAGACTGGGTCTCGACTCCATTTTGGGATCCCAGACTGCTGTGTCATGTGACTGTCCCGATGTCCTCCCCTTCCCATAGCACCAGGACATGAATGCAGACAGGCTACGAGGCAGCAAGATTTTGGCTAAAATCTTCCTTGCTGCTTTGAAATCACTTCCAGGGTCTGCCCCCCAAATCTCTCCTGATCTCAGAGTATGAAGAAATGCACCCAGCTGGTACTGTTGGATCTTATAGGGGTGCCCTGTGCTGGCTCTTTCCCCATGGACACCCTTCCTTGCCTCCCAATGACCTTGTCCCCTCCAGCTGGGTGCACTGCCACTGGCCCCTGCTCCCCAGGGATGCCACCCTGCAGCCTGGGCCTGTTTTTGGGACATTTGGGAGAATCTGGAGCTCCCCAAACACATGGCCTTGGAGAACTTCTCGATGCTCCATGCTTTCCTGGTGCGCATCCCCACCGCCGGCACGCAGTCACTGCCGGAGCCCACCAGCACCCAATGCGTGGCGCCTGGCACAGGCAGCGCCGAGTCGGGCTGCTTCTGGCTCTGCTGGCAACTGGGCTGTGCTGATAAACCCTGGGCCTCGAGGTCAAGAGGTGCTGTTAAAAGCTAACTACATTTGTAAACTGATTAACAAGCAAATCAAGGTAATGTAAGCTGAGAGGAGAAACTGGAGTGTGGGGTGAGCTGGGTGGAGATACAGGTTGGGGGCGGGGGGCAGGGGCTTTGCCATAGGCTGCTCTGGCAAGATAATTTGTCCGTGGCCCTTTCTGGCTCTCAGTCCCTGTATCTCAGGCGCTTGTGCGTGGGGACATAGCCGTTGCTTGGCTGATCGCCGTTGCTTGGCTGATCGGGGCTGGTGATGGGGCACGTCTCAGGGACATCCCATCACAACAGACGAGAGCTCGTCCTGGGGACCCCCCTCTCCTGCACTGCCTGTCCGGAGGTGTGCAGTGAGATGGCAGCATTTGCTTCGAATAGGCTTTGCAGAGGACCCACGAGGCATCAACCTTCGTGCCATCTCCTGTGTGGACCCTGGTGCTGCCACGGGCAGAGACTGACCCCTGGGAACATCCTGAGCCAACGCGACAGGGTGAGGGCAGGGGAGAAAACGTGGCTGTTCCCCGTTGCTTGGCTGATCGGGGCTGTCTCCCTTCCAGGGAAGGGAAAGCTGTAATGTCTCCACAGGCCCCCTATATTGCTCCAGCAGCCAGTGGCACTGGACCTCTCCGTGGTGAGCATCTCTGAGCATCTCTTGGTTGCGTTTTGCCCTCCGCATGTCTCAGTTGTGCCTTTTCCTCCCCTCAGGGTCGCTGGTAGGAGCCCAGATAACCTCTGAGACGAAAGAAGTGCCTGAAAACCAATGTAAGTGCAGTGCTGGCTGGGAGGGCTCAGGGCTGCCACATGCTGACCTAACCCGTGACTCGGAGCCATTCCCTTCCTGCGTGGTCTGTGCGACGCTGCAGCGCCTGGGCTCGGACACGCGGGCTAAGTCATAACTTCTCCACAAAGCCCTCAAATATCGTGCTCCAGCAATTCAGTATTGATTTGAAGGATCTGAGAGCAAACTTCCCGTATTTAGCCTGTCTCGAAGGCAGGGCACCCTGGTTTTTGGCTGGAAGGTGTATCTGGAGCATGTCCAAGCTCACATGCTGCAGTCTTATTCTCCTGACACTTTTGGGAGCTGGATGAGAAAGCATTTTCCTGTGCCTCAGGTTCACCTTGAGGCCTCTGAACCCTCAGAGTAAGCTTCATCTGATGCTCGGGGTAGAATTCCCCTATGCTGGGGCTTAATCCTGTCTTGGAGGGGTTTCCCATTTCAAAGCTGCTCCCAGAGCTGCATGTCTGTTTGCACGTGAGATCTGGGCACACAGCCGCTCAGCATCCACTCTCTCCTGCCAGCTGCGGACATCCCCTGCTCGGCATATCGCTCCAAGTGGAACAACCCTCGCATCGAGTGGAAGTTTCAGAAGGGCTCATCGCTTGTGCTGTTCTACTATGGGGGTCAGCTTACAGGTACTCAGCCTCCCACGGGCATCCCAGGGTGTCCCCCTGGTGCCGGAGAACCAGGCACCCTCAGGTTTGCAGTTCGCTCCTGCGTTGGCTGGCGCATCCCGTGGGCACTGGTTTTATTGCTGGTGATACCGGGACGGCCATCCCTCCATCCACCAGAGCTCGCTGCCTACATGGCCTCTCTCCGCAGAGCCATATAAAACCCGCGTCCAGTTCTCGCCCACCATGATCCACTTCACAACGGTGACGCGGGCTGACACGGGCAAGTACATCTGCGAAGTGGTGGGGGAGAACAGCGAGATCGCCAAGTCGGAAGTGAACCTCATTGTCCAAGGTATGGACTTCCACACTCTCGCAGCCACCGAGTCCTGCTTGTTCTCGCTCATCCTGTTGGGAAGATGTGTTTTTTGGGTTTTTCTGTTTTTTTTTGTCCTGGAGAGCCTGCCCTGATACCTCCTGCCTTAGCTTGTCCCTGAATGTCACTTAGGAGGGGACTCAACCTGGCCGAATGAAGGATGCTGAAACAGCTCCCGCATGTTGGCAGCGGGGTCGGGCTGGAGCCTGCAGGGTCGGGTTAACCAAGCATTTCCAGTTGAGCGGCTCCTGTGCATGATGCTGGCCATGAGCAGAGCTTTAGGGAGCGTTATAGCCCATGGCCCTTCTGAACCTCGGGAGACCCCTGAGCCTAAGGGTCAATAACAGGCCCATGGTGGCTTGGTGGGGACACTGCTTTCGATGACATGAGATGCAGCTGATGGGGCTGGCTTGGTCCATTTCTCTGTGAGATGCCCCTGGCAGCCAGGACTCTCCTCAGTTTGATGCTTCCCCCTATAAAACACTTGTTCAGTGGGTGAATGTTAAATGTGAGGGTGACCGTGCTCCAGGCTGTATTTGGTTAGTTCTGGGATCAGGGAGGGATTGAGCTCTTCTTCCTTCTTTGGCATGTCTTTGGGCACCAGCTTTTGGTGTGGCTTTGGGTGCCTCAAAGATGAGACACAAAGCAGGGTGACAACCTGCTTCTGGTGACTGGGCTTCGAGCCCCCTGCTCCTTCCCATCACCAGGGCAGCTGGTTGTGACCCACTGAGCAGGTCTCAGCCCTGCACGCCCTGCCAAGGCATTGGGGTGAGCCTTCATGCGGCCCTTTCCCGGCAGTGCCTCCTTCCAAGCCTGTGGCTCACGTGCCCACCTCGGCCACCATCGGCAGCAAGGCCCTGCTGCGATGCACCGAAACAGATGGCTCGCCGCCCCCCACCTTCCAGTGGTACAAGAACAGCATGCTGATGCCCGCAGACCCCAAGACCAGCCTGACGTTCAGGAACTCCTCCTATACCATAGACTCCACCACGGGGGTGCTGGTGAGCACAGGGTGGGCCCTGAGCTCCGGGAACCCGAGCGTTTTCCCCGGGCTACCATCACGTCTTCTCTCCCATCTAGACTTTTGAGCCTGTAAGCAGCTTCGACACCGGCGACTACTACTGCGAGGCGTCGAATAACGTGGGGTCCTCCCAGAGATCAGAGGCCATCCACATGGAAGCCAGTAAGAAATAGTGGGAGCAGGCAGCATATGTCTGTCCCTATGTGGGGCCCTTCTAGGGCCTTGTCTGTTTTGAATGTCTAGCACAAATCATATTCTGGGGTATACAAGTGTCTGGGTTAAAACACTACCCCAAAACTAGTTTATCTTTCCAGTGCTCGGGGTTCGGAGACACATTAATTAGCTATGCTGTTAATGACCCTGCCATATGGTGTCCTGGGCTGAAATGAGCATGTGGACTGATGCTATGGAGGGGGAATGGGGTAAAGGTGTCCTTGGAGATGCTTGAAACTTGCCTGGGCCTGGTTACGGCAACCTGATCCAACTCTGCATTGGATCCAGCTTTGATGTAGGCCCTCCTTTGAGCTGGGGTTGGACCAGAGACCCCAGAGGTTCCCTCTGACCCCTGTCATGGTTCTTAAATGCACTTCTGTGTGTTCGTGCTGGACTTGTGGGTGTTGAGCTGAGGGTTTCCGTGTCGTGCCCAGAATAAGCCAATCTTGTGCCCTGGGTTGGGATCCAACTACCCTCCGACAGCCCTGTTCTCTTCTGCCAGGCGAAGTCAACGTGGGCGGCATCGTGGCTGCAGTCGTGGTCCTGCTGATGGTGCTGGCACTTGTGGCCTTTGGCATCTGGTTTGCCTACACGCGGGGCTTCTTCAGCAGTGAGTACTGCGCTGCACGCTGATCTCCAGGCGCATGGCGTTGGCCGTGGCTCCCCATGGCTTGCTCACGTCTGTGCCAGTGTCTGTTTTCTCTGCCATCCCCTGACAATCCTGTTCTGTTTCTTCTTTTCAGAGAGAAGAGAGTAAGTGAACCTGTAATACTGCTGATTCCTTCCCTGCTGGTCCCTCTGGATCTCTGCTAATGGGAATGAGTGGTGTCTCCCTGGGGTTTGCCCGGGCACAGTGATTCCTCTCCCAGCCCAGTGTCTCCTTGCGGGAGCAGGCAGAGGGCTGTGCCTAGCACTGGGTGCCAGCACTCCTGCCAGGCTGGGCACGTGGCCTGGCGTCACCAGGTGCTTGGGGGCGGCCGAGGGGCTTTGGGTGGTGTGAGGGGTCCTAACGTCTCTCCTTCTCCAGCACCGCCGGCAAGAAGGTCATTTACAGCCAGCCCTCGCACCGGAGCGAAGTGAGTATGCTGGCTGGGAGCTGTTCATCCTGGCAACGATGTTTGCTCAGTGTGGGGTATGAAGAGGGGTGGTGATGGGCACTGCACAGTCATGTCACATCTTGTCAGGACGTGTTCTTACCCCAGGACACATTCCCTGGGGAGTTCCCCTCAAATACTTCTTGATGGCTGTGCTTGGCCTTTGTCCTCAGGCTGCTGAGCCCTCTTCTTCATTTTAAAACCCTGTGCCCAAAGGGACGAGCGGGGACTCCAGTGTCATCCTGGGCTCATGGGTGCCGTTGCTGTCCTGGGCTCCAGGGGAAGCCTTTCTCTGAGGGTCCTCAAGAGCTACAGGGCTGCTATGAGCCCCGAGCTGGCAGCAGATGCTCTGTGCTTGGTAACATCTCGTGCTGCTGGTGGCTTCTCAAGCATTCAGCACAAGCTGAGCTGGGCTCCTCGGGGACTGGGAACTGGTCCCACTGGGGGGCAGTGGCCAGGCCTCCTGTGGACATCGCCTGTCCCTGCGTCCGACGGCAGGGGCCCCTCGCGGGCTGGAGATCGGCAGCCTGAGGGTTTCCCCAGCTACCTGTAAACTGGCTCACTGTCCCGGTCTGTTCACAGGGAGACTCGCTCCTTTTTAACACTTACTATGCAAAGTACAGAGGGGGGGAAACCCTGCAGCGTGCAAAGAGAGGAAGACTGGGGCTTTCGGATCACTGGGGTGATGGTGTGCGGCACAGCGAGCGCAGGCTGGGTGGAAGAGCAGTGTCTATGCGCTTTTCCCCTCCGGCCAGGCCCAGCCGGTCGGTACTGCCATCCAGGGCTCGTTCCTGAGCTAGCCGCAGGGAAGAGCCGCCGGGTACCTGAACCCCCTTCTCCAAGCAAATCTTAGCAGCTCGAAAGGACCAATTCCCCCCTGGGGTGTGCCCCGGTGCCCACAGCCTGGGGGTACCTGTGGGTATTGGGCAATTTGCTGCACCCCGTGGGCGTCCCACTGCCTTGTGCCATGCGATGCCCAGTCGCTGTTACCTATCGTCACTGACGTCCCCCCCTTTCCATCCACAGGGAGAGTTCAAACAGACATCGTCCTTCCTGGTGTGAAGTCTGCAGGAGCTGCTGCTCCTCCCTCACCATGAACTGTTGTAAATGTTTCTGAATTACTGTAGCTATGCCATGATTTTAACTTTTTTTTTTTTGTCACATGGTGCCTTTTCAGTGTCACTTCAGACCCCCTTGGTTTTTCAGGGTAGGTCTCATCTTTCCCCCAGCAACCCAATGCCTTATTCCCTTCCCCTACGTCCCAGCGGGACCCACGTCCTGGCCGTGACTCAGAGGGACCGGTCCTGCCTCTCCCCTGTACCCAGCGCTGGGCTCGTTCCTCCCACTACTCTGCTTGTTGCAAAGCACCAGCTGCTGCTAGCGGCTGTGTTGAGGTTGGTGCCACAGCCGCCGTGGGTTTCTCTGCTGTATCCTTGCCCCGCTCCCAGGAGGCCCAGGGCCTCTGGTCCTGCTTGGCTCCTCCCGGGATGAGGTCTGAGATGCTCCTCGGAGGGGATGGATCTGGGACTGGGAGCTGATGTAACCCTGCGTCCTATCCTGGGGGGCCGGGTCTATGTCACCCGTGACTGCTCTTGAGGCTGGAATG
Source organism: Struthio camelus (assembly GCF_040807025.1). Taxonomy (NCBI): domain Eukaryota; kingdom Metazoa; phylum Chordata; class Aves; order Struthioniformes; family Struthionidae; genus Struthio; species Struthio camelus. Next base: position 529,686 of record NC_090971.1, read on the forward strand.
GCCGCTGGTCCCAGTTGCCCCCCTTTAACTGGGCACACCAGGCCGTTGGGGCTGAGCTGTTTCCTCTCTTAAAATAGTCGTAACCACTAGTGTGATGACTTCTGATGTCCATTGCTGGCATTAAATAAACGTGTGTCCTTGTACAGAGTTCCTGGTGCCATTTCTGGGGAGGGAGGGACAGGCTCTCCTGACCTCAAGCCTCCCTGGTTTTGGGGGCTAAGCTGTGAGTGGGAGGAGAACGTGCACCCTTCCAGCCACCGTGGAGACGCTGGTCATGGCAGCAGTGACACGGGGACAGCCTAACCTGGACCCCTGTGGCCAGGGACCCCTGGGCCCCTCCTAGTGTCACTAGTCCCATCCCTGAGCATCCTCTAGTCCTGGAGTGAGTGGATGCAGCAGAGCTCTTCCCAACCGCGAATATATGTTTTATTTAGTAATTTTTTTTTTCCTAAATGCAAGAAAAAACGATGTGCCCCTGGCAGAAGCAGGGCATTTAGTGAGCAAGTCTTTCCAGTGGGTAAAACGTTTCTTCCCAATTTATATATATATGTGTATATATATATTAGTGGAACTATATATATATATATGTATGTAACCTGGACTCAGTGCAGCGAGGGATTAAGAGGCCCTACAACCCAAGCCCCAGAGCAGCGGTGGTTTTCCCCGGGATAAGGAGGCGTTAATAGGCAGAGGCTCTACGTTAGCAGCAGCGAGGTTGCTCGAGGGCTGCCATGGAGGTGGCTCCAGCGTGGCTGCAGGCCCGGGGCCCCTCCCATGGGGCCTGGTGCTGCAGCCATGTCCAATTTTCGGTGGCTGTCCCTGGGAAGGCAAGAGGGCCCCACTCGGAGAAGGTCCTGGCTCTGGGAACATCCCTGGTTTGGCTTGGAGGGTTAGAACCGACAGGGTGCTTTTCCTGCCTCAGTTTCCCCATTTGGCGCAGGAGCCCTGCCGCTTGTGCGTGCACACTCACGTGCAACACCCTGGCCATGGGGACTTGCCCTGTGGCCCCCAGAGGCTCGGGTGCCCCCAACCCATGGTATGCTGGGGGCCGGGGGCTGGCAAAGCAGCCCTGTTCTTGCCCTGGGTGTGTGGGGTGAGATGGGGCCCCCGACCTCATCCCGCTCTCAGCCTGCTGGGGGCCGTGGCTAAGCTGCAGGCCGGGGTCAGTACCCCCTACCTGAGCCTGTTTGGCTCTGCCGCAAGGTCCCCAGGCGGCAGCAGGGGCAGCTCCTCTGCCTGGCCCCGTGTGGAGCAGTCAGAGCTTCCCCTCCCCGTGCACGTGCATAGCGAGCAGGTTGGCCAGGCCATGGCCAGACCATGGCAGGATCCTGGGCCTTCCTCCAAGCAACGTGGCACCTCCACAGCCAGACACTGTGGCCATAGATGTGCCCAAGGGCCGGAGGTGTCCATGTCCCCCCAGGGGCCAGCATCTCCCGGCAGGGTTGTGCCCACCGTCCTCTGAAGCACAATACCGGCGCCATCCCTGTAGGTGGCGTCGGGGGCTGAGGATCTTTCTAGCTGGGACCAGCAGAGCATTAGGTTGGGGGAGGGAGTGAGGACAGACCTGTCCCTGGCTGGGCTGGGGTAGGGGACACTGTCCCACCGGCAAGCAAGAGACCACAAGGCTCTCGGCAGCCCCAGGCTGGGGCCCGAGAGAGCTGCCCCATGCGATGAGGAAGGGGGAAAAGGCCCGGGAGGATGGTGAGAGCCAGGATGGGGGGAAGAGCCAGTGGCATCTCCAGGCGCCGGCAGTTCAGACGTTGCTGATGCGGACGCTCAGCGGTGCTCCCTCTCGCTCCTCTGCCTCCCGGAAGGACTCCTCCAGCTTGACCTTCTCGGGGTCTCCAAACCGGACGGTCTCGTGAATGCAGCAGGGTGCTGACACCTTCACCACCTGGTCAAAGAGGCTGAAGTCAGCCACGTACTTGCCGCTGGCTGAGAGGGAGATGGCCGGTGTGAACTCGTAGCCCCAGAGGATCTCCTCGGGCAGGTAGGATGTGCGCACCTGGCATGTGGCGCTGGTGGACTCTACAGTGCCGCTGAGGATCACCACGAGCTCAAAGTCGCCTTCGCCTGTCCGCAGGGCCATGTCCCGGAAGGGGCTGGCGTCATCCACCACATGGTAGAAGGTGAGGGGCAGGATGAGGAAGGGGCTGTCAGAAGACGTGTCCACCTGGAATTCCACGTTGACCTGGTTGAGCCGGACGCTTTCGCCCTCCTTGGTGAGGTGGGTCTGGAGGAGTTTGCCCGTCACCTGGCAGCCGATGAGGAGGCTCTTGCGCATGTTGGCCACGCGGATCATGAGGCAGGTCTTGCCATTGTGCTGGGCCACCACAGCATTTTGACTGAACTTGATGGTCTCGGCTCGCTTCTTGGGCCGGGCGATCTTGGCCAGGAAGGTGCCGGTGATGAAGATCTCCATGATGGTGGTGAGGACCAGCTGGGTGATAAGCAGGACAATAGCAAGCGGACACTCCTCGCTGATGTAGCGGAAGCCATAGCCAATGGTGGTCTGGGACTCGAGGGAGAAGAGAAAGGCACCGGTGAGTGTGTGCACCTGCATGACGCATGGTGTGTGGTTGGCTGGTGGGTCGAACTCCAGCAGGTCCCCGTGCATCACGGCCACCAGGTACCAGATGACGCCAAAGGCAAACCAGGTGCCAGCAAAGGTGGCGGAGAAGAGCACCAGCTTGTACCGCCACTGCATGTCGATGAAGGTTGTCCACAGGTCCTTGAGGTACAGGAAGCGCTTGTCAGCAATGTGCTCCATCCGCACATTGCTCCGGCCGTCCTTGGTCATCACCCGGCGCTTGCGCAGGCCCGAGCCAATGAGGGGGCGACTGTCAGTCTGTGTGGTCTGGCTGTAGTACACCTTTGTGGCTGACGTCATCTGGAAGAGATAGCAACGGATGCATGGTGAAGAGCTGCCATGTGGGTGTAGGGATCACTGGGATGGGCTCATTGAGGCTTTGGAGACATGGAGGCAAGGTAGATGGATGGGACAGAGTGGTTGGATGGATGGATAGTGTGTGTTAAGTGGATGTACAGATAGCTGGATGGACAGAGAGGATGGATGGCACATGTTGGGTGGATGGATAGATAGATGACAATGGATGAACGGCGTGTGTTGAGTGGATGGGCAGATAGGTGGATAGATGGATGGAGAAGATGGATGGATAGCAGATGAATGGATGGGACAAGAGTCTTAGAAGGCCAATGGTATCCTGGGCTGCATTAGGAAGAATGTTGCCAGCAGGTTGAGGGAGGTGATCCTCCCCCTCTACTCAACCCTGATGAGGCCTCACCTGGATGGAGTGCTACATCCTGGTCTGGGCTCCCCAATACAAGAGAGACATGAACTCCTGGAGTGAGTCCAGCAAAGGCCTACTAAGATGATAAAGGGACTGGAGAATCTCTCTTATGAGGAAAGGCTGAGAGAGCTGGGACTCTTCAGCCTGGAGAAGAGAAGACTGGGGGGGGGGGGGGGGGATGGAAATATGCATAAGTATCTGAAGGGAAGGTGTCAAGAGGACAGGGCTAGGCTCTTCTCCGTGGTGCCCAGTGATAGGACGAGAGGCAACAGGCACAAACTGAAACACAGGAAGTTCTGTTTGAATGTGAGGAAAAACTTCTTTCCTGTGAGGGTGACTGAGCACTGGCACAGGTTGCCCACAGAGGCTGGGGGGGGTCTCCTTCCCCAGATATATTCAAAGGCATCTGGACACATTCCTGTGCAATGTGCTTTAGGTGACCATGCTTGAGCAGGGGGCATTGGACTAGATGATCTCCGGAGGTCCCTTCCAACCTCAACCATTCTGTAATTTTGTGAATCTGTGACATTGTGTGGATGGAAAGAAAAGAGTGAGTGGATGGGTAAATGAATGGATGGACCTGATGGCAAGGTGGATGGATGAAAGCTGAGGCTGGATGTACGGTGCTTCTTGGGCAGCTTGGGTGGAGTGAAGTGGATGGGCAGATGGAGAGGGAGGCTGCACTTGAGTGGACTGGAGGAAGTTTAGCCATGGATGAATGAGTGGGTGGATGGAAGGCTGAGCTGGTTGGGTGGAAGAAGAGGCAGGATGGGTGGGAGGATGGAGTGATGAAGAGGATGCCAGGGTGGCTGAAGAGGATGAGCAGGGGTGGATGGAAGATGGGTAGGTGGACAGATGGAAATCTCTCTACAAAGAGATTTCCTGGGATCAGGGTTCTTCCCCCTCACCAGTGCCCCCCCCCCCCATTAGGCCATGCTTCCCTGCCCCATCCTGTATGGGACTCGGGGGGGAAACGGCACTGCAGTATGGTGGTTGTGTCCCCCTGTCCTCACCCCATCGATGCCCATCCTTACACATAGACATGCTGATGTTTCATATAGGTTCAGTGCTGCTGAATGGGGCCCAGGGGGGGCATGAGCAGCCACAGCCCCCCCCCCAGCACAGTGCCAGGCCGGTACAGGCTGAGCCAGGCACCACAGTGAGCATGGTGGGGGGGGGGGGAATCATCTAACCTTGGAGGGGCATGGGATCCGTGGCACTGTCACCCGGCAGCATGGGGACGCTGGGGCCCCAAACCCCGGGGGGGGGGGAGGGGCTGACAGACTCGTGGCACCTCAGGTACAGTGTTGCTTTCGCTCTCATCCTTCCTGCCCAGCTGCTCCTCAGCCAGCCCCTAGCCAGCTTTCTGTCCACCCGCCTGCCCAGCCTTCCTTCCATCCACCCGTCTGTCTGTCCATACATCCCTCTATCTATTAACCCATCCATCCACCTATCTGACCATGCACACATTATCTATCCATTCAGCTGTTTGTCCATCCACCCTTTGTCCACTTATGTGTGCATCCATCTATCCAGAATCCAGCCATCTGCTCATCTATCCATCTGTCCATCTGTCCAGGTATGCATTTACCCATCCACCTCTCTTCCATCTGAGCATGCATCCATGTGTCCATCCATCCATCTATTCATCTACCCATCCATCCCTCTGCCCATCCATCCATCTATCCATCTTCTGTCCGTCTTCTGGCCAGTGCCAGCCATGGGTGCCTGGCGGGTGCAGGGGCTCCACTTCCCATCGCAGCCCCACAGCCCCAACCCTGGGGCTGTCCCAACTATCCCCTGCCACATTGCTGTCCCCGCAGCAGCCCCCACGCTGGGCACCGCAGGCTGCTCCGTGCCTCAGTTTCCCCTGCAGGGACTTGTGCCAAGCAGGGGCAGCACGCAGGCTGGCAGGGACTGGAGAGGAGACCCAGGCGTCCTGGCCTGGCCTTGCCCTCAGTGTCCGGGAGGACGAGAGGCTTGAATCGCCCTGGGGAGGAAGAGGATGGCGGCGGTAAATGGGAGGTGACAGAGACAAATCGCTGGCGGCACTGCAGGCTCGTTTCCGTCTCCGGCGCCGGCCCCGTTCCCGGCAGCACAAAGCCCCGTGGCGGGCGCAGAAAAGGCCCTTGGAGCCACCTCAATGCCTGGCCGCTGCCATCCCCCCCCACCCCCCCCGGGTGAGGAGATGCCCCGGATGTGGCCGGGCTGGCGGGCAGAGTGCCGGGGACGTTGGAGACACGGTGGCACCTCCAGGGAGTCTCCGGGGGCCCCGCCGCTGTGGGTGGCCCTGCCACTGGCACTGCTGTGCCATGTCCTGTCCCGCTGCCTCCGGGCTGCTCTTCCCCTCCTTCCAGGGCCTTTTCTGAATGGGGGGATGTGGGGACAGGCAGGACACGGGTGCCATGGCCGTGCCACAGCATCACAGCCACTGGGTCACCCCGGCCCACGCTGACCCCAGCATTGCTGCAGCCTGTCCCCCTGCAGTGTCCCTATCCCTGGCAGATGCAGCCCTGCGGGCGTCCCTGCCCATGCCACCTTGCCGTCCCTGCAGGGACACAAGTGATGTGCAAGCTCACGGAGGAGATGGTGGCAATGGGACCTGGAGATGCCGGTGGCATGGACCTGCCACATCCCCATCCTGTTCTGAGCTGCTGTCTGTCCCTGGAGCTGCCACATGTCCTACAGCCACCATGTCCCCAGAGCCACAATTTTTCCCCAGAGCTGCTGCCTCCGGGTCTCCAGGGCTGCTATGTCCCCAGAGCCATTGTGCATCTCTGCAGCCACCACTTGTGTCCCCAGAGAGGCAACATGTCCCCAGAGCCACCACATCCCCACAGTCACCACATGTCCCCAGAGCTGCCATGTGTCCCAGGGCCACCACGTCCCCGGTGCAACCACATGTCACAGAGCCATTGTGTCCCCAGAGCTGCCACTTGTCCCCAAAGCTGCTGCATGTCATGAAGCCACAGAATCACAACAGAATGGTTGAGGCTGGAAGGGTCTGGAGATCATCTAGTCCAACCCCCCCCCTGCTCTAGCAGGGACCTCTAGAGCACATTGCCCAGGATCGCATCCAGCCGGGTTTTGAATAGCTCCAGTGAAGGAGACTCCACTACCTCTCTGGGCAACCTGTGCCTGTGCTCTGTCACCCTCACAGTAAAGTTTTTCCTCAAGCCACCACATGTCCCAGGAGCCACTGGGTGTCCCCAGAGCCACCACATCCCAGGAGCTCTGCCCATGGGCATAGGGACGTCCTCAGCCATGTGCCTGTGTGGGCCAGGTGAGCTGGCATCGGGGCTCTTCCCCGCTGGCACGGCCACCCCGTGCCTCAGTTTCCCCCGGGGATCCCAGGGACCGAGGGGAGAGATGGCCAAGGCTGTCACGCACACAGCTATAACATGGCTATAATACAGCTCCTCCTCCACACGCCTGGACACAGGTGGTCCCAGCGCCCCTACTGCTCCCCCCAAGCCTCAATCCTGGGGGTACCACCCTGCCCCCCCCCACAAAATGTCCTCCCCTGGGTCCCAGCACCCTTCTTTAGGGTTCCTGCACCCCTCTCTGGGGCCCCCGCACCCTCTCAGTTCTTGCACCCATCTCTGGGATCCCTGCACCCCTCTTTGGGGTCTCTGCACCCATCTCTGGGATCCCTGCAACCCCTCTTTGGGGTCTCTGCATCCCTCCCCAGGGTCCCCGCACCTCTCTGAGGTCCTTGGCCCTGCCAGCAGCCTTGCACACCTCTCTGCTGTCCCAGCGCCCCTCTCTGGGGTCTTTGCACTGATCTTCGGGGTCCCTGCACCCCTTCTGGGGTTCTTGCACCTGTCTTTGGGGTCCCTGCACCCTGCAGGGTCCCTGCACCCTTCTCTGGGGTCTTTGCACATGTTTTTGGGGGCCCTGCACCCCCCCAGGGTCCCTGCACCCTCCAGGGGGTGCTGGCGCCCTGGGGTCCGGGTGCCCCGGCGCCGCCTGCCCCGCGCCCTCCAGCCCCCGCCAGCTCCTGCGCCCCGGACACAGGTTGTGACAAGCTGGCGCTTGTTCCCCGGTGCCCGCGGGGCACAGCCGCACCGTTGCCACCCGCCGCAGCCTGCGCGCTCTGGTTACCCATTAACCCGCCGCCCGCCGCAGCCCCCGGGGTGCCGCGGCCGTGCGAAGCTGCGTGCAACCCCACGCGCACGCCGCCGAGGGCCCAGGCGTCCCGTTGTGGCGCCCTGACCCTGTGTGGGGGGTTGGGGACACGCCGGGGCCGGTGGCACGGCCGGCTCGGGCATCGTTCCCACACCCAGGCACGATGCCAGGCGCGTCCCCCCCTTTCCTGCCCCACGGCAGCCCCCCAAACTGGGTGCTGGGGACCAGCCCCCCCCCTTTACTGGTGGTAACTGGGAAGGGCCCCTCCCAGACCATCCCCGGCGTGGGGCAGGTCCCGTGGGGTGGCGGGAGGGAGGGGGAGGCTGTGAAAGCAGCCGGGCGCTGGGGGGGGCCGGGGCCGGGGACAGTGGTGCCTTTGTGCGCCCCGGAGGAGAGGCCTCAATGGAGCTGCCGGCGCACAAAGGCGCTTTGACGAAGCGCGCTTCGTTAGCATGCACGGCGCGCAGCCCGCTGCCATCCCCGCGGCCCCGTGTCGAACCCCCTCCACGGAGGGTCCCGGGCCGGGGGGGGGGGGGCGATGCCAGCCCTCACCACCCACCCCACTTTGCAAAGCTGCTGGCAGGCCCCCGGACACCTGGGTCCTTCACCCCCAATTTTTGCAAAGTTGGGGACACCCTGAAGCCCCCCCACCCGGTGCAGCTTTGCACCCTCCTCCCTCCGCAGCCCCCAGCGTTGGGGCTGGGTTGGGGCCACGGGGCTGTTTGCCCGTGGGCCAGGGCAGGCCAGGGGGCCCCGAGGTGGGAAACGTCCCCCTGCCCTTCCCACTGGTGTCGGAGATCAGGCGATAATTCCCAGCGCGTAATGGGAAATGGGATGCTCTGCACAGTGCACAACCCTTGTTGGACATCAGAGAATCCACTCTGCGGCGGGGGTCCACCCCCCCGGTGCTTGCCAGGGCCCCGCAAAAGCTGCGGTAGCTTATCAGCCAGGCCGGCGGCCCTGCGCTGAGCAGCCAGGGCTGCAGGTTGGGGGAAAAAAATCCCAATTTTGGCCACTTTTCAGGCACAACTTTGCTCTGCCGCCCAGGAAAGCCGCGGCGAGGCCCCGGCCGCCCCCAGCTGCGGACCGACCCCTGCGAGCTCAGGGCGACTGGATCCCGTGGCAAAGCCTGCCGCATCCCCCAGCGGCCCCCGGCAGCCGGGCTGACCGCGGCTCCCGGGCCCGCACCGGCCAGGACGCGTGGGAGCCGCGGCGGGAAGCCCGGCCGGAGCCAAGCGTCCCCACGAACCGGGAGATCTTCCAGGCGGGCCCCGGGGCCGTGGCTTGTAGCCACTTGGCCGGAGGAAGCCGGGGGCCCGAGCGGCTCCCACGGGCCCCGCTGTCCCGCCGGTCGGGGCGGACGAGGCCGGGGGGGGGGGGAGCCGAGCGCCGGCTTTGACGGAGGAGAAACGGGCGCTTATCTGGCATCGCGGGGGCGAGAGCCGGAGCTCGGCAGAGCAGAGCGACCTCGGAGCCGCAGCGCTCCCCGGGGCCGCTGGGACGAGGCCGCTGCCGGCGCCCACCGCCGCTCAGCCCGAGGATCCGCTCGGCGGCCGGTCGGAGCCGCGGCCGGGGCCCTGCCGCAGCGCAGCCCCCTGCTCCGGCAGGGTAACCCGCAGCCCGGTTAACCTGCAGCCCGATTCACCCATAGGCTGGTTAACCTGCAGCCTCACTAACCCTCAGTGTGGTTAACCTGCAGCCCGGTTAACTCGCAGCCCGGTTAACCCATGGCCTGATTCACCCGCAGCCCGGTTAACCCGCAGCCCGGCTCATCCAGGGCCTGGCTGATGCTCAGTCCAGCTAACCTGCAGCCCGGCTAACCCACCGTGGGGACAGTCGGCAGCCCAGACAACCCCCAGCCCGGGTGACGCACGGCTGGACGGCGGACGGGGCCGCCGACCCGGAGCACAGGTAACCCGGAGGCCGGGGGGCCCCGCCAGGCACCCAGCCCTCGCGTGGCCAGCGGGGACGGGGATGCCCCAGTCCCTCCCAGGCAGCTCCTCAGGTTGGGGTCATGCTCCCTTTGTCCCCCCCCCCCAGCAGGTCTGGGATTGTGCCAGGACCTCGGTGTCCCCCCCTCCGGGGCGGGGACCTGCCCCAGCGTCACGGCCCCCTGCCGGCTCCCCGCTCGCCCCGCCGGGGTCAGCACGCCCTTGAAATGCCCTTGCCCCCGGGGCCACCCGCGCTGCCGGGCCCAAACCCCCCCTGTGCAGGGTCAGCCCTGTGCCCTGGGCTTGCATGGGGACAGTGTGTGGGGGGGGGTTACAGCCCCCCCAGGGCCCCAGGCAGGGTTTAGCCTCTCCCAGCGCCAGGCTGAGACTGTCCCACATTGTTATATTGGTGGGAGGGGGGACGCAGGTGGAGCAATATGAGTGGGGCAGGACCCCGTAACCCCATCGCAGAGCCAGGGTGCCCCCCGCTGCCATTGGGGGGGCTGAGGGGTCCCCGATTTGGGACTCACTTCCCAGTGTGGGAAGAGCCCATCCTTGCAGCCTCAGGCCTCCTGCCCAGGGCACTGTAGGGATGCCCATGGGGCCTTGGGGGGGTCCTGGCACCCCCCCCGAGATACCCGAGGAGGGGAGGACAGAGGGGTGGGCAGGATAGGGGATGTGGTACCCTCTGTCCATCCTGCCGTCTGTCCGCCTGGATCCCTGATGGGCTGGAAGGGACATGGGGGACATGGGGACTTGTGACTGGGGATTTGGGGGACATGGGGATGTGGGAGAAAGGGGAGATGCAGATATAGGGATACTGGGACCAGGGATTTGGGGGCATGGGGACACAGGGGGCATGGGGACATGGGGATAGGTAGATAGGGGATAAAGGGCATGGGGACATGGGGACAAAGCAGGCATGGGGATACGGGACATGGGGATAGGAGGACATGGGGACAGAGCAACATTAGGACACAGGGATGCAGGGACAGACAGAGGGACACACCCCAGCCGAGTGGGCCGACCAGGAACGATGCCAGGCACCCCAGCCCTGCCGGGCAGCCTCTGAGGGTGGCCTGGCTGGGACGGGGGACACCAAAGCAGGGGGACGGACACACCGAGCAGGACCCCAACCCCTGTGGCGGTGGCACCACCACCCGTCCCGTCCCATCCCGTCCCGCCCGTCGGGGGACCGGTGCCAGAGCCCGGCGGCCCCTTACCTTGCTCGGGGAGGGGGCACCCGGGGGTGCCCTGGCCTCGCTCAGCCCGGCCGCCACCGGCTCCCCATGGGCTTTATGGCTCGGCGGGTCCCGGCCGTCGGTGCGAGCGGGCCCCCCCGTCCCGGTCCGCCTCGCCGGGCCCGGCTGGCACCAATTAGCGGGGCCCGGGGAGGGGGCCGGGGGGCGGGGGAGGAGCCGGCGCGGGGAGGGCCCGGGGGGGTTAATGGGGTGGAAAACGAGCCGGCCCGGCCCGGGTCACGTTACCGGCCCCGGGGGGGCGGGCACGCCGGGACCCGCCCCGCCGGGGCACCGCGCCCGGCCGCCACCGGCAGCGGCAGCGGCGCCGAGCATCGGGCAGCGGCGCCGGGCACCGGCTGCGGCGCCGGGCACCGGGCACCGGGCACCGGGTACCGGGCACCGGGCACCGGGCAGTGGCGCCGAGCATCGGGCAGCAGCGCCGGGCACCGGCTGCGGCGCCGGGTCCCGGGCACCGGGCACCGGGCATCGGGCACCGGGTACCGGGCACCGGGCAGCGCCGCCGAGCATCGGGCAGCGGCACCAGGCACCGGCTGCGGCGCCGGGCAGCGGGCAGTGGCGCTGGGCATCGGGCATCAGACACTGGCAGCAGCACCGGGCACTGGGCTCCGGGCACTGGCAGCAGCACCAGGCATCGGGCACCGGCAGCAGCAGCGGCACCGGGCACCAGCACCGGGCACCGGGCGCTGGCACTGTGCAGGGGCACCGGCACCGGGCTCTGGGCAGGGGCCTGCTGGGCACTGGCCCCCGCGCTGGGCACTATGCACCAGCGCCGGGCAGGGGCCCATCAGGCACCGGCACTGGCCACTGGCAGCGGGCAGGGGCAGCCAGGCGCCAGCGCTCACACCAGCACCAGGCACCAAGCAAGGGCCTGCTGGGCGCTGAGCACCAGTGCCCAGCGCCAGCACCAGGAAGGGTCCCACCGAGCACCCAGCACTGGACAGGGTCCCGCTGGGCACAGTAGCATCCGCTGGGGCAGCCCCCCAGAGCGGCCATGCACAGGGGACCCCCAGGGACCCCTTGTCCCTTCTCACCCCCCCCGGTGTCCCTCATCCCTCCGCCAGGTGTGCACACACGGTGCTGTGACCTGGAGGGTGAGTGCGAGTGTGAGTGTGAGTGGGTCCACGTGTGGCGGTGACAGGAGGAACTGCTGGGTGTGTCACCCATGTGCACATAGTGCATTTCCGGAGGGCGCACACACACACACACACACACACACACACACATACACACCTATGCACACGCGTGCATACACCCATGCCCATGTCTAAACACACGCCCAGAGGTGTCTCCCTGCACTCGCATGCACACGTGTACCCATGCGCACGCAGACACACACACACATGCACAGGTGCACACATGCATGCATGCATGTGCCCACAGGTGCACATACACCCCTGCACACACGTGCACACGCACAAGCGCACCTACACTTACACACACACACCCAGGGGTAACCCCACCCGCAGTTTCCATAGACCAGGGTGCTGCCCCCGAGCACATCGCTCCACCCCACGGGGGCCACACAACCAACCCCCCCCCAGCACCCCCCGGCTGCAAGCAGGGCTGACCTGTCCTGACAGCCCCTGGGGGGGGGGGGGGACAAGCCCTGGGTGCCACCCGCCCGCAGCCTCTCCCAGCCCCGATGCTCCCAGGGAGAAGCAGGGGGGCGACGCGGGGGCCCTACGCCCGGGCCAGCCCACGGGAGCACAGAGTGGCCGTGGGGCGCAGCCGCACAAGGCCCCGCTGTTCCCGGGAAGAGGCCGGTTCCCCCCCCGGGGCCAGGGCACAAAGCGCCTTTGTGGGCCGGGGCTCGGGCCAGGGAGGAGCCGGGGCCCGCCCAGGCCCCGCGCCGCAACGTGGGTTTTGCTGGGCCAGACCAGGCTCCCCCTGAGAGAGCCCTGGGCTAGTGACCAGGAAGCCTTGGCTACTGGAGCAGAGCCCTGGGCTAGCAGTGGAGGAGCCCTGGCTCCACATGGAGAACCCCCCTGGCTAGCAATGGAGGAGCCCTGGCTAGCGATGGGGGAGCCTGGAAGACAACTGGGGAGCCCTGGCTACTGAAGGAGGAGCCTGGCTAGCAGTGGGAGAGTGTTGGCTAGCAATGGGGAAGTCCTGGCTAGCAATGGGGGAGCCCTGGCTAGCGATGGGGGAGCCGTGGCTAGCGATGGGGGAGCCGTGGCTACCGAAGTGGTACCTGGGCTAGCAGTGAGAGCTGGCCCTTGCCCCCGCATGAGCGTGGAGGTGAGCCGGTGCCGCCACCCGGGTGCTGGGACACCCCAGGGACACTGTTGAGCCATGGTGCCCCGTGCCACACGCGTGTGCGTGCTGCCACACCCCCGGTGTGCCCGTGCCACAGGCGTGTGCGCGCCCCGGGGCATCGCCACCCCGGCGGGGCCGGCCCCCGGGGACCGCCCTTTCTAGGCCGTGCTGTTCCCGTGTTCCCGGGCACACGGATGTGGGACACCTGGAAATGTGCCCTGTTCCCCCCCCCCCCGCCCCACTAAGCGCTAGGCCGTGGCGCCTGCCGGGCTTGGCAGGGGACCCAGGCGTCCGGGCACCTCCGCCTGCTGTCTCTAAGCGTTGGGGCTCCCTGCCTGCAGGCGGCGGGGACACGTGTGCGGGCATGCGACACGTGCATGTGCGAGGGGTGCGCACCTGTGTGCATGCAACTGGTGCGTCATGCGTGCAGAAGCACCCCCCCCCAGCTCAGCATGTATGTTAAGCACATGTGTGTGGGTGTGCAAGGGGGGGGGGGGGTCTTTCCTGGCATATGTGAGTGTAGGACACACCTGTGCATGGGGGCTGCACATGCGACGTGTGCTTGTGAGAACAAAGCTGGCATGTTGCATGTGGTGCACACGCATGTGCGTGGCATGTAAACTGTGCAGGGGGGATGGAGTGACCCCTGTGCATGCCACACGCGTGCACACGTGTCTGGATGCCCCCGGTATGTGTGGGCCATGCGTGTGGACCCCAGCAGCCTGCGTAAGGCATGTCTGTGTCAGCCCATGTAACCCACCCGCGTGCATGGGGCAGGGAGCGCCCCCCCATGTGCGACACGTGTGCGTGGAACATGTGTTCACTGGCCTGCATGTGTGACACACGCGTGTCCCCTTGCTGGGTGCTGGCTCTGCTGGATGCCCGGAGTGGGTGGTTAGACCCAACTTGGTGCTGGCGGGTGGCCCAGGTCTGTTCTGGGGGTGACTTGGGTCAGTACCGGGGGGGGTCCCGGGCCAGTACCGGGGGTGGCCCAGGCCAGTACTGGGGGTGTCCCAGGCCGGTACTGGGGGTGGTCCGGGCTGGTACTGGGGGTGGCCTGGGTCAGTACCAGGGGTGTCACAGGCCAGTACCGGGGGGGTGTCCCGGGCTGGTACCGGAGGTAGCCCAGGCCAGTACTGGGGGTGTCCCAGGCCAGTACTGGGGGTGGTCCGGGCTGGTACTGGGGGTGGTCTGGGCTGGTATCGGGGGGGTCCCGGGCTGGTACCAGGGGTGGCCTGGGTTGGTACCAGGGGTGTCACAGGCCAGTACCGGGGGGGTCCCGGGCCAGTACCGGGGGTGGCCCGGGCCGGTACCGGGGGTGGCCCAGGCCAGTACTGGGGGTGGTCCGGGCTGGTACTGGGAGTGGCCTGGGTCGGTACCAGGGGTGTCACAGGCCAGTACCGGGGGGTGTCCCGGGCCGGTACCGGGGGTGGCCCGGGCCGGTACCAGGGGTGGCCCGGGGCGGCTGGGGGGAGCCGGGCCAGGCCGGTGCCGGGGGCGGGCGCTGCTCGGTATTTTTAGCCGAGCCGTTCCCGGTGCGCAGCCGTTGCCGTGGGAACGGCAGAGCGGGGCCGCCGGGAAGGGCCGGTCCCGGCGCGGCGCCGGCGAGGACCGAGCCGAACCGAACCGAACCGGGCCGAGCCGAACCGCGCCGAGCTGAGCGGAGCCGAACCGGGCCGAGCGGAGCCGAGCCGGGATCAGACCGATTCGGACCGAGCGGAGCGGAGCGGAGCCGGGCCGGGCCGAGCAGAGCGGGGCCGGGCCGGGCCGGGCCGGGCCGGGCCGGGCCGCCCCCGCGCTCGCCCTGCGCCATGCGCGCAGCGCCCGCGGGGTGCGCGCCCCGGCAGCGGGCTGGGCAGCGGCGGCCGCGGGGCGCTCGGTGAGTGCGGGCCGGGGGGCTGGGGCGGGCGGGGCCCGGGCAGATCGGGGGGGGGGGGTCCCGCTGCTGCCTCCCCCGGGCTCTGCGCGCCGACACCCCCCACCTGCCCCTGCGCCCCTTTTCCCTGCCTCCCCTGGCGGATCTGCCCCCCCCCCATGCCATCCAGCCCCCCCATGTCCTCACCTGTCTCTGCCCCCCGGGGGGGGTCCCTGCACCCCCGGTGCCCCCCAAGCATCCCTTCCTGCCCCCGCTCCCCCCAGCCCCAGCATGTCACAGGGCTGGGAGGGGACGCAGCAGTGGCACTGGCAGAGGTGCCCCGTCTGCCCGGATCGGGGGTTCTGGGGGGGCACCCAGCCTGCAAGCACCCCAAGCACCCACGGGTGTCCCCCCAACCCCATTAGGGGGGATGCCCCCCCCATCTGGCCTTGTCCTGCCCCATGGCCGTGGCAGGGGCAGAGGCAGAGGCAAGGCTGGCTGGGGGGCACCTGGGGCCGGGGGTGGGCACTGCTGGGTGCCCCAGGGCCCCCCAGTCCGGGGGTGTAAGGACTGGCTGAGGGTGCATGCGTGCCTGTGTGCATGCGTGTGTGTGCAAGGAGCGGCTCTGTGCATGCGTGTGTGCATGCCTGTGCATACGTGTGCGTACAGCCCGCCCCGTGTGTGTGCGCGTGTGTAGCGATCACCCCCGAGTGCCTGTACACATGGTGTGTGCCCAGTCCTGCATATTTCTGTGCACGTGGGTGTGAGCATGTCAAGCGTCGGGTGGGGGTGTCTGTGTGTGCCTGCGTGTGTGTGTGTATGTGCCGTGTGCTGGTGCACGTATGTTCATACATCTATGTGCATGGCCACACTAATATGCATGCATGTGTGTGCGTGTGCGCTCAGCACCCTAGCGTCCTCCCATGCCTTGGTTTAGCCAGTGCCCAAAATAGCTGGCGGCAGAGGGTGAGGAGGGCCCAGGCATCCTGGCAGCCGAAGGAGCATGTGCCAGCGGGTGGCTCGGGGGCAGCTGGCGGACGCCAGAGCCAGGGCCAGACGCTGCCATGGGGCTCTTAGCCACGTCCCTCCCCTTCCCCTGGCAAGAGCCTTTCCCTTCCGTCACCCCAGTCCCTCCCAGTCTGCCCAGTCCGGGGTGGTGCCACCTGTCCCCTGGTGCCCCGCAGGCTCTGAGGGTGCTGGCGCGGCGATGGCGCAGGACAACGCAGCTTTCTGCGGTGTGCCCGAGACGCCGGGCGGCGAGGCCAAGCCGCCCCCCGCGCCACCCCGGCGCCCGGGCCCTGCCAGCCGCAAGCGCCAGCGCTACGTGGAGAAGGATGGCAAGTGCAACGTGCAGCACGGCAACGTGCGCGAGACCTACCGCTACCTCACCGACATCTTCACCACCCTCGTGGACCTCAAGTGGCGCTTCAGCCTCCTCGTCTTCATCCTCGCCTATGCCGTCACCTGGCTCTTCTTCGGCCTCATCTGGTGGTTCATTGCCTACTGCCGGGGCGACCTGGACCACCTGGAGGACCACGCGTGGACGCCGTGCGTCAACAACCTCAACGGCTTCGTCTCGGCCTTCCTCTTCTCCATCGAGACGGAGACCACCATTGGCTACGGCCACCGCGTCATCACAGACAAGTGTCCCGAAGGCATCGTGCTGCTGCTGCTCCAGGCCATCCTGGGCTCCATGGTCAATGCCTTCATGGTGGGCTGCATGTTCGTGAAGATCTCGCAGCCCAACAAGCGGGCCGAGACGCTGGTCTTCTCCTCGCACGCTGTGGTCTCGCTGCGGGACGACCGCCTCTGCCTCATGTTCCGCGTGGGCGACCTGCGCGACTCGCATATCGTTGAGGCCTCCATCCGCGCCAAGCTCATCAAGTCCAAGCAGACGCAGGAGGGCGAGTTCATCCCTCTCAACCAGACCGACCTCAGCGTGGGCTTTGAGACGGGCGATGACCGCCTCTTCCTCGTCTCGCCCCTCATCATCAGCCACGAGATTGACGAGCGAAGCCCCTTCTGGGATGTCTCCCGGCAGCAGCTCGAGAAGGACGACTTCGAGATCGTCGTCATCCTCGAGGGCATGGTGGAGGCCACAGGTAACAGGGCCACCGCCACTGGCCAGGCTGGGCTTTGGGGACCATTGGGGACCCCCCCGCTGTGGTCCCCGTCATGGTCCTGCCTGGTGCTAGGAGAGAGGTGACCCCGAATCCAACCCCTGAGCTCAGCCTGGATGTGGGTCCCCCCACCCAGAATAACCCTGTTGCAGGACCCAGGGGGTCCCAGCCACCCCCTTTTCCCCCCCATGGGGATCCTCCACCTTCTCTGTCCCTGCTGAGAGGTTGGGGAAGGGGGCTGCATCCCACAGGGACACCCGGATGACAGGGACAGCCTCGGCGTCCCAGCCTGTCCCCTGCTTGCTGGGGCTGGTGGCATCAAGAACCTCGGGGTAGGGGAGGAATGGTTTGAGGGCCAGCTCAGCCTCACAGGACGCCTGGGTCCCCCTTAGCGAGTAGGGGGGTGGCACTTGCCCGTGCTCAGAAGGACATTTGAGATTCCCATGCTTCAGGACCTCTCCCCTTAGAAAGGGGACGCCTTGCCCCTCCTGTGCCTCAGTTTCCCCATTTAACACTAAGGCAGATACCAGCAGGGCTGCACAGGCCAGGGGAGGGGTGGGGGGGCAGTGCCAGGCGCTGCACAGGTCCCCCAGCTGGGATTGGGGTGCACTGGGTGCTACATGAACCCCCTAGTTGGGATCAGGGTCCTCCCTGGTGCTGCACAGGGCTCCCCCCCCCCGCTGGTATCGGGGTATCCCCTGGGCACCAGGTGCCGTGCAGTCCCCCCAGCTGGGATCGGGGTCTCCCCCATGCACCAGGTGCTGTGCAGCCCCCTCTAGCTGAGATTGGGGTCCCCCCCCGTGCACCAGGTGCTGTGCAGCCCCCTCAGCCGGGATCGGGGTCCCCCCCCCATGCACCAGGTGCTGTGCAGCCCCCTCAGCCGGGATCGGGGTCCCCCCCCCATGCACCAGGTGCTGTGCAGCCCCCTCAGCCGGGATCGGGGTCCCCCCCCATGCACCAGGTGCTGTGCAGCCCCTTCAGCCGGGATCGGGGTCCCCCCCCATGCACCAGGTGCTGTGCAGCCCCCCAGGCGGGATCAGGGTCCCTGCCATGCACCAGGTGCCGTGCAGCCCCCCTCAGCTGGGGTTGGGGTACCCCTGTGTGCCAGGCACCATGCAGCCCCCCCCAGTTGGACTGTAGGGTCCCCCTGTGCCCCGGGCACTGTGCAGCCCCCCCAGCCAGGATTGGGGTCCCCACTGGGTGCTGTACAGCCCCCCCCCCCCGGGATCAGGGTCCCCCTACCATGCACCAGGCACCATGTGGCCCTGCAGTGACAACCCTGCATGTGCCACCCCCACCCCGTGACACTGACGGGGAAACCGAGGCACGGCGGGGGCTTCCCGGCGGCGGCTGCCCCCGTGCCCAGCCCGGTGCCCCCTCCGCCGCACAGGGATGACGTGCCAAGCCCGGAGCTCCTACCTGGTGGACGAGGTGCTGTGGGGCCACCGGTTCATGTCGGTGCTGAGCCTGGAGGACGGTTTTTACGAGGTCGACTACGCCAGCTTCCACCAGACCTTCGAGGTGCCCACGCCGAGCTGCAGCGCCCGCGAGTTGGCCGAGGCGGCCGCCCGCATGGACGCCCACCTCTACTGGTCCATCCCCAGCCGCCTGGACGAGAAGGTGGAAGAAGGGACTGAGAAGGAGCGCAACGGCGCCCTGGCCAGCCCCGAGAGCGAGTCTGAGGTGTGAGGCGCTCCGGCCGCCCGGCGCCCTTGCTTTTAATAAAATACCCCCAAACCCCGACTTTGGCGGCGCCGCTCCGGGGACGGGGCCCTGTGGGCGTGCTGGGGCGATGGGGGGGGGGGGGGGGGGGCGCTGAATTTGGGTGCCTGCCAAGTGCCACCCTCCCCAGGTTCGCCCAGCCCTGGCACCCCCCGCACGGGTGCCCCCCACACCCTGGGTGTCCTCGCACACCCCGGGCCCCCCAGCTGGGGGGGGAGCACCGAGAGCCGAGGGCAGGGGGGCACCAGGGCCACAGGGCCCCCAAGATGGGCAGGGGGGCTGAGAGCCCCCCAAGCATGTCAGGGCACGGCTCAGCCTGCCCCATAGCCCTGCCCCATAGCACCACACGGCCAGAGCCACCTTGCAGCCCTGCCCTGTGGCCCCCCCTTCCCCATAGCTTGACCTGCCCCATAACTCTGCCCCATAGCCCTGCCCCAGACACCCCCAACTCCCTCATTTGCCCCCGAACCCACCTGCCCCCTCCCCTTCACCCCCCCACGCCTATCCCTGACCCACTTCCCCCCTGGCCTCGGGCTGAGCCGAACTGAGCAGGATGCAGATGGTGGAGGCACCCAGCAGCGCCGGGGGCCAGGGCCGAGCCGAGCCGGGCTGAGCTGTGCTGAGTGAAGCCAAGCCGAGCTGAGCCAGGCCAAGCTGGGCTAAGGCAAGAGGTCCAAGCCGGGCCCGGCTGGGCCGGGCCGGGCTGAGCTGGGCCGAGCTGAACAGGGCCTAGTTGGGCCGAGCTGAGCCGAGCCGGGCCGAGCCGAGCCGGGCCAAGTCGAGCTGGGCCAAGCCGGGCCGGATCGAGCCGAGCCGGGCCGAGCCGACTGGAGCTGCACCGCCTCGAACGCCCCGCCCCATGGCCCCGCCCCCTGCCTGAAGCCCCGCCCCCATGCTGCCGCGCGCCCACGTGCGGGAGGAGCGCGGCCGAGCGTGGCCGTGGGGCTGCCGGGGAGGGCAGAGCCTGGCGCCCACGCGCGGTCGAGCGCGGACGCGAGTGTGCGAGGACCACGCACACGCGTGGGGCGCACGCGCGTGTCGGTGTCGCGATGGGAGGAGACGACGCCAGCTCAGCCCCGCGTGTCCCCGCCGGGCGGCAGCTGCCGAGTGCGGGGTGGGAGGGGGCTCGGTCCGCGCGTCGGCCCGCGCGCGTGCGTGGCGAGAGCCTTCCCGCGGGGCCGGGAACGGGGGCCGGGCCCCCCTGCAGGCCGGGCGGGCGGCCCCCCGCGGGTCCGTGGCGCGGGGCCCGGCACGTGGCGGCCCGCGCGCGCGTCATCTGTTTGCTCAGCTGGGGGCAGCGGGGGGCGGCGGGGAGCGCAAACACCCCCGCGGTCCGGCCCGGCCGCGGCGCGCTGCGGGCGCTGGGCTGCGCTGGGACAGCCGGGGGGGCCGGGCGGGGCACGCTGGTTTGCACAGGGGAAGCCATGCGAGAGCGGGGGGGGGGTGCGCTGGGGCAGATGGAGCCGATGCACTGGGTTGCACTGGGAGAGCCGGGGGAGGGCGCACTGGGTTGCACTGGGAAAGCCGAGGGAGGGCGCACTGGGTTGCACTGGGAGAGCCGAGGGAGGGCGCACTGGGTTGCACTGGGTTGCACTGGGAGAGCCGAGGGAGGGCGCACTGGGTTGCACTGGGAGAGGCGAGGGAGGGCGCACTGGGTTGCACTGGGTTGCACTGGGAGAGCCGAGGGAGGGCGCACTGGGTTGCACTGGGTTGCACTGGGAAAGCCGAGGGAGGGCGCACTGGGTTGCACTGGGTTGCACTGGGAGAGCCGGGGGAGGGCGCACTGGATTGCACTGGGAGAGCCGGGGGAGGGCGCACTGGGTTGCACTGGGTTGCACTGGGAAAGCCGAGGGAGGGCGCACTGGGTTGCACTGGGTTGCACTGGGAGAGCCGAGGGAGGGCGCACTGGGTTGCACTGGGTTGCACTGGGAGAGCCGGGGGAGGGCGCACTGGGTTGTGCTGGGACAGCCCCCCTCCCCCCCCCCGCCCTTTGGTCGCCCTTGAGCGCGGCGGCAGTTGCCATGGGGATGGAGCGGCGGGGGGCGGGGCGGGGGAGAGGGGGGCGGGGCTAGGGTAGGATAGGGGTCTGGGGGCTATGGGGCAGGATGGGGGCACTGGAGATCTGGGGGCTATGGGGCAGGCTGGGGGCACTGAGGGTCTGGGGGCTATGGGGCAGGATGGGGGCACTGGAGATCTGGGGGCTATGGGACGGGCTGGGGGCACTGGGGGTCTGGGTGTTATGGGGCAGGAGGGGGGCACTGGGGGGGCTGGGATTCGCGTGGGAACAGCCACGGCTCCCGGCACAGCCGTGTCCCTGCGCACAGCCGTCCATGGGCACAGGCCCAGACACCCCCACGTCTCTGGGTACAGCCACCCCAGGCACAGCCAGCCTTGGGCACAGCCTCCGGCACAGTCACATCCCTGGGTACAACCATGCATGGGCACAGCCATGTCCCTCGACACAGCCTTGAGTACAGCCTCGGGCACAGCCATCGCTGGGCACCGCCCTGGCACAGTCACGTCCCTGGGTACAGCCAGCCAGGGGCACAGCCAGACAGAGCACAGCCGTCACCCCAAGCACAGTCGCGTCCCTGGGCACAGCCGGCCAGGGCACAGCCGTCACCCCAAGCACAGCCGCATCCTACAGCCGTGGCCTTTCCCCCCGGCTAATTTTAGCCCGTTTACGTTCCCGTTGGCTCCTCGGTGGCAGGAGTGCCCCCCCCCGGGCCCTGCCAGCGCCCCCCCTCGCCGGGGCCTGCCGCGACATACTGGGTGAAGTGGGAATGCGCTGGAGGGGCAGCAGGGGGGACCAGCCCCCCCAGAGGGGAAACTGAGGCAGGTGGCGCCCAGATGTCCAGGCTGCCCCCCAGCCCTGGGGCACCCACTCCACCTGGGGGGCCCGGACACCTGGGCCCCTGGCCTGCTCCGGCTGTGCCCTCCCAGCCCGGACACCTGGTTTCCCAGCGCTCTGCTCCCAGCTGGGGGCCCCCCACAGCCCCGGACGCCTGGGTCCCACGGCCGCCTCTAAAAGGGCAGGGCTCCGGTCCGGGACACCGGGGTCCCTCTCCTGGCTGCCACTCAGCCCGTGCCCCAGGGCTAGGAGGGGACTGGAGACCCCCAGGACCCCGTGGGGGGGTCAGGGTGGCTGTGCCCCCCCGGCCCCACTTGCCCCGGTGACTCCCGGGGGTTGGGGTGTCCCGGGGTACAGCCCTGGGCTGGGGGGGACCAGGGGGGACCTAGGAGGGGTCTGGGAGGGACCAGGGGGACTGAGGGGGACTGGGGGTCTGGACAGGGGGGTCCAGGAGGGACCAGGAGGGTCCGGGCCGGGGGAGGTCCGGGGGAGACCGGGAGGATCCAGGCCAGGGGCAGGGGGTGAGGGGGGACTAGAAGGGACTGAGCCGGGAGGGGCCTGGGGGGGGGGGCTGGGGATCTGAAGGATGGGGTCCGGGAGGGACCAGGCCGGGGGGTCCGGGGGGGCTGGGGGTCCGGAGTGGGGGGTCCGGGAGGGATCAGGCCGGGGAGTCCGGGGGGGGTGGAGGTCTGGAGGGGGGGGTCCGGGAAGGACCAGGCCGGGGGGGTTCTGGGGGGGGGCTGGGGGTCCGGAGGGGGGGGTCCGGGAAGGACCAGGCTGGGGGGGTTCCGGGGGAGGCTGGGGGTCCGGAGGGGGGGGGTCCGGGAAGGACCAGGCTGGGGAGTCCGGGGGGGCTGGGGGTCCGGAGGGGGGGGTCCGGGAGGGACCAGGCCGGGGGATCCGGGGGGGGTGGGGGTCCGGAGTGGGGGGTCCGGGAAGGACCAGGCCGGGGGGGTTCTGGGGGGGGGCTGGGGGTCCGGAGGGGGGGGTCCGGGAGGGACCAGGCTGGGGAGTCCGGGGAGGCTGGGGGTCCGGAGGGGGGGGGGGTCCGGGAAGGACCAGGCCGGGGGAGTCCAGGGGGGGCTGGGGGTCCGGAGGGGGGGGTCCGGGAAGGACCAGGCTGGGGGGTCCGGGGGGGCTGGGGGTCCGGAGTGGGGGGTCCGGGAGGGACCAGGCCGGGGGATCCGGGGGGGGTGGGGGTCCGGAGGGGGGGGGTCCGGGAAGGACCAGGTCGGGGGGTCCGGGGGGGCTGGGGGTCCGGAGTGGGGGGTCCGGGAGGGACCAGGCTGGGGGGTCCGGGGGCGGGAGCGGGGCCGAAGCGGGGTGCGGGGAAGGGGTTGGGGGCCGGGGGCCGGCAGGGCCGGCCCGGGGGGGCGCGGGAGCCGGGGGGCCGGGCCGGCCGGGGCCGGGGCCGGCCCGGGCGGGGCCGCGGAGGGTTTTTCTCCGCCGCCGCCGCCGCCGCCGCCCCCGAGTGCCCCGGGCCGAGAGCAGCGACGGCACCGCCATGGGCAGAGGGGTGAGTAGCGGCGGCCCGGGGCGCCCGCTGCACCCACCCGCGGCACCGACCGCACCCACCCGCTGCCACCCGCGGCACCCAGTGCCACCCAGCCCTCGCCGCCGGGGGCACCTCCCCACTGCCACCCCCGTGGGCACCGCCAGGCTCCCACCCCCGGCAGCGGCACCCACCCACCCACGGGGGTCCCCTGCAGCCCCCCGCCACCCCCGCTGCCACCTAGGGTGTCCCCCTGCCCCCCCTAGGGACCCTGCCATCCCCGCTGCCCCCCCCGTGTCCCTCTGCCCCCCCTTACTGCCACCCCCGTGTCCCTCTGCCCCCCCTTACTGCCACCCCGGGGTCCCACCGGCACCCCCGGATCCCCCGGACTCCCCCGCACCCCCAGCAGACCCGGACGGAGAGGGGGCCCAGGCGTCCGGGGTACGGGGGGAGGCAGATCCCCCCACCCCCGCCCCGTCCCCGTTCCCCCCAGCGGGGGAGCGAGCTAGCGGGGAAGCGGTTGCCCGGACGCCTGGGTCCTTTTCCCAGCGCCGGGAGGTGGCGGAGGGCCAGGGCTCACAGCGCTGCACTCGTGCTGCCGGGACGCCTGGGCCCCCCCAGTTTCGGGAGGGAATGGGGGGGGGACGCCTGGGTTCCCTGATTCAGTGCAAACGGGGAAGGCTCCCCCCCCCCGCGCACCCGGTGCCCAGAGCTGCCCCCACGGGGGGAAACTGAGGCACGGAGCCGGGGCCACCAGCCCGGGGTGGGGGGCTACTGCCGAGGGACCCAGGCGTCCTGGGCTGGTGCCACCCACCTGCAGCAAGGCCGGCCCGGCCGTGTCCCCCGCAGGGCCGCGGTGGCCCGGTGCCCGGCCGCTCTTCGCCAGGGTCCCCGGTGCCATGGGAACGGGCGCAGGGGTCCCGCTGGGCTGGCGCCGCTCCCGGCCCCCCCCCGCCCCCCCCACCCCCCGAGCCGCCCGGGGCACGGCCTGGGCTGCAGGTGGGGGGGGCTGCAGCCCCCCACCCTTGTCCCGGGGTGCTGTCCCCTCCTGGCACCCGCGGCGGTGGCGTGGGCTGTGTCCCCCCCCTTGCACCCCCACCCCCGTCCCGGGGTGCCAGTGGGGCAATGCTGGGGGGGGCATAAAGCGGAGCAGCCCCCCACTCTGCGGCACGGGGGACCCCGCTATCCAGGCAGGGCAGCGAGCAGAGATCGTCCCCCCGCCGGTCCCCCGGCCCCCAGCCCCGGCTGCCCGCGCAGTAACACGACCCCTTTGCTCCCAGCGGTTGTTCTTGGCACTGGGGCCATTTTCCATGACAGCATCGAGGCCGGGGCCGTCCCCGGCCCCCCGCCAGCCCCACGCGGGGGGACAGCCGCGGCCCCCCCGGCCCTGCCGCCCGCCTCGTGCCAACCGCGCCAGCACAGCAGGCAAAGCCGCCTGGGACGTGCCACCGGGTCGTGCCAACGCCGCCCCCGGCGCTGCTCTGTGTCCCCCCACCCCCAAGGGCAACTGGTGCTGAGGGGGCTCGGAGGGCCTGGCAGGGGCTCCCCCAGCCCGGGCAGCCAGTGGGGTGTTGGCACTGGTCCCTGTCCCCTGCCCACAGTGACACCCCTGGTCCCTTGCTGATACACGTGCCCTGGGCACATTGCCCTGTTTCCCGCTTGCGATGACATCCCTGTGCCCATGGTGACACCCCCTGCCCTTGGTGACATCCGTGCCTGCACTGATGACACCCGTGCCTACCTTCAGTGACACCTCTGCCTGTGGTGACATGCCAGCCTGCAGTGGCACCCATGCTCATGGTGATGCTCATGCCCACAGTGACACCTGTGCCCACAGCGGTGCCGTGTGCCTGCGGTAATGTCCCTGCCCGTGGTGTCATCCATGCCCACAGGGATGTTTGTGTTTATGGTGACACTGTGCTGATGGTGACACCTCTACCCACAGTGCTTCCTGTACCCGTGGTGACACTGTGACCATGGTGACACAAAGTGCCTGAGGTGATGCCTGTGCTTGGGTGACACCCATGCCTATGGTGATGCTTGCGCTGGTGGTGACACCATGCCAACTGTGATGCCCATGACCATGGTGACATTTTGCTGGTGGTGACACTGTACTCATGGCAATGCCCATGCCCACAGGGGCACTGAACTGGCAGTGACCCCCATACCCATGGTGATGCCTGTTACTGTGGTGACACCGCACTGGTGGCAACACCAAGCCCATAGTGAGGGTCGTGCCTGCAGAGACACTGCACTGGTGGTGACACTGCGCTGGTGGTGACCAATGCTTGTTGTGCCTGGAATGACACCATGCTGGCAGTGACACCATGCCCATGATGATGCCCGTGCCCATGATGACACTGTGCTGGTGGTGGCACTGTGCCCACAGTGATGGCTGTGCCCATGGTGACACTGGCTGGCAGTGCCACCATGCCTGTGGGGACACCATGCTGGTGGTGACACCGTGCCCGTGGCGATGGCTGTGTCCATGGTGACCATGTGCTGGTGGTGACACCATGCCCACAGGCCGGCCGGGAGTACTCGCCCGCAGCCACCACCTCAGAGAATGGGGGTGGCAAGAGAAAGCAGAAGGAGAAGGAGCTGGATGAGTTGAAGAAGGAGGTGAACTTGGTAAGGACAGGCAGCACAGGCACGGGCATGGGGGGGGGTGCGGGGACACAAGGCGCATGGCCAGGGGCTCCAGATATCGGCACGAGGATGGGTGTCAGGGCCACAGGGAGGGCAGGGTGGGGGGACACAGGTGCACCGTGGGTTTGGGGCACAATGGGGAGGAGGGATGGGTGCACTGGGGGATGGAGGGATGGACAGTGGGTGAGGTGGCTGGAGGGATGGGAGGACAGAGGGCAGGGCAGGCTCCAGCATGGTCCTGGAGGGGGGGGGACAGCCCTGGGGTGGCTCGGGTCCCAGGCCCTGTGACTTACGTACCCTCTGCCCGGGCAGGATGACCACAAACTGTCCCTGGATGAACTGGGCAGGAAGTACCAGGTGGATCTGTCCAGGGTAAGATGAGCTGCTGTGTCCACTGTGCCCACCGCGACAGGCATGCCCACAGTGCCCGTGCCCCCTGCCCCGGGCACCCGGCCCTCCCGGACCCCCCCAACCTGCCACGTCCCCTGTCCCGGCCACCCTGCCCTCCCAGACACCCCATCCCCTGCCCCGGGCACCCTGCCCTCCTGGACTCCCCGTCCCCCTGACCCACTGTGTCCCCTGCCCTCCCGGACCCCCTTGTCCCCTGCCCTAGCCACCCTGCCCTCCCGGACCCCCCGTCCCCCCGACCCACCGCATCCCCTGCCCTGGCCACCCCCCCGTCCCCCCCACCTGCTGTGTCCCCTGCCCCAGGCACCCTGCCCTCCTGGATCCCCTGTCCCCCCGACCCACTGCATCCTCTTCCCTCATGGACCCCCCCCACCCCCCTGACCCACCACATCCTCTGCCCTCCTGGACCCCCCATCCCCTTGACCTGCCACATCCCCTGCCCTCCTGCACCCTGCCCTCCCGGACCCCCCGTCCCTCCGACCCACTGCATCCCCTGCCCTCCCAGACCCCCCATCCCCCTGACCTGCCACATCCCCTGCCCCAGCCACCCTGCCCTCCCGGACCCCCGTCCCCCTGACCTGCCGTGTCCCCTACCCGGGCAGAGGAGGGTGCTCAGACAGGCGTGGGGCCGCCCGGGGGTGCTGGCTGTCGGTGCCCAGGCTGGCACCATCCCCTCACCTGCAGGGCCTGACCAACGCACGGGCGGCCGAGATCCTGGTGCAGGACGGCCCCAACGCCCTCACCCCGCCACCCACCACCCCCGAGTGGGTCAAGTTCTGCCGCCAGCTCTTCGGGGGCTTCTCCATCCTCCTCTGGATCGGCGCCATCCTCTGCTTCCTCGCCTACGGCATCCAGGCTGCCATGGAGGACGAGCCGTCCAACGACAACGTGAGGGCACCGCTGTGGCACGGGCAGCCCGGGGGCACATGGGCATGGTGGGGGTCACCGCCATCGTGGGGACACGGGCACTGTGCAGGTGTGGGGACCAGCTTGGCCAAGTGGCCTCAGCATGGGGCATGGGTTGCAGTGGGCATGGGGCATGTGCCCAGCTGGAGTACGAGCTGGGGGCACCCTGACACGGTGCCTCTGTCCCCAGCTCTATCTGGGGGTGGTGCTGGCCGCCGTCGTCATCGTCACTGGCTGCTTCTCCTACTACCAAGAGGCCAAAAGCTCCAAGATCATGGACTCCTTCAAGAACATGGTGCCCCAGGTAGGAGCCATGGGTGCCTGCACCCGGGCACCCCCCACAACACCCCTGGGCTCTCAAGGGTGCCCCATGGCATTGCCGATTCCCCATATAAAGCCTCAGGGAAGGTGGGTGCCTCGAGGATGGCACTGCCAGGTAGGAAGGACTGGGGCAAGGCCTACATGGAGGCCACAACATGGGTGGGGGGGTCCTGGCACCTTTCTGGGTGAGGGGTGCCTGTGCCACCCCTCAGGGTTCCCCTGCATCTGGCAGCAAGCGCTCGTGATCCGTGAGGGTGAGAAGATCCAGATCAACGCAGAGAACGTGGTGGTCGGGGACTTGGTGGAGGTGAAGGGGGGCGACCGGGTGCCTGCGGACATGCGCATCATCTCCTCACATGGCTGCAAGGTGAGTGGACACTGGACACCAACGCTGCCCCAGGGGGGCACTGGGGATGACGTGGGTCTGGCACCAAGGCTGGCAATGGGTGGGCACCAGGACTGGCACGGGGTGGCCAGCAAGGCTGGGGGGCGGGTCTGAGCGTCTGTGCTGAGGGGTGTGAGATGGGGCTCAGGTGGAGCTGGCCATGTCACCCAGCCATGGCCAGCACCCGCATGGCACCCATGCCCATGCTCGCCGTGCCAGGTTGATAACTCCTCGCTGACGGGTGAGTCGGAGCCGCAGACTCGCTCACCCGAGTTCACCCATGAGAACCCACTGGAGACCCGAAACATCTGCTTCTTCTCCACCAACTGCGTGGAGGGTGAGGGCAGCCAGGGGGTGCCGGGCACGGGGTGGGCACCCAGTGGGAAAGGCATTGGGAGCCCCAGCGCCGGTGGTGCCTCCAGACCCCCAATATCCCCAGTACCCCTAGGATGGGCACATGTCCCCAGTGTCTCCTGAGTCCCCTGGAAAGGTGAGTGCCCCAGTGCCCTGGTGTCCCTGATACACCTGGGAGGGGCACATCAGCTGATTCTTCTCATGTCCCCAGTGTTGGCAAATGCCCCCAGGGCCCCTTGGTCCCCTAAGTGGATGGGTGTCCCCAGAGTTCCCTGGGTGCCCCAATGTTCCTGGGCAAGCAAGTGTCCCCAGGGACCCCAGGGTCCTTGGTGTCCCCTGGTGGGTGCCCTCAGTGGTCCTTGTGTCCCCAGGGTCCAAAGTGGGCACATGACCTTCATGCCCCAATGTCCCCTGGGTGTCCCTGATGTCTCTTGGGTTGGCAAATGCCCACAGTATCCTTGGCCAGGTGGGTGCCCCTGGTGTCCCCTAAATGCATGGTTGTCCTCAATGTCCCCTGGGTGTATGGGTGCCCTCCAAGCCCCGGCACCCGGTGGGGGCACATGACCCATGCCCGTCCCCACCAGGCACAGCCCGGGGCATCGTAATCTCCACGGGGGACCGCACAGTGATGGGGCGCATTGCCTCACTGGCCTCGGGGCTTGAGGTGGGCCGCACACCCATCGCCATGGAGATTGAGCACTTCATCCGCCTCATCACTGGCGTTGCCGTCTTCCTCGGCCTCTCCTTCTTCATCCTCTCCCTCATCCTTGGCTACACCTGGCTCGAGGCTGTCATCTTCCTCATCGGCATCATCGTGGCCAACGTCCCTGAGGGGCTGCTCGCCACCGTCACAGTAGGGGCACTGGGGCACTGGAAAAGGGGGCTAGTTATACTGGGAGAGCAGGGGGACTGGGAACACTGGGGTAGCAGGTCACTGGTTATACTGGGAAGGTGCAACAGGGGTACTGGTTATACCGTGAGGGACTAGTTATGCTGGGCAGCACTTGGCTGGCCCAGGTGCTGGTGTGCTCAGCAGTCCCCAGTGCCTGCTGCTGCACCAGCAATGCCCACTGATGCCCATGGGTGCTCGCCGACACCCACGGGTGCTGCCATGCCAGGTGTGCCTGACACTGACGGCCAAGCGCATGGCGCGCAAGAACTGCCTGGTGAAGAACCTGGAGGCAGTGGAGACGTTGGGCTCCACCTCCACCATCTGCTCTGACAAGACGGGAACCCTCACCCAGAACCGCATGACTGTGGCCCACATGTGGTTCGACAACCAGATCCATGAGGCTGACACCACCGAGGACCAGTCGGGTGGGTGGCCGGCTCGGTGCCCCATCCCCTGGCACTGCCTCCCTCAGCACCTTCTTGGCTCGGCACCTGTCTGCCCTGGGTGTCCTTTCCCCTGGCACCTTTTTGCCAGGCAGCCCCATCTCTGCCTGGGCACCCCACTCCTTGCTCCTGCACCTGGATGTCACTTCCTGGCACCCCCAGCCCTGGGCATCTCCTTACCTTGGGCACCCTGAGCCCTGGGCGCCCTCTTGTTCCTGCACCCGATATCACTTCCCCGCTTACCTAATCCCTCGTTAGCCCCTTCTCCCGGGGTCTCTTTTCCCTGCCACCCTGACTCCTGGGCACCCTGGTTCCTGGTCACCTCCTTCCTTGCTCCTGCACCCAGATGTCACTTCCCTGGCACCCTGACCCCTGGGGACCCCAACCCCCAGTCACTCCCTTCCCTTAGTACCCTGAGCCCTGGGCAACCCCTTCCCTTGGACACCTTTCACTGGGGCACCCTGTCTGCAGTGGCACCCCCTTCCCCAGGCACCTCTTGGAGCCCCTGGGGCTGGGGCACTGCCCCGGCCGAGCTAGCCCAGCCAGAGAAGGTGGGGGACACTGCAGGGGAGCCCTGACGCAGCTGATGGGCATGGGGCATCCCGCAGGGGCCACCTTCGACAAGCGCTCGCCCACGTGGGCAGCCCTGGCACGCATCGCTGGGCTCTGCAACCGCGCCGTCTTCAAGCCAGGCCAGGAGAACATCTCCATTTCCAAGGTAGGCAGCCGCCCAGGTGCCACCGGGGTGGCCCTGGTGCCACCCATCCCCACCATCGCCCGCGGTGCCTGTGGTGTCGCTCAGCGCCTCTCTGTGCCCCAGCGCGACACGGCGGGCGACGCGTCCGAGTCGGCACTGCTGAAGTGCATCCAGCTCTCATGCGGCTCCGTCAAGAAGATGCGGGACAAGAACCCCAAAGTCACTGAAATCCCCTTCAACTCCACCAACAAGTACCAGGTGCGCCCTACTCAGGCAGGACCATGGCACTAGCCCCAGCACCAGGCAGGATGCCGAGTGCCAGCCCCGTGGGTGCATCATGCGGCGCCGGGAGTGGGACAGCTCATTTGGGGTGCTGCCACCCCTTCGAGCGCCGTGCCCGGTGCCACCCGTGCCCCCTGTGCCTGCAGCTCTCCATCCACGAGCGGGAAGACGACCCGCAGAGCTACCTGCTGGTGATGAAGGGCGCCCCGGAGCGCATCCTGGACCGCTGCTCCCGCATCCTGGTGCAGGGCCAGGAGGTGCCACTGGATGAGGAGATGCGCGAAGCCTTCCAAAACGCCTACCTGGAGCTGGGCGGGCTGGGCGAGCGCGTCCTGGGTGAGGGCACCTGGCCCGGTGGGTGCTGGAGGCGTGGGGAGCGTGGGGGGCACAGGAGCTGGGGGGCGCATAGTGTGGGGGGACTGGGCCAATGGGGAAGTGGGAATGTGGGGGATGGGGTCACAGGGTGATGGGGAGCAGGGGAGTATGTTGGGGGTGTAGGGTATGAGGACATGGGGACACAGGGACACGGGGGCAGCAGGACATGGGGCAATGGGGGGCACAGGGAGCAGAGGGACATGCGGAGTGGGGGGCACAGGGAAGACGGAGGATAGGGGACATGGGGGACAGGGACAAGGGGGCATGAGGACAAGGAGAAAGGAGGACATGGGGGCACGGGGGTATGGGGACAAGGGGACACGGGGGGCAGGGGGATGTGGGGACAGAGGGGGAGTATGGAGACATGGGGACATGGGGACACAGGAGCATGAGGGGATAGGTGTATGGGGGCTTGGGGGCACAGGGCAGAGGACATGGGGTGTGGAGGACATGGGGGCACAGGAGTATGGGGACATGGGGATATGGGGGATAGGGGACATGGGCAGACCAGGCATGGGGCGATAGGGACATGGTGGGGAGAAGGGACATGGGGGACATGGGCCTGGATGGCAGTGGTGAACAGAGGCAAGGGAGACGGGACATGAGGCACATGAAGGGACTTCAGGCCAAGGTGGGGCCCAAAGGACATGGGGATATGGGAGAAAGAGGAATGGAGGCCATGGGGCAGGCGAGGGGAAGGTGTATGTGGGGGACGCCTGCACTAGCGTCACCCGCTGGTGCCCACCAGGTTTCTGCCACCTCTACCTGCCCCCGGACAAGTTCCCCCGCGGGTTCAGGTTTGACGCCGACGAGATCAACTTCCCCACCACCAACCTGTGCTTCGTGGGGCTCATGTCCATGATCGACCCGCCCCGTGCCGCCGTGCCCGACGCCGTGGGCAAGTGTCGCAGTGCTGGCATCAAGGTACAGCCCTGCAGGCAGGGCGCCGTGCCTGGGGGCCCAGGTGTTCGGGTCGTACCCCATGAGCTTGTCACTGCAGGGTTAATGCTGCCTGGAGTAGGCAGGGGGCCAGGCCCAGCTCTGCCAGGGAAGGACCCAGGTGTCCTGGCTGCCCTCACACCTGCCCCGTGCCCCAGGTGATCATGGTGACCGGGGACCACCCCATCACAGCCAAGGCCATCGCCAAGGGCGTGGGCATCATCTCGGAGGGGAATGAGACGGTGGAGGACATCGCTGCCCGCCTCAACATCCCCGTCAGCCAGGTCAACCCCAGGTAGGTCACAGCACGGCCTGGCATGGTACAGCCTGGCAGGATGTAGCATGACACAGCCTGGCACAGTGCAGCATGGAGTGACATGGCACAGCCAGCACAGTGCAACATTGCACATCCCAGCATGGTGTGACGTGGCACAGCCGCATGGTGCAGCCTGGCACATCCCGGCACGGTGTGACACGGCACAGCCGGCCGGGTACAGCCTGCCACAGCCCAGCCTGACTGCTGTGGCCCTGTGGGGCCTGGGCTGGCGCCGCTCAGGCGTGCCGTGCCCACAGGGAGGCCAAGGCCTGCGTGGTGCACGGCTCCGACCTCAAGGACATGACGTCGGAGCAGCTCGACGAGATCCTCAAGAACCACACAGAGATCGTCTTCGCCCGCACCTCGCCCCAGCAGAAGCTCATCATCGTGGAGGGCTGCCAGCGCCAGGTGGGCGCCCTGTGCCCCTTACACCCTTGCCTGTGCCCCCCATGTCCCCTCTGCTCCTTTGACCCCCAGGACCTGCCACTTCCCACACTGCCGGGAACCCAGTGACCCAGCCCCTCAGGGCTGCCCATGGGGCTGGTGGGCGCCAGCGCTCCGGGTGCCCACCTACCCTGGATCTCACCCCGAGGTGGCCCTCCGTGCCACCGTGGGCACGGGGCTGAGCCCACAGTGATGCCTCATCCTGCCCAGGCTGCCAGGCCCACTCCATCCCTGTCTCCTGCCACCAGCAGTACCTGGCGCCGTCCTGTCCCCAGCAGTGCCCTCATCTCCTTGTGCCTGGTGTTGCCCTGGTTCCTTGTGGCTCAGGGTGCCCTGGTCCCCTGTCCCTGGCATTGCTCTGTCCCCGCACCCCAAGGTGCCCTGACCCCCCCGTGCCGTGCCAGGGTGCCATCGTGGCTGTGACGGGCGATGGGGTGAACGACTCGCCAGCGCTGAAAAAGGCCGACATCGGCATCGCCATGGGCATCGCCGGCTCCGACGTCTCCAAGCAGGCGGCCGACATGATCCTGCTGGACGACAACTTCGCCTCCATCGTCACCGGCGTGGAGGAAGGTCGGTGCCCAACACAGCAGGTGACGGGGGCACCGGCAGGGCCAGGTGTCCCCATCGCCCCTCCTTGCCTGCCATGGGCCACCAGCCATATGGGCTGGGTGTCACCACCCCCCTGGCACCCGCCTGCCCTGGGTCACCTCTCCCTGTCCCTCCCCGGTGGCACCTCCGGGAGGGCACCCGGTGACCAGCCACCCTGGGACCCCCTGCAGGGCGCCTCATCTTCGACAACCTGAAGAAGTCCATCGCCTACACCCTGACCAGCAACATCCCTGAAATCACCCCCTTCCTCCTCTTCATCATCGCCAACATCCCGCTGCCTCTGGGCACCGTCACCATCCTCTGCATCGACCTGGGCACCGACATGGTGAGGCCATGGGGCGGTTGGCGAGGCATGGGGTGCAGAGATGCCGGCAGGGCACCCGCTCACCTACTGCCCACCCAGGTCCCTGCCATCTCCCTGGCCTACGAGGCGGCCGAGAGCGACATCATGAAGCGGCAGCCAAGGAACCCCAAGACAGACAAGCTGGTGAACGAGCGGCTCATCAGCATGGCCTACGGGCAGATCGGTGAGGGCACCGCCGGGTGTGCTCACCCAGGGACTCTGGGGCACATCGGGGACCCACCAGGGGCATCAGGACACCTGCTGGGGAGACCAAGAGCACCAGGTGGCACCCTGGGCATTCACTAGTGACACCAGGTCACGCACTGGTGATATTAAGGGCACAAGTGGCACCCTGAGGACCCACTTGTGAAAACAGGGCACCCACTCATGACACCTGGTCATCCACCCTGGTGATACCAGGGCCACCAGATGGCACCTGAAGGCACACTTGTGATACTAGGACACACATTGGTGACACCAGGGCACCACTCACGACCCCAGGGTACCCATTGGTGATACCACGGGCACCAACTGGCACCCAAGGACCCCCTTGTGACCCCAGGGCACCCACTCATGACCTCTGTGCCTCATGGCACCCTGTGGCACAGAGCTATGCCCCAATTAGCAGTGCCCTGTCACCCTGTGCTCGGGGGGGACCCTGTTGGACAGCAGGGGACCAAGAGCACCAAGTGGTCCCAGGGACCCCTGATGGCACCGGGGACACCCATGGCTAAGGTGCCCGGTACCTGCAGGGATGATCCAGGCGCTGGGCGGCTTCTTCACCTACTTTGTAATCCTGGCGGAGAACGGCTTCCTGCCCTCCACCCTGGTGGGCATCCGCCTCGCCTGGGATGACCGCTCCACCAACGACCTGGAGGACTCCTACGGGCAGGAGTGGGTGAGTGCCGTGCCGTGCCATCCTGTGCGAAACCATGCAAGGGGCTTTAATCCCTTGCACACCTTCCCTCACTTGCTTGCACGACTGTGGGAGCCATATTCCTCTTTCTGCATTCGCGCACCACCACGCGTGCTTCCGTGAACATCCGGATGCGCCGTTTACTCGTTTCCACACCCATGTGCTCATTCCCATGGCTGTGCATGCACGAGCTGCCTGTGCACTCCTGTGCCCACACCTGTGCACTTGCACACTGGCGGGGCAGCACGTGCATGCCTGGGCACGGGCACCCTTGACTGTGCAGATTTGCACGCTCACATGGTTGCACGTGGCACTCACCCACGCTTGTCTGCACTTTCTCTGCCGCGCAGAGCTCTGGTCTCACCCCTAGCCCCCTGTTCTTGCACGCTCGCTGGTGCACAACTGCCTCGTACAAAGCCGTGGGTGTGGGGGCTGGCCCCAGGCGCGTGGCCGTGCCACCGGGCTGAGGCCACGCCACGCGCCCCCACAGACCTACGAGCAGCGCAAGGTGGTGGAGTTCACGTGCCACACGGCCTTCTTCGCCAGCATTGTCGTGGTGCAATGGGCCGACCTCATCATCTGCAAGACCCGTCGCAACTCCGTCTTCCAGCAGGGCATGAAGTGAGTGTGCCCCGGCTCAGGTGGCCCCAGCCTCGTGCGATGCCGGCTCTGCCGGCTCCTGGCAGGGGCACAGGGAGGGTGCTAGGCTCCCGGGTGCTGGGTCTCCTGCATCACCCCAACGCTGCTGTCCTGCAGGAACAAGATCCTCATCTTCGGGCTGCTGGAGGAGACGGCGCTGGCGGCGTTTCTGTCCTACTGCCCGGGCATGGGGGTAGCGCTGCGCATGTACCCGCTCAAGTGAGTGCCCACCGGGGGCTGCGCCCATGCCTGGAGCCCCCCCAGCTCTGCGGCATTGCCCGGGCATGGTGCACCCACAGTGCCCGGTGCCTCTGATGCACCTGGTGCCTCCGCTGCACCCGCTGCTCCTGGTGACACTAACGCTGCCCCGCGCAGGGTCACTTGGTGGTTCTGCGCCTTCCCCTACAGCCTCCTCATCTTCGCCTACGACGAGGTGCGCAAGCTCATCCTGCGCCGCTACCCTGGTGGTGAGTGTCACCCATGGCCCCCAGCACCAGCATGGAGCCCTGAAACACCCCAGGGTGGGCAATGTGCCCCCCAAGCCCCTCTTGTGCCCCCCAATGTGGGCTTTGCCCCCCTGGGGGCACCCAAAGGGCTTTGGGGCAGATGAGGGTGAGGGCACATTGCAGGGCACCTGAGGAGATGGAGGTATGAAGGGGGAGGGGGCACCCAAGGGGATTTGGGGGCATCGAGGGGTGGTGGGGGCACTCAAGGGGGGGTTGGGGAACATCCTGGGGGATGGGGTATACGCAAGGGAATGGGGCACACTGGTGGAACAAGGGGACACCCAGGATAGGTTGGGGGACACCCAGAGGGGCTAGGGGGCATCCAGAGGGGCTGAGGGATGACCAAGCGGCGGGGGGCACCCAAGGGGAATAGTGAGCACCCATGGGAGGGATGCCCAAGAGTGGTGGGGGGGCACCTAAGGGGGCTGAAGAACTCCCACGGGGGCTGAGGGCACCCAGAGGGGTAGGGGGCACCAAGGAGGGTGGGGGACAGGCAGAGGGGCCACCTCCAGCTTGCCCCCCACTAATGCGCACCCCTTTCCCCAGGCTGGGTGGAGAAGGAGACCTACTACTAGGTGCCAGCATGGGGCGGCCCCCACCAGCACCCGGGGGCACTGAGACCCCCACCCAGGGGTGCCGGGAGCCCCACTGTCCCCCTCAGATGCGCTGTCCATGTTAACCTTTAACTGTGGCCCCGGTACTAACCCCAGGGCTGGCACTGCCCGGGCACAGCCGGGGGGTCCCATGGGACCCAGGCGTCCGGCTCTGGCCCTGGCCCAGGGAGTGCTCCACGTGGGGACCCCGATGCCCCCCGATGTGAGCACCCAGACCCCGTCCCCCCTCCTCCCCTCTTTTTTAGTAATAAAATGATTTAAGCCCGTTCAGCCATGCCCACCCTCTTCTCTGTGCCCGGGGGGCACATGCCAGTGGCTGGGGGGGAGGGGACAAAGGGGTGGAGGGATTTGGGGACACAAAGGATGGGGGGACATGGGACAGGGTTTGGAAAGGTTTGGGGAGCCTGACAATGTCCCCCGTGTTCCCCAGGTCCCCCATGCCTTGATGCCCCCCAGGTCCTCCATGTGCTCCAGGTCCCTCTTGTCCCCATGTTCCCCATGCTCCCCGCGTCCCTTGTGCCTTGATGCCCCCCAGGTCCCCATGTCCCTCATGTCCCCTATGTCACCATGCCCCCCCATGCCCCCAGGTCCCCCATTCCCTTGTGCCCCCCAGCGAGTGGCGCCCTGCGGTGGCTGCCCCCGTGGGGCTGAGCCCAGGAGCTGGGAGGGGCAGCACCAACCCCCCCCCCCGGCATTTCTCACCACCCAAAATACCGGCAGCTGCTGGGTATAAATAACCCGGCTGCCTTGCGGCTGCCCGCGAGCATGGGCACCTGTCCGGCTCCAGCACCCCGGGGACCCCGGGGACCCACCACCCCCGAGCCAGGGTGCCCCCACTGCTGGCGGGTGTGCATGCAACACCTGTGTGTGTGTGTGTGTGTGTGTGTGTGTGTGTGTGTGTGTGTGTGTGTGTGTGTGCGCACATGCGTTTCCATAGCTGTGTGTGCACAAGCAGGTGCGCACTTGTGCTGCTGTGCCTGGCTGTGCGCACAAGTGCCCTTGTGTGTGCACACGTGTATGTGCATCCGTGTGCATCAGTGTGTACTCGTGCAGGGATGCACATGAGTGTGTGTGTGCACACACTCCCGTGTGCACCTGTGCACGAGGGCCCCACAGCTCTGTGCGTGTGTGTGTGTGTGTGTGTGTGTGCACACAACACGTGTGTGCTCACGTCTAGAGGCACGCGTGTGCACCTACCCAGATGCATGTGCGCACCTGTCGGTTTGTATGCACACGAGAGTCCAGCTGTGTGCACGCTTGCATGTGTGAGTGTGTGTGTGTGTGTGTGTGTGTGTGTGTGCATGTGTGCGCGCGCCTATCCATGTGCCCTGGCACCCTGGAGCCCCCCCGGTACCGCAGCCCGTGATGCAGAAGTGGGGGCCTGCAAGCACCCCGAGCTGAGGGTCTGGCACGTCCCTCACCCGCCCGGACGCCTGGGTCCTCGTCCTGCGGGCTGGGAGCCGTTGTGCCCCGCTGGGGTTCGGGGTGCCCCCGGCAGAGGCACGGGTGCTGCTGAGTCGGCAGCGTGGGTGGGGGCGCCGGGTCCGGCCCCGCTCAGGTTTCGCCCGGAGGGTTTCAGTGTCCGCCGAGGTTTAAAAATAAGGAGGCTCCGACTCAGGGTCATTCGAAACCGGGGCTGGCGCCGTGGGGGGGGGGGGGGGGGGGGGGCGGCCAGCACAGCCCAGCACGGCTTGGTCTGGCGTGGCGTGGGCCAGCGTGGCACAGCCTGGTGTGTCCAGCGCGGCGGCATGGCCAGCCCCCGGTACGGGGCACGAGGCCCCACTGCCCCCCGGAGCTGCTGCACCAGGCATGGGGCACAGGGCTTGCGGCCAGCCCCATGGCACCTGCTGGACATGAGGGTCCTGGCACCCTGCAGCACCCGCTCCTGGGGTCCCAGACTTCCCATGTCCCTGGGCACGGGGGTCCTGGCTGCCCCACAGCACCTGTGGGGTGGGGGGGTGCAGGAACCCCACTTCCCCAGACATGGGGGTCCTGGGCTCCCATATTCCCCTCCACAGGGGTCCTGGGCACCTCATCTGCCCAGACACAGGGGCTCTGGGCACCCATAGTGCACAGAGGTATGGGGCACCGCACAGCCCACCCATGGTGGCCCCAAGCACCCCACCTGCCCAAGCATGAGGGTGCTGGACACCCCCAGCCCTTGCCCAGAGGGTCCTGGGCACCCTACCTCCCACATGGAGGGGGGGGGTCCCAGGCACCCTGCAGCCCCCACATGGGGGACCCAGGTAGCCCACATCCCTTAGCACAGGGCCCTGGGCACCTGCAGTCCTCACATGGGGGTCCCCAGCACCCACCTCCTTGGCCATGGGGGCCCTGGGCACCTGCAGCCCTTGGACGGGGGGTGCTGAGTCCCTCTTCCCCCTCCAGCCACTTTGTGCTCCCCCCATGCCCCTTGCACCATTGGTGTCCAGAGAGTCCAAGGCAGGTGGCCATGGGGGTTCCCCAATGCCCGAGTTGGTGCCTGCTGAGGGGGCGGACAGGCCCCAGTCCTGGGGGTGAGGGATGGGGGTCTGGGCTCCCCACCTGGGGAGGGGTCCATTTTTCCGCTGACCCAGTGGTCATCAGGTCCAGTGGTTACCCGATATGAAGGGGACAGAGGTGACAAAATATCGTCATCCCCCCACCACCTTTCCTGATAGAGCCAGGCAGCTGGCGGCCATGGGGCTGGGGGCTGCTGGACCCCCAGCTGCAGTGCTCCGAGAGGGGGCACCTGCCAGGCCTGGCCCTGGCTCCTATGGGTCCCTGGGGACGCTGGGGTTTAGGGGCTCTGGGCTGCACCTGGCTGGAGGGGGCAGTTTGGGGCAAGGGGGCAAAGCCAGATTGGGGAGAGGGCTGCCAAGGGCCTTGCCAGGATGCTGGACCCCCATCCCCATGCTCTCAGGGCCAGCCCTGGTGCATCCCCATCCCCATCCAGGGACCCTGTGGGACCCCAAGGCTGGGGTGGGGACCAGCCGCCTGGGTGTCCTCCAAACCCAGCGGGGACCACGGGGACCCCAAGGCTGGGATGGGGACCAGCCACCTGGGTGTCCTCCAAACCCAGCGGGGACCACG
Organism: Struthio camelus; assembly: GCF_040807025.1. Classification (NCBI taxonomy): domain Eukaryota; kingdom Metazoa; phylum Chordata; class Aves; order Struthioniformes; family Struthionidae; genus Struthio; species Struthio camelus. The sequence goes on from NC_090971.1 coordinate 568,727, forward strand.
GGGACCCCAAGGCTGGGATGGGGACCAGCCGCCTGGGTGTCCTCCAAACCCAGCGGGGACCATGGGGACCCCAAGGCTGGGATAGGGACCAGCCACTGGGGAGTGCCCATATCCCAGCGGGGACCAGCCGCCCGGGGGAGCCCCGTGTGCTGGGGGCAGGGCTCAGGGACGGCGGGGAGCCCCCAGTCCCTGCTCTGTCCCCTGCGGGCCCCGGGCCGGTGACCCCAGGCTTGACTCCTTATTTTTAGCCTCCCTCCTTCCCCCCCGGCACCTTCTCTCCGGCTCCTTTTTCCTTTCTTAATATGGTGCTGGAGCCCGGCCGGTGAGGATGGAGGGAAGGAAACAGGCGGAAAAGGAGGGCTGCGGCCCCCCCACGGCAGCTGGGGTCCCGGGGGCACCCTACAGGGTGCCGGGGGTCAGGGGTGGGGACCGGGTGCCAGGCTGTCCCCGTGTCCCCCGTGTGGGGGCGGCGGGTCTGCGCCCCCGGGGTACGGGCTGCGTCCGCCTGTCCCCTGCGCGGGGTGTCCGTCCGCCCGGGCCGGAAGGGGCCGTGTCTGTCCGTCCCCCCCGGGGCTGAGCGGCTGCTCCCCCCGCAGGGGGCCGTGTCTGTCCGTCCCCCAGACCGGTCTGCTCATCCCGGCCAGGCTGGGTCGGTCTGTCTGTCTGTCTGCCCCTCCCGGAGCAGGAGGGCACCGTCTGCCTGTCTGTCTGTCCGCCCTCGGGGCTGTGTCCGTGTGTCCCCGGGGACGTCGCCCGAAGCCGGGGCTGTGCTCCCGTCCCGTCCACCCTTGAGTCCGTGCCCCCGCGCCCGTCCATCCGTCCGTCCGTCCGTCCCGCACGGGCCATGCGGGGCTGGGGGTGGCCGCTGGCCCTGCTGGCGCTGGTGGCCTGGGTCCTGGGGCCAGCGGGGGCCGAGGAGGGCCTGGACTTCCCCACCTACGACGGCGTCGACCGGGTGCTGGCCGTCACCAGCAAGAACTACAAGGCGATGCTGAAGCGGTTCCCGGTGCTGGCCCTGCTCTACCACGAGCCCGTCGGGAGCGACCGGGCCGCCCAGCGGCACTTCGAGATGGAGGAGCTCATCCTGGAGGTACGGGCGCCGGGGCACCCGTGGGGACGGGGACACCCTGGGGACAGGCACCCGCCCTGGGGCACCGGGGGACAGCAGGCGACTGGCAGCTCCTGGGGCACCGGGGCACCAGCATGGCCCTGGGGACACTGGTGGGAACTGGGGGAGACTGGTGGGACAGGCACCAGCACTGGGGCCCAGGCACAGCACTGGGGACACTGGGAAGAGCTGGGTGACCAGGGGACAGCAGCAGGGGGGACCCAGTGGGGACCAGGTGACCAGGGGCCACCAGCCCAGCACCAGGAGGACCAAGGGACACCGGTGGGACGGGCACCAGCACCAGCACAGCACTAGGGGCACCGGGGGGGCAGGTCACCAGCACCGGGGACACAGTGGGGACCGGCATGACACTGGCGGCACCAGTGGGGACGCTGTTGGGACAGGCACCTGCACCGGGGTCAGGATCTTGGCACCGGGGGGCACCGGGGGGATGAAGACACTGGGGACCACTGGCACCCAGGGGGGACCGGGACACCAGGGTCACAGGCATGGGGGTCCCAGGGGGGACCTGGGGGCACTGGGCATACGGGCACTGGCACTGGGTGGACTGGGAGATGCTGGCATCAGGGGACTATCACCGGGGGGACCAGGGGCACCCAGGGGACTTGCACGGGGGGAGGGCCTGGGGGCACTAGCCCAAATGGGGGGAGGGACCTGCCTGGGTGGGGGGGTGACCAGCGCTGGAGGGTCCGGGGGAAGGCAGGGACTGGCTGGTTTGGGGCAAAGCAGAGCGTTGCTGGGAGGGGACACAGGGCTGGGGGCCACCGGGCCCGGGGGGGGCTCACCCAGGTTGGGGGGCCCACCGATGGGGGTACCGGGATGCCTGTGGGTGCATGGGGGGGGGACCTCAGGGCTGGGGGGTGCCTGTGGCCCGGCCGCGCACCGGCAGCTATATTTGCCCTCTCCATACTTGGGCTGGGGGCAGGCGGGTGCCCCCCCCCCCCAGCACCCAGAATAGTCTCCGGCCGGCCGAGCCCGGCCGGCTGCCAGCGCTGCCGGCCGCTGCGGGGACACGGGCGCCGGGGCTCAGGAGGGGATGGATGGAGGGGTGGGCAGACGGACGGGTGGAGGGATGGAGGGTAGACTGGCAGATGGGGGAGCTGTCTCTAACGACAGACAGACAGATGGACACCCCAGCCAAATGCACACATGCACACGGACGTGCACGGACCCCCCCCCCGCCACTGTTTTCCCCCCGGGTGCGTGCCTGTGCCCAGGTCCCCGTGCAGCCGGGGCCGCAGCACCACCGGTGGCACCGCCGGTGGCATGGCTCGGCCCCCCGATGCCGTGTCCCCAGCCCTGAGGCTACACCCCCCCCCAGCTGGTAGCCCAGGTCCTGGAGGACAAGGGCGTCGGGCTCGGCCTCGTCGACTCTGAGAAGGACGCGGCTGTGGCCAAGAAGCTGGGTGAGGACAATCCCCAAAACTCCCAGCCCCAGAGCGGGGCTTGGGGTGGCCCTGCCACAGGCTGGGAACAGGTCTGGGTGCAGGGACCCCCCCAAACCCCCCCAGCCTGGCACACGTACCTCCCTGCATCCCCCCAAACCTGGCACCGGGACCTCCCAGTATCCCCCAGTTTGGCCCAGGTACCTCCTGCATCCCCCCAAGCCTGGCACCAGGACCTCCCAGTATCCCCCAGTTTGGCACAAGGACCTTCTTCTCCCCCCAAGCCTGGCACAGGGACCCCCCCCCTGCATCCCTCCCAGCCTGGCACCGAGACCTCCCAGTATCCCCAGCCTGGCACAGAGGCCCCCCACCATGCCCCCCAAGCCAGGCCCAGGGCCCCCCTGGTTCCCCCCAGCCCAGCCACCAGCCCCTCTCCGAGCTGGCAGCCCCCCATCCGGGTGCCCGCTGACGCCGTGGCTGCACAGGCCTGACGGAGGAGGACAGCATCTACGTGTTCAAGGAGGACGAGGTGATCGAGTACGACGGGGAGCTGGCAGCAGACACCCTGGTGGAGTTCCTGCTGGACGTGAGTGCTCCTGCCCAGACCGAGGGGACCCCGGTAGCCGGGAACCCAACCCCCCCACCAGCTCCACTCCCTGGGACCCCCTTCTCCCAGCCCAGAGATGAGGGGACCCAGGCGTCCTGGATGCCAACCCCTCACCCCACTCCAATGTCTGCACCCCACTGCCCTCCTGCATGCCACGAGAGCGCCCAGGAGTCTGAGCACCCAAACCTCCCGTTCCAACCCCTCCCTTCTTGTGGCTATGGGAAGGACCCAGACATCCTGTCCCCCCACCCTAAATGTCTGACTTTGAGAGACTTTTGGGTTCTGACCCCCCACCCATCCCAGGTGCTAGAGGATCCTGTGGAGTTCATTGAGGGCGACCATGAGCTCCAGGCCTTCGAGAACATCGAGGACGACCCCAAACTCATTGGCTACTTCAAGAACGAGGACTCAGAGCGTACGTAGGGCCAGAGCTGGTCACCCTGTGCATCCCATCTCCCAAGGTGGCCCAGCCCCAGGCCCTCTCTCCATCCATCCAACCACCCCAGACATGGCCATCCTTGCACATATCTCTCCATCATCTCTCCATACATCCTCCCATCCACACATCAACTATGCATTCATCCACATCCATCTGTCCCTTCCCTCCGTCCATCCCTCTCTCCTTCATCCTTCCACAGTGGCCCAGCCACACGCTCTTCCCTGTCCACCATCTATTCATGTGTGCACCTGGGCATCTACATGTCCAGGCATATGTCTGTCTTTCCTCTCTCACACACATCATTCACATGTCATCCCTTCACTCATCTACTTTCATGTCTGCTTGTCCCTCTCATCCTCCTACCCACATGTCCTTTCATTTACTACCCACATGTCCTTTCATTTACTCGCCCTTCCACCCTTGTGCTTACTCACCTGCTCATCCTTCCATCCAACTATCCACTTACCCATCCATCCATCCATCCATCCATCCACTTATCCATCCATCCATCCATCCACTTACCCATCCATCCATCCATCCATTCATCCATCCACTTATCCATCCATCCATCTCCCCATCCATCTCCCTAGCTCTCTACCAGCACATTATGCCATCCAACCTCCCCATAACCGGGTCAGGGACTGGCTGCAGGCCCTCTAGTCTGGAACAGGATGTGGGGACAGCAGTGAAGGGGGCAGGACGGCACTGGGGACTGATCAGGATAACCCTGGACACGTTTGGGACCTCGGGAGGTGGGGGTCTAAACTGGAGCCAGAGCCACCAGGATGGATCTGGGCTGGGGGTGCCTGGTGCTGGTGCTGGTACCTGGCTCCTGATGCCCACTCTGAGCTGGCTCTGCTCCCTCAGACTTCAAGGCCTTCGAGGAGGCAGCAGAGGAGTTCCACCCCTACATCCCCTTCTTCGCCACCTTTGACAGCAAGGTACGAGGGGCCCTGGGGACAGATAACAGGTTTCTGCCCCTCTCATCATTGTGGGGGAGGGTCCCGGCATGGCAGGATCGGCTCTTAGTGCCAGTGCTCATGGGTGGCTCAGGGATCTCTGACCTCTGCCCAAGGTGGCCAAAAAACTGACCCTGAAGCTCAATGAGATCGACTTCTACGAGCCCTTCATGGATGAGCCAGTCACCATCCCTGACAAGCCCAACAGCAAAGAAGAGATCGTGGAGTTTGTGGAAGAGCACAAGAGGTATGGGGACCCTGGGAGAGCTGAAGGGGCCAGCGGGGTAGCTGCTGGGAGGGAGGGGGCTGTGGGGACCTGTTTGCCAAGGGGACCTGTTTGATATGGGGAGATAGTTGCCATGGGGAACTAGTTACCATGGGGATCTGGTTGCTGTGTAAGATAGTTGTCATTGGAGCTGGTTGCCATGGGGAGCTGGTTGCCATGGGGAGGAGGTTAACATGGAAGGTGGTTGCCATGGGGAGGAGGTTGTCATGGGAGGTGGTTGCCATGAGGAAGTGGTTGCTATGGGGAGGAGGTTGTCATGGGAGGTGGTTGCCATGGGAGATGGTTACCATGGGAGATGGTTGCCATGGAGGAGGTTGCCATGGGGACAGGGACTCCTGGGTGAGGGTGGTGGGGCGGGGGTCCAGCGCTGGGGTGGTCGTGGTGGCTGTGAGCCCCTACCCCAGCAGCGCCAGCCCAGCTCCTCTCCTACCAGCCGGTGGCACCAGCAGAGGCCTCCCTGCGTTCCAGCCCCCCCGCCCAGCCCTGCTCCACCCTAGTGGTGCCGCATTTCGGCCGTGGCCACCCAAATCCACGGGCACCGGTCCCCTCCCTCCTTCCCCACGAAATCCCCAGGCCTGTCGGTGGGGACAGTCTCCAGCTGGAGCAGGGGAGGGAGGGGGAAGGGGGTCTCAAGCTGGTGTCTGGGGAGAAATGAGCTTTCAAGGTCTCAGCAAGCAGGATGCATGAGCTGGCATTTGGAGGGGGGTGATCCTGCCTCTAAGGGGGTGTAGAGGGGCTTGCCTGGGACCTTGGGCAGCTGAATCCCCTCCCCAATCCCCCCTCCAGGCATGGGGCCAGCCGGAGCCCCTCGGCGGGGCGGGCAGCGCAGGGGTTAAGGCCCCGGGGATTGTATCTCCGCAGCGATGTTCCCGGCTGCCTCTTCCCTCTAATCCCTGCGGATCAACCTGCCCCCCCCCGTCCATGACCTCAATACCGCAGGGAGATAGGGAGCGCAGGGTGGCGGGACGCGGCCTCCCCCTTCCCCAGACCCCGCAGGGCCGGGGGGCTCGAGTGCCCCCCAGGCAGGGCACAATCCTGCCGGGGCTGGGCTGCCTCGGGCCCCCCGGCATGTGGGGCTGGCCCCCCCGGAGGTGACGGCAGGGCCTGGGGGGTCCCGGCTCAGCCCCGGGTCTGTCGCCCCCGCCCACTTCTCCGAAGCCAGCCCAAATCCAGGTGTCCTCCTGCAATTGTACCCCAGGTTTAAGCAGCAATCCCCCCCCCCACCGTGGGACACATCATCTGGGGGGGGGTAGCGCTGTGCACGGGGGAGATTGGATATGGGGGTGCCCCCTCACCCCCTCACCCCCCTCCTTGTAGGGCGACTCTGCGAAAACTCAAGCCTGAGAGCATGTACCAGACCTGGGTGAGTGTGGGGGGATAGGGGCCGGCAGGGACCCCCGGCGTGACAATGACCGGGGTGGGCATGAAACTGACCGGGGGGTGAAACTGACCAGGACCGCCCACCAGGGACCTGCCTCCCCCCACCCTGGGGGGGCAGGACGCCTGGGTCCCCTGGGTGCCCCAGCCCTCCCCCAGCTGCGGACACATCCTGCCCCCCATCACTGTGGTCCCACAGGGGCCCCCAGGGTGCCCAGACCCCCCTACAGGGAAGGCCGTGGCCCGGCTGCTCCCCAGGGGTGACGCTGGACCGTGTCCCCCCTCCCCAGGAGGACGACATGGACGGGATCCACATCGTGGCCTTCGCCGAGGAGGATGACCCGGGTAAGGGACGGGGGTCGGATGGGGGGGCTGGAAGGGCTGCGGGGGGTCGGTGGGCACCTCTCACCGCTGTCCTCCTGGCCCAGATGGGTTTGAGTTCCTGGAGATCCTCAAGGACGTGGCCCAGGACAACACGGACAACCCTGACCTCAGCATGATCTGGATCGACCCCGAGGACTTTCCGCTGGTACCTGCAGGGCGCGAGGCCGCAGGGCGTCCCGCCGTCCCTGTCCCTCCCCAGGGGTGGCACTGTTCGACAGCCCCCAGGGGCCAGATTTGGCCCCACGGGGTGACCCCACGGTGGGGGGACAGCTCAGGGGTGGCTGACCTATGGCCTCCTCCTCCCCTCCAGCTCATCCCCTACTGGGAGAAGACCTTCAACATCGACCTGTCCCGGCCCCAGATCGGGGTGGTCAACGTCACGGATGTGAGTGTCCCTTCAAGCTGGGCCCCACTGCTGACCCAGCCCTCCCCAAGTGGGTGCTGCTGCCCCCGTGTAGCCCCCAGCCCCCCTAGTCCTGATGGGATCCAGCCCTGGTGGGACTGAGACCCAATGAGTTCATCACACGTGGGCCTCGAAAGCCAGCCCTGTGGGAGCCGCCAATGGCTCTGTCCTCACCCTGTCCCCATCCCAGAAACCCTGCAGTGCTGCCGTCACAGCGTGTCCTGCCCTGTCCCCCCATCCTGTCCCCTCCCATCACGCCAGTCCCACAGCGCTGACCTGTCCCCCTGCCCCATCCCACGTCCATGTCCCCTCCCCTGTCCCACGGCCCCCGTCCCCTCCCCATCCCATAACCTTGTCCCACAGCCAGCACCCTCACCCTGTCCCCTCCCTGTCCCTGGTCCCCGTGTCCCATGGCCGCTGTCCCCAGGCCGACAGTGTGTGGCTGGAGATGGCGGACGAGGACGACCTGCCCAGCACGGCGGAGCTGGAGGAGTGGATCGAGGACGTGCTGGAGGGCGAGATCAACACAGAGGACGACGACGAGGACGATGACGACGATGATGATGACGATGATTAGGCCCCCTCCCGCTCCATCCCCATCCCTGTGCACGGCACAGGGGTCTGGCTGCCAGGCCCCTGCGCCAGTCGAGCCATTAAAGACCCCGAGGAACCAGGCAGCGTCACTATGTGGGGGACGGGGGGGGGGGGACAGGGCTGGAGGGGCCCCTGACCCCAAGCAAGGGCCCCTGCAGGATCTCTGTGCCCAATTCCCTTTCCGCAAGATCCCCCGTGCAAGGTTGCCATGTGAGACCCCCAGTGCAATATCCTCCTTTGCAAGGTCCCTCGTGCAAGATTCCCCCGTGTAAATCCCCCCCATGCAAGATCCCTGTGCAACATCCCCTGAGAGATCCCCCGTACCAGATCCCCCTAGGGGATCCCTGCGCAGGCTCCTGGGCGTGGGGATCTCCCGTGCAAGGTTCCCCTATGCAAAAGCCCCCCACGGGAAATCCCCGTGCGAGAGCCCCCGCTCAAGCTCCCTCACGCACGATCGCTGTGCAAGACCCTCCCCCCATGCAAGACCCCCCCACGGGCTCCCCCCGTGTCAAATCCCCCATGCGTGATCCCCGTGCGTGCTCCCCTATGCAAGATCCCCGTGCGACACCCCCGGGCCCGGGGCGCGGGAGGCGCTGGGGTTTCCCTGGACTTTCCCGGGTCTCGCTAAGGGAAAGCGCTGGGGCCGGGGGGGAGGGACTGTGACACCTCCAGGGCACGATGACATGCCTGTGGTGATGGGGACACCTGAAGAAGAGGGGACTCCCCCGCCACGGATGGCCTGAGCTGTGAGTCTTTCCTGGGGTGCCGTCCCTGTCCCCAAGGCCTCTCGTGGGGACGGGCAGGGGGGCTGGCAGCCTTCAGGGCAGGCGTGGGACCCTGCGCGAGCGTGGCAGGGGGTGCATGGGGCCGCGGCACTGTGACAGGGCACGGGGCAGCGTGGCGGGGTCTGTGCACAGGGACAGGGGAGCCCACGTGCACGCGCGTGTGCGTTGGCAGGGCAGGTGGGGTTGTGCTTGTAACACACCTGATGTCCAGCCTGTCCCCAGGGCCATTTGCCAGGACTGCGAGGTCTCGTTGCGCACCCTGTGTGCCCTTGCACACCCACAGCCCTCATACAGGCACCCTTGCACACTCACGGACCCCTGTGCACTCACATACTGCTCCACACTCGCACCCCCGCTATGCTCCCACACACAGCCCACTCATACCCCTGCACTGCCCCACACCCCCTATGTACACTTGCACCCCCTGCACGTGGCCTTGCACACCCACAGCCCCCCCTGCACACCACAGCCCCTATGCACACTTGCACCCCCTGCACGTGGCCTTGCACACCCACAGTTCCCCATGCACACCACAGGCCCTGTGCACACTTGCACCCCCTGCACATGGCCTTGCACACCCACAGCCCCTATGCACACTTGCACCCCCTGCACGCGGCCTTGCACACCCACAGCCCCTATGCACACTTGCACCCCCTGCACGCGGCCTTGCACACCCACAGCCCCCCCTGCACACCACAGCCCCTGTGCACACTTGCACCCCCTGCACGCGGCCTTGCACACCCACAGCCCCCCATGCACTCACCCCCCCATGCACACTCCCCCTCTGCACAGGCACCCCACCCCCTGGGGAGGGGGGACCAGTCAGGTTCCCCCCTGAGGGGGCTAGGGCCCTGGGCTGGGGGGAAGTGAAAGGACCAGTTTGAGCCAGTTCCTCTTTCTGTCCCCATTCTGGGCCTTGGGGGGGGATGAGAGGGTCGAGGGGGTCTGCAGCTGGAGACCCTACCATAACAGGGGCCCTAAATCCCCCCCGCGCTGCAAGCTCCTTCAGACACGTTGCACCATTGCCTCAAAGCTGCACTCACGCTCAGACTCGCACAAACACCCCCGTGCTGCAATCACACTTGCCTGTCTCCCGCCATCACCCCTGAGCTGCAATCTCCCTCGCACAATCACCCCCACACCGCGTTCACACTTGTGTCTCGCAGTCACCCCCCTGCCGCACCTCGCACAACCGTCCCACAGTCAGCCCCATGCTGCAGTCACGCTCGCGCAATCACCCCACGATGCATGCATTCACACACACACACCTCCCACAAGCACCCCCGTGCTGCGTTCACACTCACACATCTTGCACAATTGCTCCCAGGCGGTGATAACACTCGCACAATCACCCCCACAAGGCGCTCACATGTCCCTCCCTTGCACAAGCACCCCCACACTGCACTCACACTCGCACAAGCACACCTGCACCGGAATCTCACTCGCACAATCACCCCGCACTGCAATCTCGCTCGCGCGGCCACCCCACAATCGCACACCCCGGGCAGTTCACCACCGCACAACCGTGTGCTGGCACACTCGCACTCACACCCTGCTCACGCTCGGCCCTTCGCACACCCGCGCCCCCGCACACTGCCCCTCACCCCCCACTCACACTCACCCCTCACTCACCGCCACTCACACTCACCGCGGCCCCGCCTCCCTCCCGGCGGCGGCGGCGCGGGGCCGGGCGGGGCCGCCCCGCCCCCTCCGCCCCGCCCCGCTTCGCCCCGCCCCCTCCGCCCAGTTCCGCCCCGCCCCCTCGCCCCGCCCCTCCCCGCCGCGCTCGCAGAGCGGCAGGAGCGCGGCACCGAGCGGCCGCACCGGCACCGCCTCCGCCCCCGCCACCGGCCCCGGCACCGCGCCGGTAAGTGCGCCGCTCCCGGCCCCGGTCCGGTCCCGCTCCCGGTCCCGGGCGGGGCCGCCCGCGGGCACCGGGGGTCCCCAGCCGCCCCCTCCATCCCGCCCCTTCCCCCGCCGGGCACCGCACCGCCCCGTCCCGGAGAGCCCCCGGTGATGCCCCCCCCCGCCTCCGGTGATCCCCCCTGCCCGGTGACCCCCCCCCCCGCGTTGGCGATGCCCCTCCCCCGAAAGGGTAGTGACCCCCCCCCCACCGTGGAAATCCCCCCCCCCGGTAGCGGTGCCCCCCCCCCCCGGTAATGTCCCCGGTGCCCGGCCAGCGCCCAGTCCTGCCCCCCCCCCCCACCAGCACATCCCTGCCCGGCTGCGGCCAGCGAGGGGTTAACGGCACAGGGTGCCCCCCCACCCCGGTGTTACCGGGGGTGCCAGCTCCCCCCCCGGCTCCCCCCCGCCCCCGGCTCCCCTCTGCCCCTTCCACTTCCCCTTTCGCCCCGGTGCCCGCGGGGGGGCCCGAACCCGTGACCCACCCACGGCCGGGGGGGGCAGGGGCTAAGGCGCCGAGCCCCCCGGGCTGGTGTCGCCCCACGGGTCCGGCTGTGGGGCAGGATGCCCCCCGGCACACCCGGTTTCCTGGTGGGGAGCACCGGGGGTCCCCCATGCCGCCCACTCCCCTCGGTGCCCCCCGCTCTCAGTGGGACTCTGGTTTCCCCATCTCCCCCCAGTCCCCCCGATGCCATCTGCTACCTCCCTCCCCACCGCGGGGACCCCACCCGGGTCCCCTCAATGCCACCCAGTACTGCAGGGTCATGGGCCCCCCCATGTCCCCCCGGTCCCCTCGATGCCAGCCCTGTCCCCCATCTCCACCTGGTTCCCCATCTCCACCCAGTCCCCGTGATGCCACCCGATGGAGGGGGGCACAGGGTCCCCATCTCCACCCGGTCCCCACAATGCCACCCATTGCCAGTGGGGCACGAAGTCCCCCATCTCCACCCAGTCCCCTTGATGCCATCCTGCTCCCCCACCTGCACCTCGTCCCCTCTATGCCGCCTGGGCACTGGGTGTGTCCCCCATCTCCCCCCAAGTCCCCTTGACACCACCGGCTCCCCTCGATGCCAGCCCTCTCCCCCATCTCCAGTGGGTCCCCTCGATGCCACCCAGTCCCCCTGATGCCACCAGGTCCTCTTTACCAGCCTCGTCCCCCATCTCCACTGAGACCCCTTGATGCCACCCGGTCCCCCATCTCCACCGATCTCGCTGCCACCCAGTAGCCGCAGTCACGGGGTGGCCCTCACCCCCCGCCAGCGGGGCCGGGGCTGGGAGAGCGCTGGGGGTGCCCCGGCGGGGCTGGGGCCCACCTCGGCGCGGGGGTCGGGGGCGCTCGCGTTGGCTCCGTGCCTCAGTTTCCCCCCCTGCGTGGGCGAGGACAGCGATGCCTGGCGGGGGCGGCGGGAGGGCGCCCGAGCCGGGGGTCCCGAGGTGCCTGCACGGGGCCGGGCCCCCAGCCCCCAGCCGGCCCCGCGGGGCGGAGGCAGCGGGGAGCGAGGAAGAGGAGGATGGAGGAACGCCACGGGAAAGGGAAGCGCGAGGCAGCCACGTGCCCCTGGCCCGGCCCGGCCCGGCCCGACGGGGCCAAACTGGGCCGAGCCGGGGCCGCGGAGACGCCGGAGACGCCTCTTCCGCCCCGCGGCCCCAGGAAGGGGAGGGCTGTGGGGGGACACGAGTCATCCCCCCCCCCCGCGCCCGGCGTTTCCGGCACGGCTGCGGTCAGCCGCCGGATGGACCCCAGCCGCCCCGGGGGGAAACTGAGGCACGGGGCTGGCCCGTCCCCCTCCCCGAGACAGTGCCACGTGTGTTCCCCCCCCCCAGTGGCCTCCCGGCACTCCCGGGGGGCACTGAGCGCCCAGAGCCTTGCACGCCTGATGCGTCGCACAGCCGGCGCGCCTGTCGCACAGCCGGTGCCCGCGGTGCTGCTCGGCGGTGCCAGCGGGCCGCGGCTGCTCACTGCCGCTCTGGCACACGCTTGTGCAAGGCCGCTGCAAGCCCCCCCCCCCCCGCCTGTGGGGGCCAGCTGCGGCGGGATGGGGCCAGATGTGCCCCAGATGTGGCGAGGCCGAGGGGGCCGGTGGCTCCTGGCCCTGCCGGGGCACGGGGGGGGCAGGAGGAGGGGTCCCCCCCCCGGGGCAGGATGCATCCCCCAGGCACCAATGCCCCTGTGCCAGCCCCCCCCAAGCAGGCCGTGCCATGGGGCAGGATGAAGCCCCGTGGGGCAGGATGGGGGCCCCAGCGACCCCCCCCCCCCGGCGGGCTGCGGGGTCAGCAGTGGCCTCGCCAGCCCGCGGCACTGGCGCGGCGCCGGCGCTGAGGCCAGCACAATCCCGGCGTGCCACTGCGCCCCGCACCCCGGGCGGCTCTCGGTGGGTGCTGGGTGCCGCCGCCGCGGCCTCCAGCCGGGTCCCTGCATCCTGCCAGGACAGGGGAAACTGAGGCACGGGCTGGGCAGGCCCCAGGGTCCTGCCCCCCCAGCCGCTCCATCACCCCCCGGCGCTCTTAGAGCTGGGGCCGGACCCCGGCGTCCTGCTCCTGCCTGAGCCCGTCCGGCTCTGACCGCTGGCCCTCGCTGCCCTCCTTTCCTGGGGGATGGCACTTGGGGGGAGGACAGCGGGCGCTGCCGTCTGTCACCCCCGCCGGCCCTGTGCCCTCCGCCTGGGCTGAGACCCCACCAACTCGGTGCACGGCCCAGGGAGCCCAGCAGAGGGGTGGCAGCGGGGCGCAGCGGTGCGAGCCGGCCGGGGGCACGGCCGGACACCTGGGTCCCGCTCCAGGCGTGACTCAGTTTCCCCACCGTGCGCCGGGGGGGGGGGGGGAGGGGGGCAGGGTGAATGTGTCCCGCAGTGTCAGCGCTGCCATTGTCCCCCAGCTGCACAAAGGCCTATTGTCCCCTCGGCTTTTGTTCTGGGGGGGGGGGATGGAGGGGACTGAAGGGACAGGACCCAGGATGGGGACGGGGATGAGGGGGCTGGGTGGCAGGGAGGGAGGGAGGGAGAAAGGAGGATTGAGGGAGCGAGGAAGGAGGGCGAGCGGGTGCAGGGGGAGGAAGGCTACGGGGAAGGGAGGAGGGGGCCGATGGAGGGGAGGGATGGATGGGGGGTGGTGGGGGCCGGGGGGCGATGGGGGCCGGGGGCAGCCGCGGCCTCGCCACCGCCTCCTCCTCCTCCTCCCCGGCCCCATTATTTCCATCTGGGGGCAGGAAACCCGATGGGGGCCATCTCGGGCCCGTCCCCCCCCCCCGCTCCCTGGGTCCCCCATCCTCGGTGGCCCCTCGGCATCGGCCCCTCGTCGCCCCCCAAAATCCTGGCGGGGGGCAGGTTCCCCTTCCGCCCCCGCCAAGTCCCCTAACCCAACGCGGGTGCCCCCCCGGCTCCCACTGCCGTGAGCGCCCCCCGCCCCCCCCGCAGAGGGGACCCAGGCATCCGGCTCTGTGCCCCCCCCCAAACTTTTCGCCGCCGCGGCCTCCTCGCCCGCACCTGTGCGCGCCGCGATGGACGGAGCGAGGGAGACAAAGGGAGGAAGGAAAGCGCCGGGCCGGGAGCCGCCATCCTGCCCCCCGCATCCTGCCGGCCCCCCCGCCCCGCCGGGGGGATTTAGGGCAGCGCCGCCGGGGGGGATTATATGGGCCTAAATGGGGTCACAAGCCCCCGTGTCCCCCCCCCCCCCCCCAGGCCGAGCCGGGGGGGGGGGGGCCAGGCCGTGGTCACCCCCAGCGTGGGTCCGTGCCGCTTTGCCCCCAAGCGCTGGGATCCCAGGGGAGGGGGCACCCATGGGTGCGTGCCTGTGCTGCCCCCCCCCGCCCAGCTGCCATGTGGGAACCATGGTTGTGGGGGGGGGGTCTTTGTCCCCAGCTGTGAGCCCCCCCCCCCAACCAGGAAGAGGACCCAGGAGTCCTGCGCCCCCCCCCGTAGTACTGGGGGGGGGGAACCTCCTGGGAGGGCAGCGGTGGCGTTTAGTCCATCCATGCCCCCCCCCCCCGCGTAACCCCTGGGGGTGTCTGCAGCCCACGGTTTTGTGAATGGGCCCCCGGCGGCCACACCCCTCATGCATATTCATGAGGTGCTTTGCATGGATCTTGTGAATGGAGGCGGGAGAGGGGGCTGGGCCCCTCCCCAGCTGTTGGGGGGGGGGGTCCCCTGTAATGCCGTCGTCCCCCGGGCCCCAAGCTGGCACCCTCACCTGGCAGTGGGGGGCAGCCCCCCCCCCCGGTGGGGACAGCAGCAAGGACGCCCTGCAGCTGGCGATGGCACGCTCCATGGTTTTGGGGGGGGGGGGAGTGGCAGCCAGGGCACCCCAGGGTGGGGACAGCACACATGGCACCCTGGGGTGGGGATGGTGTGCCGGGTGCTGCGGATGGCACCCTGGGGTGGTGACAGCTGACAGGGTGGTGGGGGACGGCGTGCAGGGCGCTGGGTGAGGATGACATGCATGGGGTGGGGACAGCAGTTGGGGCACCCCAAGGCGGGGGGGGGGGCCCATGGAGCACCCTCGGGTGGGCACAGCAGCCCAGCCCCCGGGAGGGCTTTGGGGCTGGGGGGACCCAGGCGGCTGGGTGCCAGGAGCCCCTGGGCGATGGTTGAGGGGGGGGGGTCTTGAGGCGACTGAGTCTGGGGGAGGCTCTGGCATCCCCCCCCCCAACAAGCCAGGTCACGCGTGGCAGCAGCATGGGGGGGGGGGGGTGCATGGTGTGTGTGTGTGTGTGTGTGTGTGTGTGTGTGTGTGTACAGGTGCCAGGGTGTGTGGGTGGCTGTGCGGGGGCGTGCGCACATGCGTGCACATGCACTGCGCGGTGTGTGTGTGTCTGTGGCTGGCAGTGTGTAGTTGTGTCGTGGTGCGTGTACGTGTGCTGCTGCCCAGCAGGTGTGTTGGTGCCGTGTGTGTGTGTGTGTGTGTGTGTGTGTGTGTGTGTCCTGGCCCTGGGGGCACCCATGGGTGTTGGGGGTATGTGTTTGGGGGGGGGGCATTCAAAAGGGGAGGCTGCATCATCACCACGGCAACCACATCCCTGGGCAGCGGTTGCCACGGTGACCGAGCCACAACAGGAGATGGTGACAGGGACCCAGGGATGAGGAGACTCAGGGCTGAATCCCCCCCCCCCCCAGCTGTGTGCATGCAAGGAGCACTGTGCAAAGGGGTGCGCGTGTGCAAGGCCAAGGTGTGCATGTAAGGAGCACTGTGCAAGGGGAGGGCCCTGTGCAAGGCCAGGGCGAGCGTGCAAGAAGTGCTGTGCCGGTGGGGGGGGGGGTGTCTGTGCAAGGCCAGGTTGTGTGAGGCGGGGGGGGGGGGGGGGGAGGACACCGCGCCAGCCTGCGGGCGAATGTGCAGCCAAGTGGGCGCTGATGGCGCCGAGCCGGGCTCGGCGCAGCCCCGGCCCTGTCACATCCCATGAACGTCACATGAGTCACGGGCCAGCGGCGTCCGGGCGCGCGCGCCGGGCCGGGCACGCGGGGCGGCACGTGGGCCCGGCTGCAGGGGGCTGAGGCCCAGGCAGCTCGTCACGCGTGTGTCCCTGCCCAGAGATGGCCGAGTACCGCAGACTGCTGGAGGAGCTGGCCCAGAACATCACGGCCGAGGACCTGGAGCAGCTGAAGTCGGCGTGCAAGGAGGACATCCCCAGCGAGAAGAGCGAGGCCATCGCCACCAGCCACGACTGGTTCGCCTTCCTCGAGAAGCACAGCAAGCTGGACAAGGGTGAGCCCGGCCCCCGGCCCCATCCCTGTCTGTCCCCTTCCCTGATCCTTGTCCCTTTCCTGGTCCCCCTCCCTGTCCCCTGCCTCGATCCCTGTCCCTTTCCCTGATTCCTGTCCCTGCCCCAATTCCTGTTTACTGTCCTGATCCCCATCCCTGTCCCCTGCCCTGTTCCCCATTTGTATCCCTGTCCCCTACCCCAATTCTTGTTCCCTGTCCTGGTCCCCCTCGCTGTCCCTGTCCCCTTGCCTGATCCCTGTCCCCTGCCCCAATCCCTGTTCCCTGTCCTGATCCCCATCCCTGTCCCTGTCCCCTTGCCTGATCCCTGTCCCCTGCCCCAGTCCCTGTCCCCTGCCCCGGTCCCCATTTGTGTCCCTGTCCCCTGCCCCAATTCCTGTTTGCTGTCCTGGTCCGCCTCCCTGTCCCCAGCCCTGATCCCCATCTCCATCCCTGTCCCCTGCCCCAGTTCCTGTCCCCTGCCCCTTGTCCTGGTCCCCATCACCATCCTGTCCCCTGTTGCTGCCCTGCTCCCAGTCCAGTCCTAGTCCCTGTCTCCTGTTTGTCCCAGTGCCTTTCCCTGTTCTCTGCCCCAGTCCTGGTCCCTGTCCCATGTCCTGGTCCCCAGTCCCTGTCCCCTGCCCTGGTCCCTGTCCTAGACTTTGTCCTAGCCTCCATCTGTGTCCCTAGTCCCAGTCCCTGTCCCCTGCTCCTGTCCCCTGTTCCCACCGTGGTCCTTGTGTCCTGCACTTGTTCCTGTCCCTATCCATAGTCCCCATCCCTTGTCCTCTGCCCGGTCCCCTATCACACGACAGACCCCCCCCCCCCCCCGCCACGAGTGTGTGCAGACATGGGGGGGAGTCATGCGTGGGCATGCAGCTTTCGCATCTGTGCACATGGGTGTGGACATGTGTGCACACACATGTGCAAGCCTGTGCACACCTGCCTGGACAGCCCCCCCGTACACGTGCTCAGGCAGGAATGCACACGCGTGTGCCCCCCCCATGCAAGAGCACATGCACACATGTGCATGCACACGCGTGCAAGTGCAGGCAGCCTTCATGCACTGTTTGCACACCGGCGGGCAGGCAGGCGTGTGCACACGTGCGAGGAAGCCCCCAGTTGTGCACGCGCAGGTGCACTCCTGCGTGTGCACACGGCCACACACACGCACGGCCACTCGTGCAGCCCTGTTGTCACCCCGCAGACAACCTGTCCTACATCGAGCACATCTTCGAGATCTCCCGCCGCCCTGACCTGCTCACCATGGTGGTGCAGTACCGCACCCAGGTGCTCAAGATCTCCGAGGAGGACGAGGTGGACACCAAGCTCACCCGCATCCCCAGCGCCAAAAAGTACAAAGGTGAGACTCCCTCCCTCGCCCTGGGGCAGTGCCAGGGACACCTCTGTCCCCAAGAGCTGTACCAGGACCCCCAGGCAGCACCAAGGACCCCTCCTGTCCCCAAGGGCTGTACCAGGACCCCCAGGGCAGCGCCAGGGACCCCTCTGTCCCCAAGGGCTGTACCAGGACCCCCAGGGCAGCGCCAGGGACCCCGCTGTCCCCAAGGGCTGTACCAGGACCCCCAAGGCAGTGCCAGGGACCCCTCCTGTCCCCAAGGGCTGTACCAGGACCCCCAGAGCAGCGCCAGGGACCCCTCTGTCCCCAAGGGCTGTACCAGGACCCCCAGGGCAGCGCCAGGGACCCCTCCTGTCCCCAAGGGCTGTACCAGGACCCCCAGAGCAGCGCCAGGGACCCCTCTGTCCCCAAGGGCTGTACCAGGGCCCCCAGGGCAGCGCCAGGGACCCCGCTGTCCCCAAGGGCTGTACCAGGACCCCCAGGGCAGCGCCAGGGACCCCGCTGTCCCCAAGGGCTGTACCAGGACCCCCGGGGCAGCGCCAGGGACCCCTCCTGTCCTCAAGGGCTGCGCCAGGGACCCCCGGGGCAGCGCCAGGGATCCCGCTGTCCCCAAGGGCTGTACCAGGACCCCCGGGGCAGCGCCAGGGACCCCTCCTGTCCCCAAGAGCTGTACCAGGACCCCCAGGGCAGCGCCAGGGATCCCTCTGTCCCCAAGGGCTGTACCAGGGCCCCCAGGCAGCACCAAGGACCCCTCCTGTCCCCAAGGGCTGTACCAGGACCCCCAGGGCAGCGCCAGGGACCCCTCCTGTCCCCAAGGGCTGCGCCAGGGACCCCCAGGGCAGCGCCAGGGATCCCTCCTGTCCCCAAGGGCTGTACCAGGACCCCCAGGGCAGCGCCAGGGACCCCTCCTGTCCCCAAGGGCTGTACCAGGACCCCCAGGCAGCACCAAGGACCCCTCCTGTCCCCAAGAGCTGTACCAGGACCCCCAGGGCAGCGCCAGGGACCCCTCCTGTCCCCAAGAGCTGTACCAGGACCCCCAGGGCAGCGCCAGGGATCCCTCTGTCCCCAAGGGCTGTACCAGGGCCCCCAGGCAGCACCAAGGACCCCTCCTGTCCCCAAGGGCTGTACCAGGACCCCCAGGGCAGCGCCAGGGACCCCTCCTGTCCCCAAGGGCTGCGCCAGGGACCCCCAGGGCAGCGCCAGGGATCCCTCCTGTCCCCAAGGGCTGTACCAGGACCCCCAGGGCAGCGCCAGGGACCCCTCCTGTCCCCAAGGGCTGTACCAGGACCCCCAGGCAGCACCAAGGACCCCTCCTGTCCCCAAGAGCTGTACCAGGACCCCCAGGGCAGCGCCAGGGACCCCTCCTGTCCCCAAGGGCTGCGCCAGGACCCCCAGGCAGCACCAAGGACCCCTCCTGTCCCCAAGGGCTGTACCAGGACCCCCAGGGCAGCGCCAGGGACCCCTCTGTCCCTAAGGGCTGTACCAGGACCCCCAGGGCAGTGCCAGGGACCTCCCCCCCCCATCACCCAGGGCAGTGCCAGGACTCCAAGGCTGGTCCAGGGTTCCCCCGACACCTCGGGGTCCCTCTGGCAAGGCAGGGGGGGAACAGGCCACCACTGACCCCCGTGTCTCGGCAGACATCATCCGGCAGCCCTCGGAAGAGGAGATCATCAAACTGGCTCCCCCGCCCAAGAAAGCCTGAGGGTGGGACGAGCAGGAGGAGGAGGCAGAGGAAGGCTGCGGCCCCCGTGTCCCCCGCCGCCTCTCCAGCCCTGGGGTGCGGGCAGGCGGGGGGGGCAGGCACGGGCACTAACAAAGTCTTAACGCCCCCCCCGGGGCCGGGCTGGGGGCCGGGGCGGCTCTGCGTGTGCGTGCGTGTGCGTGTGCGTGTGCGTGCGTGTTGGGGGGGGGAGGGGGCAGCTTTGCTATTCCCAGGGGAACCCCCTCAAAACCATTGCTGGGGGGGGAGGGAGACAGCCCCCCCCCCCAAACCAGTGCTGGGATGGGGGCACAGGGACCAACAGGACATCGCGGGGAGGGGACGAAGGACAGGGCAGGTTGGGATGGAAGAGAGCAGGAGGAGAGGAGGAGCTTGGGGGGGGTCTTTGCTGAGCCTCCCCCAAGACAGGCTGGAGGATGGACTGAGTTTGTCAGGCCTCGGTCCCATGCTTGGGGGGAGGGGGATGAACTGCACTCCCCTCGCCCCAAATGGGGCTGCTGGAAGCAGCGGGTTGGGGTTGAGGAGGCGACATGGCGGGGGGGACAGTGAGAGGTGACCCCTGTGTGGGGTGGCGATGTTCAATTTTGGAGGGGGCACCCCAGACCCGCACAGGCACCCTGGTGCCCTTATCCCCCCCTGCCTCCACCCCCCCCAACCAGCTACACTGATTAATGGGGGGGAAGCACCCAGGCCTCCCCCAGTGCTGTACTGGGAGGGAAGGGCATTGGACTGGGGGCACTGGGGGCAGGAAGATGGGCACAACTCTCCATCAATGGGGTTACAGGGGGTTAATTGGGGTTCAACAGCTCTAGCTACTAACCGGGGTGGGGGGGCACTGGAGAGAGTTTAATGTTAATATATTTTATTTAATAAAAGCTAAAACCCGCAGAGCGCCTGTGTGCAGCCACCGGCTCATCTGTGTCCCCATGTCCCCTCCTCCCCTATTTATTGTCTCCAGGACAGGGACAATACCCTCTCCCCCCAAAAAAACCCTGTGCGTGTTTCTTGTTGCAAAATGACTGTTCGGGACCACCCCCAACCCCCAAAGTGAGATCCTGGGAAGGGAGGGGAAGAGTGCTGGCAGGGGGCACCCATGGGTGGGGGGCACCCCCCCAAGGGTCAGCACACTGTGAGGTGCCCTCTCCCAGCCCTTTGGGGCCCCTTGCTGTCCCCTGCCAGGACACAGGGACCCTTCGCTGTTCCCTGCCAGCTCCCCCCCCCGCTCCGACCGCGCTAACTGTGTGTACATATATCTTATAAATAGATGTATAATTAAAGCTGCTCTGGAGGGTCGCGTGGCTCTGTAAAGGGGGGGGGGGGGCAACACATCTTGGGTGAAAACGCAGTAAAAAAGGGTAAAAGACAGCCAGGCAGTAACAGGAGGCGAGGACCTGGCGCAGGGTGCCTTGGGGACAGGCTGGCTCCAGGGAGGGTGGCAACAGCAGTGGGGGGACACAAGAGGTACAAACTCTGCCTGATGCCCGAGCGAGGAGCTTTTGGCCCCCGATGGGGGCTTCTGGGGGTCCCCATGTGGTCCCGGGCACCCAGCACAGCCCCGAGGGGGCCAAAAGCACCAGAGAGGGCACGCAGGGTAAAGCCGAGGCTCCCACCCCTGCCCAGGCACCGGCCCTTCGGCTCCCCCTGCCCGAAGCAGAGCCGCAGCCCTCCATGTCTCTCCATTGGTTTTTATTGCATTTATATATAATATATATTCAAACTTTTACAATAATTTTAACTTGATAACATCCAAGTTCGATTTGGTTTTTAATACATATAAAATTAGGCCTCTAACCAGTGATGGGGGGAGTCCTCGCCGCAGCTCCCAAAACAAGAGATTTCCTTAAAAGTAACAGAAAATTAAAGGACTTTCCTGTCTCCTCTCAGCTACGGCCGATGCCCCGTCCCCCGGCGGAGGGATGGGACATTGGAGGCGGGGAGGCTGGAGAAGGGGCAAACCAAGTGCAAATCACTGATATGTACAAACTAGACAAGCATCTCTCTGCAAACGCCCCCGTGGTGGGGAGGAAGGAGTGGACGTAGCCCTGCCGCTGGGGGCTGGCGGCGGCGGCGGCAGCCAGGCCGGGGTTCGCCGGAGCCCACAGGGAGAGGGGAAGCCCTGCAGAGGGCGAGGGCTTGCACCGGGGAAGGAGGGGGGAACGGGCCCAATTCCACCCCCAAAGAGCAGGAAAGCAAAGTGAGGAGCGGCCGCCTCGGAGAGGCGGGAAGTCAGCTCGAGCGGGCAGCAGCCTTGGGGGAAGGGGCAGAGGGAGCCATGCTCCCGCCGGGAAAATTAGTCCAAAAATCCCGCAGCCCTGTCCCCCAAATCCCTCCCCTCTCCACGCGGGTGCTGGGGAGGGAAGGGACCCCCAGGGCCGACACTCCGCGTGCCGCTCGCTCCAATCCCGCAGGTGCAATGCCTCTGGGCCCCCTCCCTGGCCTCCAAAGGGCTCCAGCCCTTTCCTCGAGGGTGGACCGGGCTTCCCTGGGGCAGCAGGGCTACGAGGATGGGGAGGGGAGGGGGCCTTAACATGTCAATAAAAAGCTCAAAAGTGTTAGTAGAGATTTTGGGGGGGGGGGGGGAAGGGGCTCCCGTCGCCCCAGCCCGGGGGCTCGGCGGCGGTCTCACGAAGGCATGCACTGCACCCGGTCCGGCCCCTCCTCCTCGTCGTCGGAGGTGTCGGAGGAGCTGGGAGACTCGTCCGAGTCGCCGTCCGGCGCCCCGGGCTCTCTTCGACGCTGCCCAGGGGAGAGGAAGGGGGATGAAGGGGACGGGAGATGCAGACCAGGCAGGGGACGGGGAGCACCCGGCACACACTCAGCACCCCTGGACAGGGGAGTACAGGGACGGGGCAGGGGCGTCAAAGGGCGACGGGACCATCACGACAGCCAAGCCGGGATGGAGCCCAAGCTGGTGCTCTCTGTGCCAGCACTGGTGCGCTGATCCAGGACAGTGTGCAGTGGGGGACCGAAGGTGACGAGGGGGACTGGGACAAAGCAGCAAGGGGGGCCGAGGGGTCCTTGCAAAGCGGCTTGGGGAGGAAGGGGGCCAGCCCCAGGGGCAGTGCCCACGGCCCCACACCTACCCGGTGATGGCGCCTCTGTCGGAGGTGGTGCATGAGGAACCAGAGCATGTGGCTGTCAAACATGTCCGTGTGGTGGAGACTGTCCTCATCCCGCTCCAGCTTGTTCTTCTTGATCACCTGTGACACAAGGGGCCAGATGTCAGAGAGCACCCGGTGCCTGCACGGGGGACGGCACGCGCGCAACGGACGCACCAGGGTGGTGAGGCTCTGCTGTGTAGAAGTTGAAGCCACAGAGCTGAAAATGCTCCCAGCCCAAACTGGGACACCTCGTAATGGTGGCGTCAGGGGGATTCAGCCCACAAACAGCCCCTGGAGCACGGAGAGTAGGTGGCTTTGGGAGAGGGCAGCTCCCTGAGCCGAGGGAACGCCCTGGATCCCTGCAGCCGTCTGGGGAGACGGGAGACTCGAGTGCTTGGGTCTCACCTCCTTTAGGCCAGCCAGCTCGGTGGGGTTCTCTGCCGTGGGCGCCCAGATCTTGACATCGTGGTCAAGGCCGCTGGTGGCCAGGACGGGGAGGTGAGGATGCGGCTCGAGGCAGTTCACCTGCAGCAGGACAGCGCTGTCAAGCAGGAGCTGGCTCTAGCAGGACTGAGAAGGAGGCCTGGGCACCATACGCCAGCTCCTGCAGGAACCTCAGGCATCTCCCAACACGGGGCTCAGGGGTACCAAGATGTGGCACGTGCAACGCAGCCACAAGAACCCCTGGCAAAGCTGAGGCTCTCCTTGCGGAAGAGGGAGACGGCACAGCCCTAAGCTCAGGTCAGGGGAGCAGAAGTGACTCTTTTAGACGCCGCCCCAGGGGTATTAATACTTCAGTGCAAGGAGAGATGCGGAGATGGAGCAATGCTGGGGTGCTTTCGCGGACTGCCACCCACTTGCACAGTGACACAAGGGACAGGAGTCACAGACCTGGCAAGGAGGGCAGACACGGCTCCGTGATGTGGGCAGCAGCACGGGGGGCACCAGCTCCGTGCGGGGAAAAATCGGGAGCTTCCCCACAGGCACCCACCCCGCGTCACCAGTCCCAGACAGGGAGGGCGCCTGTCTTCTCCCCCGGGCCGGCGCCAGCCACGATGGCGTCTCCACGCTCTAGATCTCAGGAATTAGGGCAGCAGCAGAGGCCTCGCTGGGAAACGCTACCCCCCGCAAGCAAAATGAAATGCAAACAGTTTGGTGAGCCCTGAATAATTCATGGGGCGCCTGAGTCCGGACTGGCAGGCGTTTGCTGAAAGCCCGGCACGTCCAGAGAGTCTAAAGCAGCAACAAAGAAAAGGAAACCTAAACCCCAGCAGCAAATATTTAACAGGAAAGTGGATTCACCCAGCGTTAACAGGGAGGGATTCACACCCCATGCAGCAAGTGCTAAAGCCCTGCTTTAGGCTTTCAGGGATGTCCCAAGCCTCATCCTGCCCTGGCACCCCAACCCGCAGCCCCACATCAGCCCCCCCGGGGTGCGGGATCTCAGCCGTTTGCTGGGGGTGGCAGTGCCAGAGGCCGCCAGGCGCTGGCACAGGGCCACCACAACGCAGACAAAAGGCGACTGTGGGGCCTGCGAACAGGCAGAGAAGTGGTGGCGCAGCTCACAGGAAAGGGAGATCACGGGATCGGCTTGGCTGGGCCTCCCGCGAGGCAGCGGCAGCACCCCCGGCATGTTTGAAAAGCTTCGGGCAGCAAGAGCCAAGCAGAGGCAGAGGCGAGGCAAGCGATGGCTGCTGCAGCCTCGCTTCGTGCCATCGGGAAGGCTGCTGGGAGTTGAGAAGCCCCGTACAGACAGCCAGGATATGACAGAGCCATTGCAACTACCCTCCCAGCTGCACTTGGACCCAACCACAGCAACCCTCCTGCTCAGGACCAGCCCTACATGGCAGCAGCCTCCGCAAGAGATGCTCTGCCAGGCAAAAATGTGAGGACTTGCCCCTCGACATCTCTGTAAGGTTCAGATCGGAGATCAGGCTCTGTCCCCTCACTGGGTAGGGAAGAGGGGAGAGACCTGCTCGTAGGGAGCCCCTGGGTACCCCGTGCTCACCTGCCCCAAGATTTTCACAGCTTTGTTACACATAGTGAGCGTCAGGGCAGGGACACAGAGGG
Organism: Struthio camelus; assembly: GCF_040807025.1. Classification (NCBI taxonomy): domain Eukaryota; kingdom Metazoa; phylum Chordata; class Aves; order Struthioniformes; family Struthionidae; genus Struthio; species Struthio camelus. The sequence continues at coordinate 592,916 of NC_090971.1, forward strand.
CTGGACTGAGCGTGGTGTACAACTGAGCAGGGAAGCGGGGCTCTGTTGCTCTTCCCAGCTCCCTCTCCCCCCTATGACAAGAGCAGAAAGCAAGAGCAGCCAGACACCTGCCTTTCCCGTTCCTCATTACGCCTACCCAAAAAGGGAAGAAGCCAGCCGGCTGCAAACCTGACACCCACAGCCCGGGCACAGGGCCAGCCACGGTGCCTTCGCCCTCTCCGCCTGCTCAGGGCCTCGGGAGCCAACCTGCAGCAGGCTCGCCCGAAGGGCGGGTAGCCCCCAGGCTCTCCCCTGTGCAGTGCCAACAGTGTGTCCCTTCCCCTTCCAGCACCTGCATCCATCGGGGATGGGTAATCGAGCCACAGCACTGGCTCTGCAAAGTGTTACAGGGTCTGCACAGTTTCTGTGCAGGTCTCGTGCCATGGCAAAGCTCCATCCGAGGGCCCAGGGCACCGAGGATGCTGGGCAGTAACATCACTGCAAACCACAGGGCACCCGGCGCAGCAGATCACCTGCAGTCTCAGCCATGGTGCCAAGGTGGAGGTTTACAGGTTCGCTGTCCCTCTCCCGTGCATGCCCTGACAAGCCTCCAGCAGTCTGGCCACCAACAAAACAAGCGTTATGAGACCCAGAGGAGAAATGCCATCTGCCAGCATGGGATAGAGCACAGCAGCAAGGACAGAAATCTCCAAACACCCATGCTCCTGGTGGGAGAGGGACCCCAGGCCAGCATGTGGAACCACGTGTCTCCATGCCTGCTCCGTCTCTGAGCCCCGGGCAGCCACAAGGCCCGTAAAGGGGAGCTGAAACTCAGCATGGAGCATCCCCTGGCCAGCACAAGCCAGAGCAGAGGTAGCAGTCAGGTCCTGACTGGCTGCTATCGGCCCAGAGCCTGGGAAACCGAGTGCAGGGCTGACCCCAGAGCAGCTGTGGCCATTTCCTGGCTGTGACGCGGCGACAATGCAGCTGCAAACCCACCGGGGAGCAGTGCCCGAACCCAGCCCAGGAGCACACAGCTCCCAGAGTCCAGGCGGGAGCTCCAGGGCCTTTCTGGGGGAAGAGCAGGGCTGGAACAACTCTGCAAAGTCCATTTCTGCTCACGTGCTTCCTCCGCCGCTCAGCTCTTCCTAGATACAGCTTTAGTTAACCCTTGAGATGAGCCCATTCCCACAGACCAGCCCTCCTGGACGCTAGCAGACCCACGTGCTTCCCTACTAAGACATACGAACAAGTGAGCAAGCGGAAGGGTATGGCTGGGGCTGCTCCATCCTGGACACACAGCAGCACAGATGTCCCCATACCTCTGTACCTGTCCTTCAGTGACAAGCACCCAGCAGGCCGTTAACCCTAGCTTTTCCCCACCAATGTGATTTGGGATCAGCTGGCCAGCTGAGCCGAACCAATTTCCTCCAAGCACTGCACTGCTGCCTTTGGCTTGCCAACAGTGAGGCTGTAACCAGGGGACTTCTCCTTCAAGGCAGCTCAGGCAGGAGGCCAGAGCCGACATCTGACTTCACCCACCCAGCCGGGAGGATGCAGCACCGGACCCTGAGTGCATTGGTTTGAATCCCACTCCCTGCTGACGCAAGGCAAGTCACAGCCTGTCGCCCCAGACAAAGCGAGGAGAGAGACACTAAATCTACTGTCAGGCTACAAAGCACCATCGGAAGCACAGGGAACAGCACAGTCAGGCACAGGTTCTCCTTACACAACCCGAGAGGGTACGAGACAGGGCAGGAGTCACGGCTGGCCTGGAAGGAGGCCTAACAGCCACCCATCCACAAAGACACAGAGCCTGAGCAGGGTGGGGGCTCGCTTTGAACAGAGGCAATCTTTCATATCTCGTTTCTAGATAAAGGAGGAGGAGGACTTTGGCCCACAGCCTTCACCTTACCCTGCCCAGAGATTTCGACAGAGATTTCTTATTTCAGAAGCTGTTTAGGCCCCACCGCTCTTGCCAGCCTGCCTCAGTCCTCATCAGCTGCAAATCCCCAGGCCGAGGCATGGTCTTTGTCATCTCTCATGGAGAGGGAGCAGGAACCAGGTTTTGTGCTGAGCACCCCAAACAGGAGCAAAACCTCAAGAGAACCATGCTTGGCTTTCGTTAGAAACTCAAATGGACACGGCAAATTGGCAGAGGTGCATGGCTTCAGCTAAGATCAGAAAATAAACCCCCAGCTCAGTGCCAAACGCAGTCCAGATAACGAAGCAAAGCAAGTTAACGCAACCATTGCTATGAGTGTGTTGCACCAGGAGCTGCTCAGCAGCGGAATCTGGTGCAGCCGTGGCAGCAGAAACTCACCACTCCTCCCTTGTCGCCCTCCATGAACTGCACGATCTGGCAGGACGATTTCTCCCACAGGAAGATGTGGCCACAGTCACTGCCGCTCACCACAAACTCACTTTTCGGGCCATAAAAATTGACGCCTTTCACTGAAAGGAGAGAAACAACCAGCCTGAGGCCATCAGGAGCCGGGCAGTGCTCCCTGCCATGAATTTGCTTCCTGCCTGGCAGCAAGCGAGTTTCCAAGGTTACCAGAGTGGATCTCTTCCGTCCCCAGACATATAATAGCTCATTCTCTGCAAGCCCAAGAGTTTGTGTTAAGAGTCTTTGAGAGGACGACGAAACAGTTGATGCTGCAGAAATAAACTAAAGGCAGGCAATTATTCTTCCGGGTTGCTCTGGGGACAGCCCCCCAAATCCAGCCTGCCCCAAAGCCTCATCAAGGGCAAAAAGAGGGAGAAGCTGCCCTCTGCAGCCCCACCAAGGCAGCAAGTTCAGCCTCTCCTGCCACCAGGAAAGGTGACATAGAGGTGGGATGGTTTAACGGTGACCTGGGGACAGCCTCCAGGCCCAGCTTCTGCTCTGCTCCCCAAAGAGGGAGGATACAGCCTGCCAAAAGGACTGCACGTGATGCTCGTTCCCAGCTGGTCCTTACCAGTGGCATTATTGCGATGTCCCTTGTATCTCTTGATATACTCCGCTCCGTCACTGTGAGAGGAGTTGAAGAGATAAATGTCTTCATCGTTGTAGCTGGCCAAGAGCTCTGGCATAAGACAAAAGAGACAGGCAGAGGGGCATTAATACCAAGTATGTGGAGATGATCTTTCCACTAGGGCCAGGCTTGGTGTGCTACAACACAGGCAGCCAGAGCCTCAAGTGCTTGGATGCCCATGGCCAGCAGAAAGCACCTTGAGCACAGTTAGATCCCTAGTGTTTTCCCAGGCCAGGACGGCTCCGTTTCACAGTGACTCAGCCCAGGCTACATATGATCCTCGACTCATCCACCAGCCGCCCAGATCGGAGCTGCAGCCCATGCTCAGTCGCATAGCGGTTGCTGCACATTCCTCGTGTGTGCGGTGGCCTCTCCACCCCCCGGGCTGGAATTTCCTTTGCAGATTTCCGGCAGGCTCAAGACGCTGTAACGTCAGGGTACGTCCCCCAGCCTGACAGCAGCGGGGTGAGGGGGTTACTCACCTGACCCATCGTGGCTGTACACGAGACAGGTGATGTTAGCTTTGGACTCGCTGTTTACCTAGGGAAACCACAGACAGCTCTGATCCCATCTCCTCCTCCCTCAAAGGCCTTGACCCACAGCGTACCAATACACCTACGCTGACCATGTGCTACTTGGGAGAGCTCAGGGTGTGAGTTACTGTTTTGCAATGACTTTAAAGCCAGGCCATAAAAGCAATGTGCCTTCCTAAGCCAAGATGGCACTTTATAGATGCTGGAAGATCAGGGTCAAAAAAGAAAAAAAAAAAAGAAAAAAAAAGGAAAAAAAAAGAAAACAGAAAAAGAAAAAAAGGCTAGGCAGTTTGTTCAGCTTCTTTACATGTTTTCCAGGCAGGAAGCCTGTGAGAGACTTGGCCAGCAAGCATTCCTCGGCCTCTCCTAAACAAGGCTCCCAAGGGAAATCTTTGCAGATCTGTGCAGTAAGGTTTGCCGAGGCCCCATTTTAGGCTCTCTTGCTTTGCTAGGAATGAGAAGCGCTGCCCGCGCAAGTCCAACTAGGGGAACTGGGCGAAGGCCAGCTTCACTGGCGAGGCCTGGCACGGGCAGCATCGCTGCTGGCGGGAGACCCCTTTTGTGTGTCAGTCACCCTGCAGCAGAAGCAGTTCCTCCCCAGCAGCTGCGTGTCTCCCCCCAGGGTCTGCCCACCCTGAGCCAGGCTCAGCTCTTGCTCGTTGCCAACACGTAGGAAATCGGCACACAAGCCACACTGTTGAGGCAGGGCTGCTGTCCGCCCACCCAGGCGGGCAAACAGGAGGCTGACGTCCACCGCTGGATGTCCTCTGCTGAGCCACCCACCTACGAGCTATCCCACACCACAGCTACACAGCTATGCAGCCCCTTCAGGCTGCCTACGAGGAGGACCCCCTCCCCCCCCACCCCAAACCCAGCCTGTCTGCTCTGATACACCGTGAGAGCGAGCTACTTACCAAATGGTGAGGGCAGAACTTCTTTAGCACACCATTGTTTTCATTCTCATCTATTTTTCGCTGGTCATAAATCCTGGGGGAAGGATGGCAGGAGTTTGACGTTCACTTAAGACACAAGCAATGCTTTTACACAGCTCAGATGCACTGGAGGCAAGTGTTCCCCAACCTCTCCAGGCGAGAGAGGCAGGGAGAGGGGCAACAGCAGCTGTCTCAGACCACAGAGACTCCACATTAAACCCAACTCAGAAATCAAGACCTGCCTGTGACACTGGCTGGAGGCTCCAGCCCTCGCCAAGGGATCGGCAGAGTTGCAAGTGGCCTGGACTAACAGAAATCTCAGCCAAAGCAGCTTACTGTCACCTCCTATTATGCTGGAACTATTGTTCGGTGGCTTGTGACAATGTTGAAGTCGGCCTGTGTACGGGCCACGACCTGCATTCGGGGCTCCGCATCAGACCAGAGGCTGCTCTCAAAGGGGGATGTTGACTGCCATCTCGCTTGTCCCTTTGCTGGGCTTGGGCTCCTCAGGGTCCAAGAGCACAGTTAACCTCCCTGAGCCTCACTGATGTGGCAAGTCCATCAGGAGCTGCCCAGTGCCCAGAGCAGGCCCGGCTCTGCCCAAATTGCAGAGCAGAGAGCAGGAAGCCAGCCAGAGTGGAAGTGGGAGAGGAGGAAAATGGATCAGAGAAAGGCAACAGGCAGATAGAGAGACAGCAGCAGCAGCAGCGAACAGGAACGAGGGGAGACTGCGTTGGGAGAAATGATCCTGGACCTCTCTGAAAGCTACTGACCTAGCAAAGTGCCAACGCTGCTATTTGTGAGCAGTCTCTGCAGAGCCCATGTGTTACATGTTTCCACACCCAGCACTCCAGGAGATGCTGCCTGTATGCCAGACACCCGTGTGGCTAACGCTCCAGGGAGCTGACGCTGCTCAAGGAATATCAGCAGTGGGGCTGCAGGGTTCCTGAGCTCTCCAAAGAGCAGCCCCCACGCATCCTCAGGGAGCCAAACAACAGCCTCGGCTCTGCTCAGTCTCAGGAAGCTGAAAAGCATCCGAGTCCACTGGCTCTAGTCAAAAACCCCTTGATTCTGGCTGCCAGCACACCTAGGTACAGAGCTCAGCACCCCTTCCTGAAAGTCTCCTGACCAAGGGCAAGTCAGCCCAGGCTTGAGAGCACTGGTGAGCGAAAGCTCAGGATCACACACTGAGCTAGTTACTCTGAGCAGGATCCAAGGGTGGGCAAATCAGCTCAGTTAATTGCAGGTGCCTGTGTTGGAGATGCTCACTGCGGATGTGTGAACCTATTGCACGATTCATCTCTGCCTAAAATAGACGCCAGATGAGCTGCACCTTCAAACCCATCAGCTTTAGGGGGCATCTGCACTGATGTAAGGAGCCAGGAGCCAGTCACATGGAGACAGCCAGGTCCAACACAGGAGGTTACTACCCTGAACATTTTGAAGGCCACAGAGGGGAGAGACCGTAGAAGCTAAAGGCAGGAAGGAAAGAAAAACACAGTTTTAAGCTAACATGTGATGAGAGGTAGATGCCACATGGGATGAAGGAGCTTCATTCACTGTGCCTAGAACTCTGCAGAGGGAATAATCTCTAGCTGCAGGGATTAGCGAGGAGGCTAGCACTGGAGGCAGAAGAGGAGAGACCGGCAGCGTAGGTCTGCATGACAGACAACAGGTCGCATACGCAGACCCACAGCTCCACGGACATGGGAGGAATCAGCGCTACAAGGGCTTGACGACACAGTTTTGGAGGAGCTTTTGATTAAGCAAGTTCAGAAAGATTTTAACTCATATGGAGAGGGAAAGGAGGTGGGCTTGCACTTGCCATGTAAGGAGCTCAGTCCTCTGAAGCTAAGATCCTGCCTGAGCTTAATCTCATCTCTGATGCACATCAGACACTACCTGCTGGTTGGGGACCAAGAGAAGATTTCTCAGAAGCTCATTAAGAGAATAGCTAGTTCCTGAAGGAAGGATCTCCCAGCCTCAAGGCAGTCTGGATAGTGGATCACAAGGCTAAAGCACAAAGTATCAAAATCCTTCTCTGTTAATCTCACTTGTCTTAATGCTACTTATGGGAGAACGGTCTTCTCAGGTATTATTGATTGAAGCCACAGGTGTTTCTCGGGGGGGGGAGGGAGGGGACATGGGAGGTTTCAGAGCTCTCTGGGGCACTGACTGAGCCCCTGAGGGGATGTTCAAGTCCATTTTGAGGGCTCAGTCCAGGCCCCCAACACAGACTCACCTCACAAACTGATCTCTGCCTCCCACAGCAAACTGGTAGGTGTTGGCTGGGTTCACGTAGATGGTATACAGACCCACTTTCTTCTCTTTTTCCTTTGTCACAACCAGTTTCCTTTAAGAGATGAGGAATAATAACAACAACAACAAAAAAAACCACCTCGAATTCAAAACAGGGTCCAGATGGGAAATGCAGGAGCTCTGCGAGTCTCTTACTCATTCCCAAGAAAAAAAAGAAAAAAAAAATCTGCTTCCAAATTGAAGCAAGCACATGCTCCGTCTACAAATCAAATAACGCAGAGTGAAATCATTCTCTGGTGTTTTCATCCAAAATGTCTGAAGAGTTTCACTGCTCAAACCCAAGTCTGATGGAGCTGGACAGTTAGCAGCAAGGGCAGAACCAGATCAGCTCTGAAGCAGAAACACCCTGCTCTTATTTTTCCCCATCCATCTCCCCATAATAAGGCCCAGATTTAACGAAATCTGGCACACACTATCTCCCCTCCCCCAAGAATCTAGGCTCAATATTTAGGCTTTGTAGACATGAATACAAACTGAGGCAGCATCCTCAAGAAGGAGCAGCAAGCTCAAAAGCTTGTCTTTATTCTAATTATACCATTCTGCTTAATGAAAGATGGGAGCTGCCTACAGTCTGCCTGCAAGCCCTGCCTCCAGAGTGGTTTCACATTCGTATGGTGACAATTCCCTGTGAGCATCAAACCCAAACAGCAGTGCGGATCTCCAGGAAGATGAGGGAAGAGGAGCAACAGAGCCACTCCAACTTACTGACCGACAAATTCCTTTCCAAATGGACCCAGCAAATAAAGGAGCAGGGGGAGGATGAAGATTAAACACTATTGTTTTGAAACGCCCCAGCAGTTTTTGTCCTGGTTATGAAACAGATGGTTTTAAGGTTGCAGACCAAAGCATTTGCACATACAAATAAAACCAAACCACCAGGAGACTGAAGCTCTGAAGCCCTCAGTTTTAAGTAGGATCATCTTCAAAACAATATTCCGCTGTACTGGAAAAGTACAATGATACCAAAACCAGACGTCTGTTTTAATACCCGACGTGGATTTATTTTGGAAGCTTGTCAGAAATGACAGATCTCTCTGAGATACGGGTTAAGATGCAGCACACAAAACCCGGCTGCTCGCTAATTATTGTTTTTCAATTAACTACAATGGTGTTCATGCAACGAGAGCCAGGCAAACTACAGGCTCCAAGTTCCTGCCAGTATGGAGAGATTTAAGTGCTGTAATTAATCAGCCACTTTGCTCCACAGAACGTGAGCAGGTCTCTGAGCATTTTACATCTGGAAAAGTCAAGGCCTCTGGGTGAGGTGGTGGAGGCATGCACTGCCTTTGGGATGCGGAAATCGGTGCTGGACTGGCAGCCTTCGGCAACTGCCACAGTTAAGTACACGCGCACATGTACAGGGACACGGGCCTGCAACACAGGTTTTATTTTTAATGTCCTATTCAAATAGGGCCTAAAGGGTCCAATCCCAGTGCAGGATGGAGGGTTCAAATACGCTATCTAATTAAAAAGGCTCATATCCATATCCTCCTGCTAGATGGCTAAGGACTAGACCAGCCACCTGGCAGCTCTGTGGTCTGACCTTGCCCCACGCACCTCATGGAAGATAATGCAATTTAACAGCCAAAAAAATATCTGTTTTCCTGCTTTACGGCTGTCAGACGAGCATGGGCCAAGGTGACCGCAGAGGCACGCGTGGGACACTCAGCCCCACGTAGCTGAGTGCAGCCCACTCACAGGAGAGCAGGGACCCCAGGTCTCCCCTCCACAGGTTTCCCAATTCTCACAGCAGAAGCGGATAGAGAAATACTCACGAGGCAGGTCGGTCTTGTCTCAGATCAATGGTGAAGACTACAGCATCTTCACCTGCTGATAGGAAAGTGCATGGAGAATCCGGTTCTAGGGCCAGCTGGAAGATAAATACTCGGGCATTGGTTCCCTTTTTACCTAACAAGGTGGATAAGACCCCTTTCTCCCAGCAGACCGTTAGCAATTAAGAGGAGCCAAACTCTCTATATCCAGCACCCAGTAAGAGCAGTGTGATTATAACACTACTCTGGAGGACAGAGACACCCTGCTCATTATGCGTTAGCCTTGTCCAAGGGCAAACACCTTCCTCCCTGTCCCCAAGGGTTACTGACCAAGAGGAACACGTCCTCATCTCTCACAGGACAGATTACACCACCTCAGCAACAAAATAATTACAAAGGAGCATTTAAGAACTGGTCCCTCCACGGATGCCCCTCCTTTGCCCAATAGAGAGGAGCCCAAGGGACAACGGAGAGAGCACTTCTGCCTTCAGTGCTTCTGGCAGTAACGTCCAGCATGTGAGCTAGGACAGCCCCTGGGCATTACCGCGCTCCCCAGCTCCTATCTGCCTCTGTCCAGAAGCCGGTTTGGGCTCACCTTGTGCGAAGCTCCTTTGTGCTGTGCCACGCGCTTGGTGTTTTTGCAGCACTGGGTGGCGGAGAGCTCGGCTACTCGGACCTGGCCGTCCCGAGCACACATGGCTAGAGTGGAGTCGCCGCTGTTGGGAAGGAACTTAGCCTAGAAGAGAGTAAACGGGGGGGACTGCTTTCAAAGCCAAGGCACATGCTTGTGCACGTGTGTAAGGAAATGAGTGGGTAAAACAGGACACAGATCAAGGACAGTGCCCTGGACAGATGTGTCATCCTCCCCTCCTGAATCCCAACAGCTGAGAGAGACAAGTCCTGGACACATGCAGGGCTCAGATCTGCAGACAGCGATCACAAAGCCCGTGGTCCACAGGATGAGTCAACTGAGCCATTATCCCAGCTCCTTCTGGTTAGCCTGAAGAGAGGCAGGACCCTCACGGAGATGCTGGCAATGCCAGAGTGCCTCCAAGCACAGCCTGGGACACATTCACTGGCAGCAGAGGCTGTGCAGGACCGAGCCTGGCCGGCCAGGCCCCCTCTGGCGGTCGCAGAAGGGCCGTACTGCCCACAAACAGCGCTGTGCACCCTGGTACAGCACACCCTCCTCCAAACATGGCTCCTGCCCCACGGCTTCTCCCAAACACGTCATCCCACCAGAGTCTGAAGACCAGCAGTGACCAGAGCTCAGAGTCAGGGAAGCTCTCAGCAAAGAGGTGGCAGCGTGGGAAGGAGACATTATGTTCATCTGCCATCCTTGGCCAGAGGACCTTGAGACAGCAGCTTTTAGGGCACTCAAGGGAGTTTTGATGGTTATTTACCACCGCATGGCTGTTGGACTCTTCCAGCCTGCCCTTAGCTTTAAAAACATCCTTCCTGCCCTGCATAGCACCATTCAGTGGCAATTATGTGCTCTTAGAACAGGTAAGCGCCCACTGCATGGGGCATTACCCCTATCCCCAGAAGATCGGGGCATGACACAGTCAGCTGAGTCCTCCAGCATCTCTGACCCTCTGAGGACCGTCCCCACACACCTGCCCCCTCCTCACCTGGAAGACGTTGCTCTTATGGCCGCTCTCAAACTCCAGCACCGGCTGCCTCCTGACCCAGTCCCACACCACCACTTTGAGGTCATCACTGCCACTGGCCAGCCACGTGCCACGCTGGTTAAAGTGCAGGGTATTGACGCAGCCCGTGTGGCCCTCGAGGCCATGCTGGAGGCGGAAGCGTTGCACAAAGACCCTTGCCCCACAGGCCTCATAGACAAAGCGGGAGCTGGAGCCCAGCTCCCTTTCCCGGAGGGCATGGACTGCCTGCCAGCGGGGCTGGGGCAGTGCCGTGGTCTCCGAGGACACCCAGTCCTCCAGAGCCTGCTCATCATCGGAGGAGTCTTGATCGTGGTTGGCACGTTTGCGCTGGGCGCGGCGGTGGGACCGCTGCTCCTCCTCTTCGTCCTCCTCCTCTTCCTCCTCCGAGTGCGACCGGTCATGGGCCCGATTCTCCTCATTTATGGAGTAGTGGCCCGTGTCATCCATGCTGTCAGAGTCCTTCTCTTCCCCCGAGCTCTCTGTGTCTGTGTCCCGGCTCTCTGTGCTGGTGCGGTTGGGCCCCACGTCATCTCCTGTGAGGCTCAAGCTGAGGTCGGAGGCCTCCACTTCAATACCAGAGGAGGTTTCTCGGCCTTCCTCAGCTGACATCTCCTCTGGGCTGCTGGACAAACTGCCTGCACGGCACAGACGACACAGGGAATTCCCCACTAAGAAATCCCACACACTCAGAAATCCAGAGGTCTCCCCAGCCTCCCACCTACTGCTTCTCCTTCTCTCTATGGATGAGCTTTAACCCCTTCCACACCACCAATGGGCAGAGGTGTGAGCTCTGCTGTAAACAGGCCCAAACTGAGCCCCTGATCCCACTGCTCCATCCCCTGCGCAAAGGTGTTGTCAAATCTCTGCTCCTAAACATGAGCAAGCATGCTACACAACTCATAAGGGCTCCAAGGCCTAGCCTTGTCCCTTTGCAGTGGGAATGGGGCTCCCTTTTGCTCTGGGTAGCACAAATGATTCCCCTGATCATCTGACCGCTGCTCAGGACCAAGTGTCAGCTCGGACCTTGAGTTTCTCCACATGTCCTCTCTTTCCAGTACAATCCAGGCATTGTTGCTGGCTTTAAAAGCCATTCAGGAGCAGGCCAGAGGGGACATGGGCCAAGATCCAGTCACTGGGATCCACCACCGCTGTATTGGGACCAGCATTTGGTTCCCTTCTTGGATCAAGCGCAACAACAAAGTGAAAACAGATACTGGCATGGGGATAAGACGAGGATCCAGGCACCTTTTTCCCCTCCACCAGCTCCCTCAAACACTCACTGGTTTGATTAGTGCTAGTGAACAGCTCTGTGTAAAGTGCTTTACTTGGCAGATGTAGCCTTTTTTGATATTCCCTGGAAAGGTTCAATACATCTGCTACACAAAGCCACCCTGAGGATGTCTTTCTTGGACAAATACCTGCACCTGGTTGCTTTGCATGCACCCAAGCTATGAGGCAAACACAGCCCTGAGAAAGCACTAAGCACAGGAGGTCTCTGCCGGCACCCTTACCATTCACTATGTCCGTCTTGCTGTCCATGCTGCTCCCTTTATCCGACATCTTGTTTTCTTGTGCGTTCACCCTGAATGCAAGAGACTGAGAAGACAGAAGTTGGAGCAGATCTGGTATAGTTAGCCTGCAGAGGCTCGGACATGACCGCCTGCCCTCGTGTCGGTGGAATGGCGCATGCCCGCGGCTTCGCAGGCTGACCTAGAGAGATCATTGCTTTCTAGCAAGAATCAATGGAGGAAGTGATGTGCACGTGGATACAGGCTGCCATGCCAGCATGCCAAGGAACAGCGCTTGATCTGCACACAAGGGAGAGTCACGTGCATGACATCAAAAGCTCACCGGCTGTTAGCAAGGACAGAGTGAACGGGACTGTGCCGTGGCCTTCACCGAGGCACGGTCTCTGGGTAATTGCCACGGCTGCTAATCGCTGTCTGCCTTCTGGGGGCGTCAGCTCCTGCTGCAGAAGTGCAGCTATTCGAGGGCAGGCAGGTAACATTTACACGCAAACATGCTGTGGTTCAGACTCTCTCTTACTCCAGAGGATCCCAAGCACTCCGTGAACTAGGGAGGAGGTTCACTCTGCTGGCCACCTCGGGGACAACATGCAGTGAGCAGCATCCCAACACAGCCAGCCCTGGGCTGCAAAGCACCTCGGAGTTATGGCTGATCCCTACTATCAAGCAGCCGCTCTAAATCCCAGAGAACAAATCCTTGCCTCTGCCCTCACCAGGCTACGTTTGTTACTTAAATTCCTCTCGAGTTTCCAATTTACTAAGATGTTGTCAACTTAACAGGCAAGCAGATTTGTGACTCAACACGTTTCACGTCTTGCAGAGCATTCCTGTCTGCGAGATTGCTCCAGTTCCCAATACCTGCCTCTGATTCCCACCTGCCACCCTGTCTCCACTTCGCCTCTCTCGTAAGACAGAAAGCGCTCATTTTCTAACTCTTGATCCTCAGCTATGCTCAAAGGAATGACGAGTTATTGACTTTAGCTTGGCAGTAATTGCTATACCAAGACAGCTGCATAAAATACGTCCGTAACTGAGGAGTACGTACTTCACCCTGGGGAGGGCAGGGGGAGGCAGAAGTGGAAACAGAGCTCAGATCTGAAATGCAGATGAGGAAAGGTAGCTTGGGAATGCAGCAAGTAGCAATATCGAGAAACTTCTTGGCACCTGCAGACTGTAGGCAGCTAGTTAAAAGCTGTTCAAGAGGTTTTTTTAACCCCAGCGACAGATTTTTAAACACCTTCCCACACACAAAATCCTCCCAGCCTCCTGGCACCATCAAGGGACTGTTTTCCTACATGCCACAGACAGGACATCCTCACTGGATGTCCAGCCACTCCACTCTGCCTTGCTTGCTCCCGAGGAGACCAAGCTTGGACCTTTGGGACCCACTTTTTCCCTCTGCCTCCTCCCAGGGAGCAGGGCAAGCTCCGACAGCAGAGCTAAGTTACAAAGTTGGGAGCTGCCTGCCATTTGCAATTGTTACAGGGTGTTTTAGTAATTCCTCATGAGCACATGGAAAAATAAAAGATGGGAGCAATCAGGCTCTAGTGTTTTCGGCTCCAAGCCATTTCATAGCCCTCATTTTAGGGATCTGGCTGTCTCGGGGTGGGAGGTGCAGGCTGGAGCATCAGTGATGACCCCACTGCATCTGTGACATACAGGCGGGGACAACTTCCAAGGACAACCCTGCTCTCCTGTACACCAGTCACCAGCCACATTGGCTGCTGGTCAGTCCATGTTGGGGAACCGAGAGTTAAAACCAGCTCAAGCTATTTCCAGAGAGGACAAGTTTCTGTGCGAAGCGGCTAGAGGTAGCGGTTCAGTATTGATCTTCCCACCCAGGAATCAACAACTAAAAGCAACATTTCAAAGCCGACGGGCATGTTTCATCTCAATATCACACAGTTAGGCCACAAGACTCTCTTCCATTCCTGGGCTGATCCAAAGCAGCCCCAACTCCTCCCCCTACCCTGTGCAGAGCAATCCCTCCCATGCTGCGGAGGACGTTGCTGTTACGGCTCCACTCTGTGCTCGCAGCTTCACACAGCTCCCGCGGAGCCACCGCCTGGGAAACGCGGCGGCCTCCTTACCCTCAGGCCGCAGGACCTGCGAGGATCCTGGTGACCCATCGCTGCTTCCTGCATGCTAGCAGGTGCAGAGGGGTTGGTGGGAGCGCCAGCGCCAGTTTGCCAGCAAAGTTACTTTGCCGAACTGAGACACACAAGGCAAACATGTCGGAGTCACGAGCAGCAGAGGTTTTGCCAAGGTGGAGGAAAAAATAACATTTTATTTACGCTTTGCTAGTTCTTTACTTTCCTTCTATTTTTAGTCAGACTTTTTCATACTTGGGTTTTAGCTGCTTGCTCCCTATTTACACAAGGGGAAGAGCTGCAGCCAGAACATCATTAACTCCAGTTACAACAAATAATCCAGATATTAAACCTTGCTAGATCAGGAATTAACACCAGCTTCAGCCCTAAACAGCCGAAGAAGGCAAAAGGCTTTGACCAAACCGTGTTTAATCATTTACAGTCCAAGACAAAGCGTGACTCCTGTCTAAGAAATAAGTGTTTTAGGAGGCAGGCTTGGCTTGTCCTCGGTTTTATGCAACGTAGCATTATCGAAAACTTGAGCAGCTCTTCCTCTTTGCAGCCCAGCAGCTGTGCTAGGAACTGACATTTTGTGTCACTGGGAAGATTTATAAAATATTTTGGCCATGAGCATTTCATGCTGATCCCACCTGCTATTTGAAGGCCGTTGCTAGCGTCCCTGAAACAAACAGGACTCCACGCAGAAGGGAGGCCAAACCGACTTCGTAAGCAGTCCACTAAAGACGAAGTGGGGATTTAGCACTGGTGATTTATGTGCCGATCCTAAAGCAGGCAACCTGCAGGTATCAGTTTGGGGTGATCAAGCAAAGGCTACGCTGCTGGCACACACACAGCATCTCCGGATGAGTTTCAGAAATGATCGAGGAAGGCTCAGGCAGCTGGCATCAGCCAGCTGAACTGTGATAAAGGCTTTTGTTCTTAAAATGTGAGGGTTTGTTTTTACAGTTCAAGCTCAGTTCACGCAACCAAAAACACCAACAAGCTTTACAGAACTGCAGTCATTAAATTAATAAGAGTAGTAGCAAAGAAAAAAGAAAATCAATGTTTTCCGTAGCTTCAATTGTACCTATTCCCCAGCTAATGCTGACAGTGTGATTCAACAGCCCATACAAAGTTACTGTGCAAAGATCTTTCAAACCACTAATACCATGGAGAGGGGGCGAGGAAAGAGCTAAAAAGCAAAGGCTCGTCTTAGGAGACGAGATCCAGGCCGGGTGTAACCCTGAACCTCAGCCCTTCTCTCCCATGGCCAAAACTCACAGGATCGCTCATTTATACCAGCAGTTAGAAGTGAGGCCTTCTCTCCACTGCTCCCACCAGCTCTCTCGGCACGTGAAAGCTTCACACTGACAGTGGGGTGGGGAGAAGAGTGGGTGTTCACCTCCTGGAAAACACAAAGGCTCAGACCTACGAGCAGATTACTCACAGCCGATTCGGGGGTGATTCGAGCTTGCTCAGCCAGTGCGTTTGCTTGGCACTCTCCTCGGGGTGTCTTGCACCCGCCATGGGCCGGGGGAACGGCACAGACAGCGCGCTCCCACGCTCGGCCCGGCCTCAGCTCCACAGGCCGGCACGCGCGGGATGCCTCGGCTTACGGTCACACCCTGGAGGAAGTTGAGGCACCTTCAGGGCTAAGAGGAATGGACAGAATTTCTCCGAGCGATCTTTTTGACAGCGGAACAAACTATTTCCCCCCATTCACCAAAGCAGCAGTAGTATTTCAGGCAGCTGGTAAATGAAATCGGAGGGACCACTCTCCCTGACATCCAGGAGACAGAGAGCTTGGGAGCCACCTCTCATGCCACATTCAACAGTTCTTTGGATCGACAGCTTCAGGGACCTCCAGTCAAGGCTCCTCCAATGCTCGGGATTGGAGAGGGCCACTTTTCTGTGCAGATAGGGCTGGACAGGTCTCGGCTGATGCCCCAACCATGCACGAGTCTCCTGGTTCACAGGAGCTGTTTGCACATAAGCAGACCCAGTTAGGAACTGGGATACGACTGGCAGAGCCAGAAGGGACAAGATTATATTTAATTTACTTTCCTAAACTTCACCGATTTCAAGGCAACTGTCTCTCGTAAGGTGCCTATCACGCGGGATGACTAAGGAACAGACTCAAAACACTGCAATGCTCAGCTCTGACTTTTGAGTGGGACTACAGTTAACGCTTAACTCCCCGCTGCTTGAGTAATTAGGAGATCAGAAAGTCTGTCAACAGCTTGACTTTCACTCCACCAGATGATTACACCTTTGAAGCCTGGCAGTTGCAACTATTTTGCCTTCAGAGGCATTAATCCAAAGGGTTGGGAGAGTCTTAGCAGGTACAAAAGAAACCTAGGTTTGGACTTTGCTCCTTGGCAGTCATTTCCCTCTGCCAAATTACCTATTCAGCTCTGTCATTAACACCATTTCATGGCAGCCTTTTCACGAAGGTGAGGAACAAGAAACTCACTTTCAGAGAAAAGGAATCCATTACTAAATAATTAGTCTGACTTCATGTCTCATCCACCCACACCAGAGGACTATAACCTAGCTAGGAAATAAGAAAGCAAATAGAAAAAACACCCTTAGCTGCCTACAAGGAACTGATGTTAGGGAAGGACTGCTCCCTCTGGCAGCACTCGGAGACATTGCAGAGAGGAAAACATTGTAGTCCTCAGCCCTCTTTTACCCCCCAGGGAGCACTGCACAAGCCTGTATCAGCGGATTTGTACTTATCATCGATATTGGGAGTGGGTTGGACTCTCTCCTCCTACAACTCTGTGTCAGCTGCCCCAAATCATCTATCAGCTCTCCTCGCACCCGGGTAAAGCTATTAACTTGGCAGGGAGATTAAAGCGCGCTTAGACTGGCAGCTCCGCTGTGTTCGGTACAGAGTGGAGCATGCCATCAGCGCTCGGCAGCTCAGAGACAAAACAGTAGTACGTAGGCAAGGAGGAACCAGCCCAAACTTTTAAAGAGGGCACCAAGCCCTCTTCAAGTACCTGTTAGCACAAAGAAGCCACTTCTCCATGGCACAGAGCTGCCCCGAAGCCACGTGCGCCTGCGGGGAGAACGTGGGCTAGTTCCACGTTCAGAGATCAAGCCCAGGAGGTACAGAGATGGCCCAAGAGACAGGCAAAACAGCCAGACAGCCTACGGCAGGACTGTCCAACCTCATTCACCACGCTAGGATGAAGCCTCGTAGCTCATTGATTCAAAGTGTTATCTATCACAGTCCTTCCTGCCCCAAAAGCCAGATGTGATGCCCCAGAAATGCTGGCCTGACAAAGCAAGTCCGGTCTTCGGGGCTGCAGGGATAAAACACACCCAACTGTGGCATTCCCACTTCTCCAGGAGTGAATGAGGGGATCACAGCTATGGCTCGACCAAGTCTTTGTGCAACAGCTGGCAGCAGGCTCCAGCTCAGCACAGACCAGATGAATTTCTCCATCCAGCTGACTGCACATGCTCAGGGACAGGGAGTATTTGGGAAACTTTGCAGTTGTCTTGGGAAGCCACACGGCAGACAGTCCACGCTGCTGCCCTGATCCTTGTCACCCCACAAGGAAAAGATGCTTTCCAATGCCTTTTCTTCACCCCTTCTAATTAAGGCCTGCAGAATGACTTCTAAATCACAGCAATCAACCACACAAGACCCCACAGCATTTATCCTGTTCCCCACTCCAATGGCCATGGAAACTTTCAGCTGCCATGCACCACAGAGGGGATGGAGGAGAAATTCCTGGTGCAGCTCCCTTCCCAGGGAAAGGAGATGGTTCCGCCATCGCACACAGAGTTCGGAAGTGCACAATCCCCCTCTGCTGAAGGGGGAAACCATGAGAGTCAGGGCTGGAAGCGATCAGAGCTCTTTGCATACATGCTACCAAGGTAAGGGCTACAAGGAGAGGATCAAGGAGGCATAGAGGGAAAGCAGAGAGCTGCAACCTTCCAAAGGCCTGGGAAGGAAACATTCACGTCCACAAGCAGGAGCCAAAGCTCAGCATATTAGCAAGACCAAGAGCAGTTAAGTCAATACACTGGGGGGGGGGGGGGGGAGGGGGGGGTTTAAACCCAGTTCACTCCTGCTGAATAGCCAGGTTAAAAGCCCATCCTTTCAGGGTACAGTTGCATGCTGTTCTGAATCATTTGCCAATTAATTAGGAATTGCTAAAACTAATGGCTGGCTGGGACACACTGGTGTTTGTTCCAGACCATGAGAGTCTGATTTACTCTAAAGATCAACTTAGGGCAAACAAAGAGACTCTAGACCCAGGGACAGAAAGTGGCCAGGCCAGGCTTTACAGATGTCTTGGCAACCCTCAACTAACTGGCAATCAAGTAACCAGTGTTAAGAAGCTTGTGAAAACAGACCCACAGGAAGAAAGGGACATTACCCAGAGGTCAGATCAGCACAGGGAGAGCCCAGTGGGTATAGACATAACCAGATCTCTCATTGGCAAAGGCTCTTCACACCCTGGGCAGCGCGGCCGGGCTGGCAGACGCAGCGAGGAGCAGGGTGCTGCAGCAGAACCACGGTTTTACCAGCTTGGGAGAGACACAGGGCTGCTGGGACAGCCAGTATGGCTATACTGGAAACACAGACAGGGCTGAAGGTATCGCTTCCACCTCCCCAAACTATGGTGCATTGTTTGAGGGAAGCAATAAGACACCACTTGGTCTGATCTGGAGGGAGCTGGAATACAGTCAGCCCTGCAGAAAGCCCTGAGCCATGAAATGGATCATTATCTCTGACTCGGGCCCAGGACCGAGAGATTTTAGTCTGTCACCAAGCCACAAGCTCCATGTCAGGTCTCCCTCCAAAGACAGCAACGCTTCAGGGTGCTCAACTAGCCCATGATCAGAGCCAGCAAATCTAGCCCGGTTCGAGGGAACTGTTTAGACGCAATCCCAAGAGTTGAGGGAGCTGACATTTAGCTTATGCAATTCCCTGTAGTCAACATCTGGACAGGATCATCACTGTTAAGTTTCACATGCTCAAAGCCTGAGTCTCCAACACCCTTGCAAGAACCCTAAAAATATCCCTCTGCATGCCTTCTGGGTGCCTGCTCAGCCAGCAGGATGGAGCTGCGAGGCACTGCCTAGACACTACAGCCTCCTCCCCCCACGCAGCTCCCAGGACAGAATTGGCCTCGGCCAGCAGAGCAAGCACCTGGGGCTCAGCATCCTGTGCGTATCGCCCACCGACACAGTGGTGTCGCAGGCAGGCGGCTCACAGCCTGCTTCTGCCTCCCAGCAGCTCGTAGACCACTGCTGTGCCAGTAGGGTGAGTCACCCTTCTTGCCTCTCCAAGCCCTGCTGCCTCCAAAACAGTGCAACATTGGTTAGCGATTCAAACAGAAAAGCCCTCAAGCCATGTTGCCCCAAGCCATGTTGCTACAGACCACACTGACTCTGGATGCGGTACCAGAGCCCATGTGCCCCAAAGATCGCAGAAACCAACGACGGAGGAACGCGCTGGTTCCCCCCAATCCCTTCTCATCCAGACCCTTTGCAAGCTCCAGGCAACACAACCATCATTCACCTCCTAAAGCCGCAAGACACAGACAGATGACAAACAGAGAACGATGAGGCCTGGTCTACAGCAAGGAAAAATCTCGCTTCCCAGCTACTGCCGTGACCATCAGTGCCGCTGCCTGCCTTCCTCTGTCACGCACTAGCACAGTCAACAGGACTTCACTTCCAACTCGCAACAGCAGCTGTGCTCTGAGCAACAAATATCTTGTAGATGGTTTTTCAGAGATGATAATTGGGCATTTATTGGATTAATCCTGAATGCAGTGCTCGGCACAGCTCCTTCAGGCCTGTACGCAGGCCATGCTGCAATGTTCAAACCTCTTGGAGGCCCAAACCAAGATGCTTTCACGCGAAACAGGGCTACAAACTATCCCTGGAGAGAAGCATGTCTTGTCACAAACAACTGGGGACTGGAACTATTCCTAGCTCTGCTGCAAATTCTCCTGGGCCCCTCACACACCTCCTCTGTTCACAGCTGGGGCCAGATGATGCCTCCCAGGTTGCTGAGGGGATCAACCCACAAACACATCTGCAAGGAGGAATCACCCAGTTCAAGATATGTGCAGGAAGGAATACTGCTACTTTTACCTCTAACTTTTAAAAGCTGACTGGACACAGGACACATTCCCTGCTCCGCTGCGAAGCCAGCAAAGTCCAGCTCTTCATCACGCTCTCGTTATCTTCCAAGATCTGCTATCCGCTCCTGCTCTGACACTTTGCACCTCTCCGCAGCACACATAAAACTCAATAACACCTACCACAGCTTTGCCAACCAAGCCACTTTATGGCTGGAAACCTGATGTTTACAGCTGTTTAGTCCCTGAATAATCTGTCATTAAAATATTTACATAGCTATATAAACACTCTAATAGCCAGGCCCTGCTGGCGTGCAGCGACCAGGCCACATTTGGGCTATGTAAAGCAAGAGCAATAGGGAGCAAAATGAGACAAAAGCAGTATTGCACAGTGTCAGGTGCTTTTTCAACCTACTGAGAGCCCCTCACCTTTACTTCCAGCTCCCTTGTCATGCTGGGAGACCCATATGGCCCTTGGTTGTGGCCTTGTGTCTCTATTAACGCCGGATCCTTCCTGCACATGTGTCACACTGGGCTCGTTTGAGCCTCTTCTATTTAAGGAAAGTTTTCTCATCAGACCTGGACTATGGCAACCTCATTTGTAGTTTCCAGCTCCAGAGGAGCCTTTCCTCTCCCCTGAGAAGTTGTCAGATAGTTTAAACCCTCAGTTAAATCTTCAACAACTAACAGCTTTCCCCCCACATGCCCCTTACAGTGGGAGGCGCTAGACTGTGACTCAGGGAACTTGGCTTCTCCACCTCTGGTTTGCCAAGACTTGGAAAATTCACCTCACCTCCCTATGCCTTGAAATTTGCTGATGGAAAGAGTTCTGGAGAGCTTTGGTTAATTAGAAAGCTGACAGGGAGCCTGACAGGTCCTAACGATTACACTAATTAAGAAGCTTCCCACCTGCAATTAAATGGCTATCCAAATTCCCGTCCCTCCCCCAGTTCAGAGCATCCTTAGCAGGCTACTGACACACCAATGTCCACATTATCTCTTTGAGGGACACAGCATCCACCACTCAGCTATTGCTTTTCATAAACGTCCCACAGCAAAGCTCTGGCCCAGACACAACAGCCTGTGACACATGGCTCTGCCTCCTCTACAAACTCCTCAGCAGTCGGCGGGACACAGACAGGGAGATGCCACCCGATTTAACTGGCGCATCGCAGAGAGAAACCCAAGCTACTCGGACACCTTGTGGCACAGTCTGAGTAGTTCATCTCACTGAGAAAAGCCCTACACAGAAATAAGGGACAGCATGAACCCACGCAAAGTGCAGACAGGGCCTAATTGACTGTGGTTAATGGGTGCCATCCTGGATACCTCAGCCCGCAGCATTTCCCCTTTCCCCGTCCAGTTACTACAGGGATGGAGGCTCCCAACGCACCCAGCTCCTCAATGGGTCGGGTCAGGGGTGTCTGTGCTGTGCCCCCAGGAGGCAGGGACACAGCTCACAGCTACCTGGAGAGAGGAAACAACAGGGCTCAGGGAGGAGGAAGAGGGAACAGGACCCAAATGCAGTGTGGCATAGCGCTCCCAAGGACGAGGACACTGTGGCCAGAAGGTGAGGAGCATGAGAATCAACAGAAAGCACTTTAAACGTGAATGAGTGAACAGCACAAGGAGCCTGGGGAACTCATTGCCATGAGATACCACTGCCAACACAAATAATTCAGCATTGCAAAAAGAGTTCAACACAGATACAACCCAAAACTCCACCTCTGCAGCACAGAGGAAGGCAGGAAGGAAGGAAGCTATGCAAGCACTACCGCCATAGCGTATAAAACTAAACAGCAGAAGTTCCCTGTCGGAAATTGCCTCCAAACACCCTTGGGGAGTTTTGGTGCTCGCAAACACAAGTTGGAGCTGTAGGCCCAGAGCAGATCAACAACTCTGCTCTTAGGGGTCAAGCTAAGACCCCACGTGCAAAGTCAGCCACAGCAGCCCAGCCATGGTGTTAAGGCTTGGCGATCAGCAGCACGCGCCTCCATCTTCCCCAGGGCACGCATCTCCAGTAAGAGCCTATCTTCCAGTATACAGCCTTAACTAGGAGAGAGCGCAAACTGCCACCAGCAAGGAGGTGGTGCTTCCCCAACGCGGTCACCAGTTGCTCGTTGTTACAGAGGACGCCTGGAGCCGTTTGCTCCCATGCTGCGGGGATCTGGCGCAGCCAACTCACCTGTCTGCAGTGTGGTGGTGTCGCAGGCAGCGAGAGCCAAGGCCGGGGCTGGAGGTTCGCTGGCAACTGACAGAAACGACAGGTTAAAGCCCAGAAGCGCCAGGCCCAGCTGCTCTTGCCCCCTGCCAGCCTTGGTGGGGGAACCTGATCCCTGGGACCCCTTCCGGGACTGCGATTCCCCAGGGACAACAGGGACCAGCCCCAGAAAGGAGGGACAAAAAAAAGGCTCCCAACATCCCAGGAATCTGCCACAGGGGCTCTGACGCCACAGGGGTGGCAAGGTTTGAACTGGAAGGCAGGGCAGGAAGGAGCCTCTGAGCTCCCCCTGAGGGGCTAGGGGACACAGGAGGTAATAAGGGTTAGTTTGGGGGCAGAGCCCCCCAGTACCCTCCTAAGGAACTGTGACACCATGGTGGGAACACAGACCAGCCCTGGAGGCAGAAGGGACCTCCCAATGTCCCCCAAAGGATGACAATACCACGGGGGCAACAGGGACCAGCCCTGGGGAAGAAAGGGCCCCCACAATACCCCCCCTCCAAGGGGCAACACCACCACAGGGGCAACAGGGACCAGCTCCAGGAGTGAAAAGGACCCTCCAAGACCCCTACCAAGGGGCAACAACAGCATGGGGGCAACAGGAACCTGCCCTGGGGGAAGAAGGGATCTTCCCCCAGCGCCCCTCCCAACGAACGTCAACACCACGGGGATATCAGGGACCAGCTCTAGAGGCAGAACGGACCTCTCCAACATCCCTCTAAAGGGCAAATTACCAAGAGGGCAACAGAGACCAGTCCTGGGGCAAAACAGACCTCCCCCATGCGTCCCACAAAGGGCGGTTGAACAGGGGAGGAGCAGGGTCCAGCCCTGGGGGCAGAAGGGACCTTCCCGATGTCCCCCCAAGAAGCAATTCACTAGCAGGGCAACAGAGAGCAGCCTTCGGGCAGAAGGAATCTCCCCAGGATCCCCCTGCAAAGGGCAATTCACTGGGGGAGGGCAGCAGAGACTAGCCCTGGGGGCAGAAAGGGCCCCCCCAATGTCCCCCCACAGGGGGGCAACACCAGGGGGGCAGCAGGGAGCAGCCCTGGGGACAACAGGGACCCCCCAACGTCCTCCCCACAGGGTGACAACACCAGGGGGGCAGCAGGGAGCAGCCCTGGGGGCAGAAGGGCCCCCCCAATGTCCCCTCCACAGGGGGGCAACACCAGGGGGGCTGCAGGGAGCAGCCCTGGGGGCAGAAGGGCCCCCCCAATGTCCCCCCACAAGGGGGCAACACCAGGGGGGCTCCAGGGAGCAGCCCTGGGGGCAGAAGGGCCCCCCCAATGTCCCCCCACAGGGTGACAACACCAGGGGGGCTGCAGGGAGCAGCCCTGGGGGCAGAAGGGCCCCCCCAATGTCCCCCCACAGGGTGACAACACCAGGGGGGCAACAGGGAGCAGCCCTGGGGACAACAGGGACCCCCTAACTCCCCCCGGGAACAGTGACACCAGCACCCACCCAAGGCCGCCCCCCCGGCCAGCCCAGGGGTGCCCCCAGCCCGCCCCGCCCCGAGCAGGCCCCTCCCCCGCCTAGGCCCCGCCCCCGGGCCCGCCCCGCCGGGCGGAGCCGGCTCCCGCCGCCGGGCCCGAGGGAGGGGGGGAGGGGCTTTGCCGCCGCCGCCGCCAAGGCCGGGTGAGGGGGAGAGGGTTGAGGGAGGGAGGAGGCCCCGCACCGACCCGACTCCCGGCAGCTCCAGGCCGTCGCTCAGGCGCGGGCCCCGCGGCCCCGGGCTGCTCCTCCGCCACCGGCTCCGGGCCCAGCCGCCGCCATCTTAGTGCGCCGCCTCCGCGGGACGCTTTACGGCGCCGCGGCGGGCTTTACGGCAACGGCCGCGGTGCGACACCGCGCGACACCGCCGCCCCGCCCCGCCCCCAGGGTTGCCATGGCAGCGGCCCCCCCCCGGCCGTGTTATTGTAGGGTCGCCCCGTGTCCCTTCCCCCTCCATTATCGTAGATGCCCCCCGATACGTTATCGTAGGGTCACCCCATGTCCCCCCCCACTGTGTTATTGTAGGGTCCTACCTTGTCTCCCCCCTCAACATCAATGTCGGGTCACCCTGTGTGTCCCCCCCAATCAGGTTATTGTAGGGTCTCCCCCTTGCAACGTTACTGTGGGGTCACCCCATGCCCCCCACCATCATGTCCTTGCAGGGTCAGCCATGCCCCCCCCCAACACACTGCTGTAGCGTCAACCGTGCCCTCTCCCCGCCGCGTTATTGTAGGGTCTCCCCCGCCCGCATTACCCCAGGGCACCCCGTGCCTCAGTTTCCCCCCCGCACAGGGCCTGACCCCCAGCTGGAGCCGTGCTCATGGCCAACACCTTTATTTGGGCAAGTCGAGGCAAACCAGCGTGCGCGGGCGGGCAGGGAGTGGCAGAGAGACGGGGGCCGGGGAGGCCCCGGAAACCCGCCCGCCGAGCGCCAGCCACGGTGAAGACCCGCCGGCGCCGCCAGCCCCGCACCGGGCGCGCGGCCCCTCCGCCGCCGCGCGGCCGTTCCTGGATCCGCTCAGAGACGTTAGTTATCGACCTAAGAGCGCGGCAGGGCGCCCGGGGCCGCCTCGCGCTTCCGCCTTCGCCGCCGGATGCTGCTCTTCCGACGGCCTGGAAGTCTCCGCGTTAATCACCCTAACGGGGCGGTTTAATTATGTGTTAGTGAACTCCGGGCTGTCCTAGACACCATGGCATTCGGGGCGGGGGGGGGGTGGCCCCGGGGCTCGGCGTCACATGAGGCGGCACTGCTCGCCTCCCGCGCTGGCCGCGTCCGGCAGGCTCAGGCCCTCCAGGTCGAGGTTGAGGCCGGGGGGCTGCAGGGCGAGAGAGAGAGGCGAGGGTCAGCGCTCAGCGCAGGGGCTCCAGCCTCCGGGCTCCCTGTGCACCGCCTGGACCCAGGGACCCCCGCTCGACCCCACACCTTTGCCAGCCCCGAGCAGGTTTGGCACCTCCTGGAGCAGCGAAGCAGAGGGGACCAAGCCTGGATTTGCCACCCAGGACTCAGGTGTCTCTGCGGGACAGGGATTAAACAGCCTCACAGGCATGGGAACAGCCCCTCCAGCCCTTGTACCGGTGGCAAACACCAGTGTCCTGGTGGCTACAGAGGGCATGGGCTGTCCCTGGTACCCCAGCGATCCAGGAGCCACCACAATGGCCCAGTCAACCCCAAGAGGGAACACCGTCCTGAGCAGAGTTGGGCTGGCATCCGAACAGGTCAGTCACACAAATGGTTAAGGGTCTCTCCTCCTGCAGGCCCCGCGGGGCTGGCAGAGCAGGCTCTGGGCAAGAGCCAGGCGTCCCTAAATGTCACCGTGCCTCAGCTCTCGCTAGCATGCCGCTTTGGCCCCGGCAGTGTTGGGCCGCCAGGTTGGGCCACAGGCCCCGCAAGGCGCCGCTGGCACCTGGCCCCCAGCCCCAGCTCTTTGAGGAGACCCCAGACTGTCTCCATTGTGGAGAGCCTCTAACCACCTGGAAAGGAACAGCAAGCGGAAGGACAGGACATTGAGGCCCTTCCAGGATGACTCATGCTTCATCCATCCCTTTTGGAGCTGTTTAACCATGCGAGTGCAGGGTAGAGCCTCACAGCTGCACAGTCAGCCCTGCCACCCTGCTGCCATGCTGTCTGGGTGGGCAGCAACTGCTGCCCCAGGGCACTGCTACCACCTATGGGAGCATGGGCTGGAGCCAAGAGCTTGACCAAACCCTATCAGGGATGCGCTGTCTCCCTCTGTCCCTGCGAGGGATGGTTTGGACCAGCCTTTCCCACAGGTCCTGCAGGCAGCCAGCAAGGACCTCTCGGATCAAGGGACCTCTGGGCTTGGCCAGGTCTGCAGGAGCGACCTTGGTTAGACACTCACCGACTCCCCAGCCAGCTCCTTGGGAGGATGCCCCAGGTCCTGCAGCTGGAAGAGATACAAGCAGGTTTGGGGGGGGGGGAGGAGTGAGACCCTGCGAGGAGCAAGCAGCCAGGACCTCCAGGCAGCCGAGGAATGGGCCAGCTCACCTGTTGCATGAGGTCCAAGACCATCTCAAAGCGCGCTTTCTGCTCAGCGTCACCATCTGTTGGCCTCTCGGCCTCGAACTGCTGGCAGATTTTGCCCATGATGTTGTGCTGCTCCTGGTATTTCTCATACTGCTCCTCAGGCAAAGAGTCGCGGTGGAGCCGCAGCCACTCGGGGTACTGCAGGCAGAGGAGAGGATGAGGCACGGGGCAGAGGGGACCGCGCTAGCCCCAGTCCCAGCCCCTCACCTTCTCTGTAATCTCCTTGAGAGAGGGGTAGAGCACTTCTTTGGACAGCAGGTTTTGCATGATGTTCTGCATGATGGGCAGGATGTTGCCTTCACCGTCGCCCTCCTCCAGGCCCAGCCCCTCTATGGCTTTCGCCAGCTCTTCCTCCGACACAGTGGAGTTCTGCAAAGAGAGCATCGGTCCCACGGGCTGGGGGGACTCCGGGGACAGCCAGCGCCCTGCAGAGCCCCGTGCAGCCTCTGGTTCACGTGCAAAGGGACGCTCAGGGCTGCATCGTCCAGGCTTGCGAGGCAGAGCAGCCGGGGGTCCCCACTCCCATCTCCAGCTGCGGGATCACCTGCAGGTCGTTGGCGTTCTTGGCCAAGCCGCTGAGCGTCTCCTTGAGGCAGGACGTGAACTCCTGTTGGGATGCCGTGTCGCTCCCTGTGAGGCCGGAGAGATGCTGGGTCAGGGGGTTACTTGGGGCTCTGTGGGGGACATGGGGTCCTCCCTAGCTGGACTCAGCTTTTACCCCCCAAGGGGAGAATTGGGGTCTCATCTTCCAGGCCTCAATCCAGAGGGAAAGCCCAGCTTGCCTAGTCTTGGAGACCCATGGGACTGGGATACCGCCCGAAAGGCCCCCAGACCCTCTCTCCTTCCTGCCCTGCCACAAAGACCCCCATCATCAGCAGAGGCCTCCAGGAGCCCCTGACACATGGAAGGGAAGCGCCAGCCTGGAAAAGGGACTTCTATTTAGTGCTAGGCACATGCTCGCTGATACAAAACACAGCTGATCCCCCTCACCGAATCTATGGCTCTGCCGCTGCTGGGACCAGCTCACACCAGGCCAACTGCCAAAACTCCCCTCGGGCAGCTGGGCAGCCTGGAGATGGTAGAGGTCCTAGACTTGTTCTCATGTTACAGAACAGAGGATCCATCTCCAGTGACGGCGCAGTTTGTACTAGCGTGTGCAATGGGACCAGCCAGGCCCCTGCCATGGGAATGCAGCCTGGGCAAGCATCCTGTGTCAGGCTTTCCCCGGGCATGGCTCAGGGCAGGTGGACCACAGGAGCGTTGGGTTGCATTCTCCATCCTGGGACTTGACAGGGTTTGTCGGAGCAGTCTGAGACTCCAAAGTCACACCTTGACGAGGCTGCCCTCCAGCTGAGGCCAGGTCAAGAGCAAGCCACAGCTTGGGCTGAGAAGAGATGCTCTGTGGGGGGACTGCAGGTGACTGGCAAAGCCCCGAGGGCCATGCTGACTCAGCCTGAGGCTCCAGCTTAGATGGCCGAGAGCTCCAGGCCCCGCAAAGTGTCTGCGTGCATCTCATGACGCTCATGCCAGCAACGCCTAGCGCACCGCATGTCCCTGGCATGCTTTCGTTTCAGTCCTCGAGCCCAGGACAATGGAGGCACACCAGGGAGGGGCTGCAAATGCCCGGCATGGTGGTAAGAGCTCAGTAGCGTGTCCTGGACTTAACAGGGCCTCATCCTGCCCTGATGTAGCTGCACATTGCACTAGGCTGAGAGATGTGTCCCTGGGACCTTCCTGCAGCCTGTTCCCATGCCCTCTGCATCTCAGGTAAAGCCATCTCCTTTCCCATTATTCCCTTTTCCTCATCTTGTGAGGCAGCAGGATGCAGTTTTGGGCACACTTCTGTCCTCGTGGCTGGTACCAGTCCCAGGGCCCCGAGACCCCACTTCTGAACACGACAGCTCAGCAGCACCCAGGGGTGACTTCATCCTGCGTTGTCCAATGGCCAGAGAAAGAAAACAGCCTCAGATTCGGTCACGGCAGGACTCCTAGGGAAACTGAAACACTGACCTGCCCAGAGTTAAATTAAGACCTTCCCTGCCCAAGTCTGTGGAAAGTCCTCTGGGAGCTCTCCACAGTCCACACTGAAGAAACGCCAGCTGCTGATGCCCTCCGAGAGCCACGTTCATGCATCCCCTCCTGTGAAGGCACACTTTGTCCTGTCTGTTACCAAACAAACCTCTGCCCTGCACAACCGGTGACAACAGCGATTGCTCAACCATCCCAAGGGGCCAAGAAGGATCTTCTGCCCTTTAGCTCATGGTGCAGTGCTAGGCGGCAGGGCAGGGCAATCCAACTGCTACCACGGCACACAGACGACATCCCAGAGTCCAGCATGCCAAACCCTGGCACACGGAGCCAGGAAATCTTACCCTCGGGCAGCATGTGCTGCTCTGCCCGTGCCCTTGGTAACAGACTCCTGGCCCAGCCAGCAGCAGAGTTGGCTGCGAGCCGAGACCTCGACCCTGGGAACGGCTGCTGGGGCCAATGTGGATGTCAGCGTAAGCCTGGCAAGGCAGGATTTATTTTTAAACCGGTCTTGCGCTACCTGAAGAGTTCACCAGGTTGAAACAAGCCTCGTAGTGGTGAAACCAACTGAGCGTTGGACCTGTGGTCCACTAACTGAGGGGTTCGCTGCTTGCTTTAAATCCACTAAGAGGCTGACTGCGTCCAGCCTGCCACGTCCCGGGCACGGGGGAAAGCTCTCAGTGAGTGACATTGGCATGTTGACATGCACTGACATGCATCTCCTTCCCAGGGAGCCCACGAGCGACTTTGGCAGCTGCACAGGTCCACGCATGACCGTCCTGCAAGTGCTTTTCAACACTCCTGGAGTAAACCCAATCTAATTAAGGGAGCATAATTAAGCCCCAAGTGGCTCCACGGTGCTTCTAATTGCAGTCAGACATCCCAGTGACACACAACTTGTTACCAGCCTTCCAGCATAGCTGAGAAGGCTGCTAAGGAAAGGCGGAGGAAGGATCTTGCTTTCACATCCACTTCTCCATATACCCCCAGTGCTAATCATGACAAGACGACGTTCCGATTGAGCCCAAACTTCTCCTGAGGAATCCATGTCACGCAGATTACCTCTGCGTGGCGGGGATTTAGGATGAGCAGGCTCCAAGGGGATGCTCCACAGCTGGGTTAAGGTGGGATCTCCTCTTCCATAGGGACTAAGAGGACAGTCGAAGGAGAAAGGCAGAGAGGCCAAATCCTGAGGGAAGCTCCCTTTGCAAAGTTGGCTTCAGCTGGGATCACTGCAGGCCGAGGGGCTCCCAGGACCCAGGTGGGGTAAGAGTTATCCACAGAAAGCCTCTCCCCGGCAGAGGAGAATCGGGTTCTCAATGGCAGCTGTGGGCTGCCCACAGCCCAGCACCTACTCCCTGCACGCACAGGGGCTCAGCACCACTCACCGACTCTGCCTGCTGCCTCTGACAGCTTCTGAAACTGCTCCACCAAGTGCGGCTCCTCCTCAGCCAGCTCCTTCATGGCTTTCTCAAACTCCGCTGTGGCCTGCGAGGCCAGTTCGCTGTCAAACAAATCCTGGAAAAACTTCTCCTGGGAGGCGAAGAGTGATTCCTGAGGGAAACGGGCACAGTCAGAGCTGTGCCCTGCTCTGGATGCCTGGAAGGGCTGCAGCTGGCAGCGACAGAGCAGCCCCAGGAGATGCTGCTTTCCAACCTCGCAGAGGGCAAATACTGGCCCGTGGCAAAAACAGCCCTGCAACAGGGCTCTTCCCCCCCTTGCCCAGCTCCTCCAGCCCCGGCAAGCCGGCAGCGGCAGAGGGAGGCCACGTCCTGATGGCGTCGCACCTTGGCTGCATCGCTGGGAGACTTTTCGGAGTGGCCAGGGTCTGTGGGGGCAGGCGGCGGTGGGGCGGTGGGCCTGGCCTTCTCGAAGTCGTCGAGGGCACCTGGGGACAGGAGCGGGGCCGGGCCAGGTAAGCGGGGATCCGGCCGAGGACGGTGCGACAAGGGGCAGGGACGGGGGGTCCCGGCTTGTAGCACCCCAAGCAGGGGTTGACCCTGAAACTCCTGGCCCCAGGCAGCATCGGGGTGGGATGCCTGTGGGACAGGCGAGGGGAGGTCTCCCAGCCCCGGGGCATGGCACCACCGCTCTTGGGGCAGCAGAAAGTTGCTGTGGGGTGCGGGCCGCTGCTGCCCCCGACCACCCCCCCCGGCCCCGCTGCTGCCCCCGACCACCCCCCCCCCGGCCCCGCTGCTGCCCCCGACCACCCCCCCCGGCCCCGCTGCTGCCCCCGACCACCCCCCCCCCGGCCCCGCTGCTGCCCCCGACCACCCCCCCCCGGCCCCGCTGCTGCTGCCCCCGACCACCCCCCCCCGGCCCCGCTGCTGTTGCCCCCGACCACCCCCCCCGGCCCCGCTGCTGCTGCCCCCGACCACCCCCCCCGGCCCCGCTGCTGCTGCCCCCGACCACCCCCCCCCGGCCCCGCTGCTGCTGCCCCCGACCACCCCCCCCCGGCCCCGCTGCTGCTGCCCCCGACCACCCCCCCCCCCGGGCCCGCTGCTCCCTCCAACCACCCCCCCCCGGCCCCGCTGCTCCCTCCAACCACCCCCCCCGGCCCCGCTGCTGCCCCCCCCACGACCACCCCCCCGGGCCCTGCTGCTGCTGCCCCCCCCCGACCACCCCCCCCCGGCCCCGCTGCTGCCGCCCCCGACCACCCCCCCCCGGCCCCGCTGCTGCCCCCCCCACGACCACCTCCCCCCCCGGCCCCGCTGCTGCCCCCCCCGACCACCCCCCCAGCCCTAGGCTCCCCCCGGCCCGGGCGCTGCCCCGGCCCCGCTCACTGTCGAGCAACTCGTCCAGCTCCTGGTCCGGGCCCGGGCCCGGCTCCGCCGCCATCTTCGCGCCGCTCCGCCTCCGCCGGAGGGCGGGGCCCGGCCTAGCAAGCTCCGCCCCTGAGGCCCCACGCCCCGCCCCACGCCCCGCCCCACGCCCCGCCCCACGCCCCGCCCCACGCCGTTCCGCGAGCGCCCCCCAGGCGGCGCCGCAGCGCGCTCCCGGCCAGGACGCCCCGCTGCCCCCTGGCGGCGCCGCGCGGAGCTGCAGCGCGGGGCTCCGGCCGGGCCGCGCCGCGCCGCGAGGGGCTTCGCGGTGTCCCCCCCCCCCAACCCCCCCCCATCCCCGGGCAGCCCGTGAGCCGGGCAGCCGCGTCCCCCCCCCCCCCCACCCCGGGCACCGGGGCGCCCGTGAGCCGGGCAGCCGCGTCCCCCCCCCCCATCCCCGGGCAGCCCGTGAGCCGGGCAGCCGCGTCCCCCCCCCCCCCCCCCCCATCCCCGGGCAGCCCGTGAGCCGGGCAGCCGCGTCCCCCCCCCCCATCCCCGGGCAGCCCGTGAGCCGGGCAGCCGCGTCCCCCCCCCCAACCCCGGGCAGCCCGTGAGCCGGGCAGCCGCGTCCCCCCCCCCCCCCCATCCCCGGGCAGCCCGTGAGCCGGGCAGCCGCGTCCCCCCCCGGGCACCGGGGCGCCGCATCCCCTGTGAACGGCAAAGCCACGTCCCCCCCCGAACTGGGGAGCCCCAGGGAGCCGCATCCCCCCGTGAACCGGGCACCCGGGCAGCCGCGTCCCCCCGGCTGGCGAAGCCGCTCCCGCCGGCCCCGGGGGGAGCCGGGGGGGCTGGCAGGACGGGGGGAGCACGTCCCCACAGCAGCTGCCGGGGCCTGGCAAGCTGTGCCCAGCTGTGCCCAGCTGTGCCCATCACGGCTGCCCGCGGCTGCCGCTGCTCGGGGCTGCGGTGGGTTGCCCTCGCTGGGCCGGGCCTGCCCCGTGGGCTTCCTGGGGGAGAGGAAGCCCAGCGGGGTGGGCTGTGGCGTTTCCTGCCTTTGTCTCCCTGCCGCGGGGACCGCAGGGGAAGGACCTTTCCTTCCCCTCCAAGAAAAGGTGCGGGAAGAGGTCTCGGGCTGGGATGCTCGAGCTCTACCCAGCGCCACTCCGCTCGCCATGGCTCTCGCTCTGCTCCTGCCTCTGCTGAGTAAGTGCCATCCCGCTCCCCGCCCGGCCCAAAGCGGCCCTTCGTGGTGCCGCCGAGCTCTCACCGCTCCCCCCGTCTCTCCGCAGCCTGGCTCCAGACCCTGCCGCAGCCCGGGCACCCCGCAGGTAAGGAGGGTGCCGTCCGCCGCGGGGAGCCGCTCGCCCGCCCGCCCGCCCCGCTGCCCGGAGCCTTTCCCTTGCAGACCTCCTGCCAGCCCCTTTCCTGAGCATCCTCCCATCGCACTTCAGCCTGCACGGCTCCAGCCAGGACAAGCTCGTCACCCTGCGGTGCCTGGCTCCCATCACCTCGTCCGTGACCATGTACCGATTTTACTGGCGGTCACAGCCCCAGGGCCCCAAGAAGAACTTCAGGAACGCCTCGTCGCCCACCATCGAAGACAGGGCGCTGCCCGGCGCCTATTCCTGCGTGTACCTGTCGTACAGCAGCCAGGGCTTGACTTCGTCCCTCGAGAGCCCCCCGGCCCTCTTCCCGCCGCCGTGGGACCACCTCCCCCCCGTAGGTTGGGGCTGGCTGGGTGCTGAGCGCCGTGGCAGTGGGTGTCACCGGGCTGGGGCTCCCCCGTCCTTTCCCCTCTCCCCGGCACCTCTGCCCTGGCTGGAGGAGAGGCAGAGGATGGAGTTAATCCTTGGAAAAGCTGGGGGGCACATAAGCCCCTGGCTTTGAGTCCTTCGCTTACCCTGACCCCCACTTTGTCCCCCTGCTCAAATGCCCTCGGGGCTCCCAACGAAGGGCCCCGGGGTGCAGGTACCCAAGGACAACGGGACCGCCGGGGACAGCTGCTCGTCGACTCCAGGCTGCTCCTCGACGGGCACCAGAGGAGGTGAGGGGCCACCACGGAGACCTCCCGTCCCCTCCCCGGAGAGGTCCCCCGTGACGGCCGCGCTCTCTCCCCAGGGCCAGGCCGATCGGCCTCCTGCCGCTGGCACCCGAGGATGAGCCCGGTCTTCGTCGCTGCCGCCCTTGGTTTCCTCCTGCCCCGCTGCTGCTGGTAGCGGCGAGGTAAGCGGCTCCCTCGGGCACCGCATGTGTGAGCATGCACGCTCGTGTGTGTTTGCACTCTCACGGAACAAAACCCAGGCTGTGACCTTGGCCCCACGCCACCGACGGAAATTTGTGTGACTTTACCCTGCGGCGTACCATGCATTTAGCTTTTTACTGGCTCTAGACACATCGGCTCCTTCAAAAAACAAGGGAGCACCTGCAGCAGCGATGCACACGTGTGAAGCGGTTGCTGCTCTGAAGCGGATGGGCAAAACCCCCTCCGCAGATGCGTCGCGTTGGGGCAGTGCTGCCGCAGGAGCCCTTCCCTCCCCTTCCGGCTGCCGCCCTTTCCCTTCGGGGGGGAAACGTTTGGTTTAAAACCTCGTTTGCTTTTTTTCCCCTACCCCTGCCAGACTTCTGCGCTCGCCGCCTGTCGACCCGCCATCACCACCCGGCCACGCGTCTACGGCTTAGCGAGAAACACCGACCGGCAGCGGCTTTCAGAGGTGCTCAGGAAACACACGGCTCCAACCGGACCCTCAGCTTTCTCACATATGTTAATATAATAACCCATTGCATATATATATTCTTTATACAATAACCTGTTGCATAGGTATATCTGATACACAGTAACCCATTGCATAGGTATACGGTATCTATATTAACCTGTTGCAAAGTATTAGCCTGAAAAAGAGGTACTGGAGCCTGCAAGGACGGGGTGGCAAGCCCTGGATCGCTCCATGCCCTGTGCTGCGGAGCCGCAGCGAGGGCTGCGAGCAGGGCGAGCTGTCTGCTTCCAATAAACCTGCTGAGCAAAGAAAAGAGACTGGATTGACCCCTCCAGCAGCACGGTCAGGCTGTCTGCCCGTGCACCCGTGTCCCACGGGGTGACTGTCCCCGCTGGCCCCAGGGGCAGCCGCGGGAACCGCAGAGGGGGAGCCTGGGGGCTCTCCTTCTTTTTCACTGT
This sequence comes from Struthio camelus, assembly GCF_040807025.1. Taxonomy (NCBI): domain Eukaryota; kingdom Metazoa; phylum Chordata; class Aves; order Struthioniformes; family Struthionidae; genus Struthio; species Struthio camelus. Next base: position 627,083 of record NC_090971.1, read on the forward strand.
TTGCTGAGAATCGGGGGCTGCACAACACAGCTCGCTTCAGTTCTCACCAGATCATTTGCTTATCAAAGCATCTGCAAGTGATCAGACACACGTGGGTGACAGAGGACATGTTACGGTCACTGCGCACGACCCGGCAGAGCCGGTGCTGGGAACCTGTCCAAGAGGTGCTGCATCACTCAGAGACCGTTTCGCCCAGCTGCCCAGCCCGGAGATGGGGTTAGCAGCTCCAAACCCTCTGTCGGCTCCTGTCGCCCCTTGGCTCAATGCTGGCCACGTGCGGGAAGACCTGAGCACCCGGCCCCCTGCTGCCGCCAGCCACATCTCTGCGCCGGCTCGGTGGCGACAAGCAGCTGGCACCCACAAAGGCCCATCCCGAGCCCCTGGGTGCTGCTCGCTGTGTTGTCCTGGCCACTGAGGATGGGGGAAATGCCCCAGGGGGGGGAGCACAAGCCACTTCCTTTTCCTTTTCTCCAAATAGCAGTTATGCAAAGGGGAGGTGGCCCAGCGTCAGCAGCCGGCCGGGCGAGTCGGAGCCGGCCGGGATGGCGAGGAGCGCGGCTCTGCTCCTCTGGGGTAAGTCCTGGCGGGATCGGGGCCGGAGGCCGGGGGAGACGAGGCGTCCGGCGGGGCCACGCGCGCCCGCGGGGCGACGGGTGCTGGAGAGGAGAGCGCGGGCGGAAACCCTGCTCCCGCACCTCGCCGCCGCACCAGCCCGCTGGCGGTCCCGAGCGCCGCGGCGGCGGTGAGCGCGCTCTCCTTCTGGCCTCCTCGTCCCCTCGCCGGCCTTCCCCGTCCCCGGGCACAAGCTCGAGGCGCAAACGGGACGCGGTGCCACCCGGCGGAGCCGGCGCTTAGGTGCCGAGGCGGCGAGGAGGCTGCAAAGAGGAGCTGGGCGCAGGGCCGGGGCCCCAGCCCCCCTGCCCCGCGGCCCCTCCGGCAGCCCCCTCCCCTCCGCGCTCGGAGAGGGGCTGTGGCTGCCTGCTGGGCGCAAAGCCGGAGTCGGGGTCTGGCCGTTCCCGGCTGCCCTGCCCGCGGTCGGGCGCCCGGGCTGCCCCCTCTCCCGCGCCGCCGGCGGGCAGACGAGCCCCGAGCGGAGCGGGCCGGCGGGGCGGCGAGCCGTGCCGACCCCGGCTCGGGGGCCGGGGAGAAGCGGGGCCGGCGCGCGGCGAGGCGGCCACGTGCGGCCTCCGTCGGGGGCGCGTGGCACCGGCACCGGGCGGGAAGTAGCTGCAGCCGGGAAAACCGCAGCAGCGGGCTCCGCGCCTGCCCCAGGGGAGGCTACAAGCCCGGGCTGGATCTGGCCCATCCAGCCCAAACTGGTGTGATTTGGAGAAATTTCCTCCCAAACTCCGGAAGAGCAGGCCCGGCAGATGGTGCTCCGGGCTGGCTGGGCTCGCGCGGGGACGTGGGGCTGGGGGGGCTGGGGACCGGTGGGGGGGGCTGGGGTGGCCACGGGGCTGGGGCCGTGGGGCTGTGGGGACAGGCACTGTGGGGCTGGGGACATGGGGATGGGCACCGTAGGGCTGGGGTGGCCATGGGGCTGGGGATACGGGGACATGGGGATGGGCACTGAGGGACCGGGGTGGCCATGGGGCTGAAGCTATATGGATGAGGAGACAGGCACGGGTGTGGGCATGGGGCTGGGGTGGCCATGGGGCTGGGGATATGGGGACAGGCACCATGGGGCTAGGGGTGACCATGGGGCTGGGGACATGCGGATATGGGGACAGGCACGGAGGGGCTGGGGTGGCCATGGGGCTGGGGATATGGGGACATGGGGACGGGCACTGTGGGGCTGGGTTGGCCATGGGGCTGGGGATATGGGGACAGGCACCATGGGGCTGGGGTGGCCATGGGGCTGGGGACATGGGGACATGGGGACGGGCACTGTGGGGTGGGGTGGCCATGGGGCTGGGGATATGGGGACAGGCACCATGGGGCTGGGGTGGCCATGGGGCTGGGGATATGGGGACATGGGGACGGGCACTGTGGGGTGGGGTGGCCATGGGGCTGGGGATATGGGGACAGGCACCATGGGGCTGGGGTGGCCATGGGGCTGGGGATATGGGGACATGGGGACGGGCACTGTGGGGTGGGGTGGCCATGGGGCTGGGGATATGGGGACATGGGGACGGGCACTGTGGGGTGGGGTGGCCATGGGGCTGGGGATATGGGGACATGGGGACAGGCACCATGGGGCTGGGGTGGCCATGGGGCTGGGGCCGGGGGGAATGGGCGCCGCGGGGCCGGGGGGCTGGGGGGCTGCAGCGCTCCCACCCGGCCCGTCTCCCTCCTCCCTCGCAGCTCAAGCCTTCGGCCTCACCGGTGAGTCCTCACGCGGGGTGGGTGTGGGGGGGCCGCATGGCCGGGTGCCGGCCCCCCACCCTTGGGTGCTCTGCGGGGGGGGTGGGGGGGCGCCCGAAAAGCCGTGCGCCCCCCGGCCGGGACCCCGGGGCGCTGACGTCCGCCACCCGCAGCCGCCCAGCCGGTGCAGCTGGCCCTGGACCCCCCCTGGAGCCCGGTGTTCACGGGCGAGACGGTGACGCTGACGTGCCGGCCGCCCCCCGCCGCCCCCCGCGGCCCCACCGCCTGGTTCCTCGACGGCAGCTTCTGGCGGCAGACCGAGTCCGACCGGCTCGCCGTCTCCAGAAACCAGCCCGGGAGCCAGAGCTACCAGTGCCGGCGCGACGGCTCGGCGCTCAGCCGCCCCGTCACCCTGGGCTTCGCCTACGGTGAGCGCCGGGGGCCGCGGCCGGGCCGAGGGGGCGGCGCGGCGGCCGGCCCGTGCCCCGTGCGACGGCGCCCGCCACCCTCTCCCGCAGCCTGGCTGGTGCTGCAGGCGCCGGCGCTGCCGCTGCTGGAGGGCGACGCGCTGCTGCTGCGCTGCCGGGGCTGGCGGGACGGCCGCCTGCGCCACGTCCGCTTTTGGCGCGACGGGGCCGACGTCAGCCCGCGGCCGGCGGGGGCCGAGCTGCTGCTGCCCTCCGTGCAGAGGGGCGACGGCGGCCGCTATCGCTGCACGGCCACCATCCAGCACCTTTTGGAGCGCAACGAGGAGTCCGAGGAGGTGTCGGTGTCCGTGCAAGGTGAGGTGGGGGGTCCCCCCCCCCGCAAACCCTCCGGCCCTTGGCGGCGAAGGGATGCGCTCGGCTGCCGTGACGGCGCCGGCTCTTTTCCAGAGCTCTTCTCGACCCCGGCGCTGAGCCTGGGCGGCTCTGCCGAGCCCCTCGAAGGAAGCACCCTCGCCCTGAGCTGTGTCACCCACCTCAACCCCCTCCGGCCCAACACCGTCCTCCAGCACCTCTTCTACCGGGACGGTGCCATCCTGGCAGGCCCCGAGGGCTCCCCCGAGTACCGGCTGCCGGCGGTGGGGCTGGCTGACTCAGGGGTGTACTCCTGCGAGGTGCAGACGGACACAGCCAGCGTACGGAAACACAGCGCCCCAATAGCCATCGTTGTGCGACGTGAGTGCGCGTGAAGCACAGGGATGCATCCCACACCGGGTCCCTCCATCCCTTGCTGGGGTCTCTGCATCCCTCCCCAGGTCACTGCATCCCTGTCTGGGTCCCAGCATCCCTCCCAGGTCACTGCATCCCTTGCTGGGGTCCCAGCATCTCTCCCAGGTCACTGCATCCCTTGCTGGGGTCTCTGCATCCCTCCCCAGGTCGCTGCATCCCTTAGTGGGGTCGCTGCATCCCTCCCCAGGTTGCTACAGCCCTCCTTGGTCACTGCATCCGTTAGTGGGGTCACTGCATCCCTCCCCGGGTCACTGCATCCCTGGGTGGGGTCGCTGCATCCCTCCCCGGGTCGGAGCACCCCTCCCCGGCTGACGGCGCCTCTCACAGCACCCCTCGCCCTCTCCTCTCCCCAGGAGTGCCCGTCTCCGGGGTGGCCCTGGAGGTGCAGCCCCGCGGCGGGCAGCTGGTGCAGGGCGAGTGCCTGGTGCTGAGCTGCTCGGTGGCGGCGGGCACGGGGCCCATCTCCTTCTCCTGGCACCGGGAGGGCTCGGCGCAGGCCCTGGCAAGGAGCCCCCGCTACGAGATCGCCGCGGCCCAGCCCGGTGACAGCGGCCGGTACCACTGCTCGGCCTCCAACGGGCTCGCCCCAGCCCGCAGCCCGGGGGTGCAGGTCACCGTCGTGGGTGAGCGGGGTCCTGCGGGCTGGGGTGGGCACCACGGGTGCTGGAGCTGGGGGCCCCAGGGGCCCCGGGGGCGGAGGGGTCACCCGTCGGCGGAGAGGGGTCCCGCAGCCCTGCTGCTGCTGGGGGGACCCCACCGCTGGGCACCCCCCGTCCCCGCCCGTGCCGGGGGGGGGGCACGGTCACAGCCGCCAGCCGGAGCCCGAACCCGGAGCAGCCCCCGACGCCGTCTCCCTCGCGCTTGCAGTGCCGGTGGCCGGGGCCACCATCGCGGTGGAGGGGACGGAGCCGGCGCTGACGGCCGGGGAGAGCCTCAACCTGAGCTGCTCGGTGCAGGCGGGCACCGCGCCGGTGGCCTTCGCCTGGCTGCACAACGGGCACCAGCTGCCCGCGGCCTCGGGGCCGCTGCTGGCCCTCGAGGCCGTGCGGCCGGCCCACGCCGGGACCTACCAGTGCGTGGCCAGCAACCAGCTCAACCCCCAGCGCGTTTTCCGGGTGCGCAGCCAGCTCCTGGCCCTCTCGGTGACAGGTACCGGCGCCTGGGGACGGCGCGAGGGCTGCCGAGGGTCCCCTGGCGCTGGCCGGATGCAGGATTCGCCCCCCGGCCGCATCGGGGTCGGCGGCTGCTTTTGCCACCGGCTTCGCTGCCGGGGGGTTGGGGGGGGGGGGGCTGCGCTGATCGGGGCTCTGCCGTCTCTGTGCCCAGCCCGGCCCGACGCAGCCGTGGCCGCAGGGGTGAGCGTGTCCCTCCTGGTGCTGCTCGCTGCCACCGCCGCTCTGGGGTGGCACCTCCGGCGCCGGCGCCGTGCAGGTAACGCGGCTCCCTAGGGGGGCGCGAGGCTGAGCCCTCGCCTTGGGGTCCCGGGCACGGTCCCGCGGGTGCTCCCTGCTCACACCCCGGGGTGGGGGGGACCGTGCCCGGCGCCCAGGGCCGCTGCCACAGCCTCCCGGGTGCTCACGGACCCTCCTCCTGCTCGCTCTGCAGAGGCCGCCGGCGCCAGGGGCCGGGGAAGGTGAGTGCAGCCCAGAGAGGGGTCCCGGGGGTCCCGAGGCCAGGTCCAGCGGAGGCCCTCGGGCTGCCCACGGGGTTGGGGTCCCAGGGGTCCCGGGGGTCCCGGGGGTCCCAAGGCCGGGTCCAGCAGAGGCCCTCGGGCTGCCTGCGGGGTTGGGGTCCTGGGGGTCCTGGCGGTCCCAGGGGTCCCGGGGCCGGGTCCAGCGGAGGCCCTCGGGTTGCCGGCGGGGTTGGGGTCCCGGGGGTCCCAGGGGTCCCGAGGGTCCTGGGGCAGGGTCCAGCGGAGGCCCTTGGGCTGCCCATGGGTTGGGGTCCCGGGGGTCCCGGGGCCACGAAGCCCCTTTTCCTCTGTGGGTCCGTCCGCTCCAGCCCTGGCCCCGGCCCCCGAGCATCTCCTCCTCTCCCAGGCGCCCGCTGAGCCCTTCCCTCCCCAGGGACCCCGCGGCACATCCCGGCCCCTCGGCTCCACCGAGCCCCGCCGGCGAGGACTCGGCCGTGCTGTACAGCAACGGTGAGTGCCAGGGCCAGGCAGGATGCGGCCCTCGTGCGCTGCAGCCCCTGGTGCTGTCCCCGAGGCCACCGCCACCCCGAAAGAAGGCGCTGGAGGGCTGCGGGGTGCCGGCACGGGGGACAGCTGACCCGTTTCGGCCGCCGCCGGAGGCTGCTCGGGTTTGGGGCGCTGGGTCCGACCCAGCACCGGGACCTGGCTTCTCTCCCCAGTGCGTCCCGGGGCGCTGGCAGCTGAGGACGTGCTCTACTCCACCATCACCATCAAGCAGAGGGACACGGGTGAGCCAAGCCAGGTCCTGCCCTTGCTGGTGCTAAGCGGCATCCCTTGAGCCATGCCAAACTTGGCACCGTCCCCTTGCCGCCGGCCACCCAGCCTGACCCCTCGCTGCTTCCCTTCCAGACGGCCCCGCGGGACCCTCTCTGGCGCAGCAGGTAGCGGTGACTGTCGCGGCCCCGCTGGCTCCCCTGCCGGCGCGGGACCGGCCTCAGCCCCTCTCTCCCGCAGGAGTCGCCCATCACCTACATGGTGCTCCCCGGCGCCCGGCGCGGCGCGGCGGCCACGCAGCACGGCCGGCTGCCAAGCGACAGCTACGAGAACGTCCCCCTGCCGTGAGCTCGGCGGGGCCCAGGCGTCCTCGCGGGGCCGGGACGGAGGGGACTGGGGCGCGGGGCAGCGCCGCACTGGCCGCAATAAAGCCGGGGCGATGCTGGTGTCCCCGGGGTGCTGCTGGAGGGGAAGCGGCCGCCCTCGAGCGGCCCCGCCGCGCGTGAACACGTGAAATACGTGCTGCCATCGTCAAGCAGCAGAAAGCCGGGCCAAGGAGCATCCCCGGGCGAAGGTCCCGCGGCGCTGAGGCCGCTCCCGTGCCCCGCGCTGGGCTCCGCGCTGTGCCGCCTGCTGCCTTCCTCGCCGGCCAAACGGGGAGCGGGGCAAGGCAGAGCCGGCCGGCCCGAAGCCCCGAGGGTGGCGGTCTGCCGCTGCAGCCCGGCGGCTGGCGCCAGCGTACCGGGGGAAGGGGCTGGCTGCTGGGCCGCAACGTGGCCCGGGCCGGTGGGAAGCTGGAGGTGCCGAGTCAGGAGGGGCAGCCAGGGCAGCTGCCCTCCCTCCCCATCCCTCCCCATCCCTCCCCATCCCTCTCCATCCCTCCTCATCCCTCCTCATCCCTCCCCATCCCTCCTCATCCCTCCTCATCCCTCCCCATCCTTCCTCATCCCTCCTCATCCCTCTCCATCCCTCCTCATCCCTCCCCATCCCTCCCCATCCCTCCCCATCCCTCCCCCTCACTCCTTATCCCTCCTCATCCCTCCCCATCCCTCCCCATCCCTCCCCATCCCTCTCCATCCTTCCTCATCCCTCCCCATCCCTCCCCATCCCTCCCCATCCCTCTCCATCCTTCCTCATCCCTCCCCATCCCTCCCCATCCCTCCTCATCCCTCTCCATCCCTCCTCATCCCTCCCCATCCTTCCTCATCCCTCCCCATCCCTCCCCATCCCTCTCCATCCCTCCCCATCCTTCCTCATCCCTCCCCATCCTTCCTCATCCCTCCCCATCCTTCCTCATCCCTCCCCATCCCTCTCCATCCTTCCTCATCCTTCCTCATCCCTCCTCATCCCTCCCCATCCCTCCTCATCTCTCCCCATCCCTCCTCATCCCTCCCCATCCCTCCTCATCCCTCTCCATCCTTCCTCATCCCTCCCCATCCCTCCCCATCCCTCCCCATCCTTCCTCATCCCTCCCCATCCCTATCCATCCTTCCTCATCCCTCCCCATCCCTCCCCATCCCTCCCCATCCCTCCCCATCCCTCTCCATCCCTCCTCATCCCTCCCCATCCCTCTCCATCCTTCCTCATCCCTCCTCATCTCTCCCCATCTCTCCTCATCCCTCTCCATCCCTCCCCATCCCTCCCCATCCCTCCCCATCCCTCCTCATCACTCCCCATCCCTCCCCCTCACTCCCTATCCATCCTCATCCCTCCCCATCCCTCCCCATCCCTCTCCATCCTTCCTCATCCCTCCCCATGCCTCCTCATCCCTCCCCATCCCTCCTCATCCCTCCCCATCCCTCTCCATCCTTCCTCATCCCTCCTCATCTCTCCCCATCCCTCCTCATCTCTCCCTATCCCTCCCCCTCATTCCCTCTCCATCCTCATCCCTCTCCATCCCTCTCCATCCCTCCTCATCCCTCCTCATCCCTCCTCATCCCTCTCCATCCCTCCCCATCCCTCCTCATCCCTCCTCATCCGTCCCCATCCGTCCCCAACCCTCCCCCTCATTCCCTATCCATCCTCATCCCTCCCCCTCACTCCCCATCCCTCTCCATCCCTCCTCATCCCTCCTCATCCCTCCCCATCCCTCCCCATCCCTCCTCATCCCTCCCCATCCCTCCTCATCCCTCCCCATCACTCCCCATCCCTCCTCATCCCTCCCCATCCCTCCTCATCACTCCCCATCCCTCCCCATCCCTCCTCATCCCTCCCCATCCCTCCCCATCCCTCCCCATCACTCCCCATCCCTCCTCATCCCTCCCCATCCCTCCTCATCCCTCTCCATCCTTCCTCATCCCTCCCCATCCCTCCTCATCCCTCCTCATCCCTCTCCATCCCTCCCCATCCCTCCTCATCACTCCCCATCCCTCCCCCTCACTCCCTCTCCATCCTCATCCCTCCTCATCGCTCCCCATCCCTCCCCATCCCTCCTCATCCCTCCCCATTGCTTCCCCTGCTGCCAGCCACGCTGACCTTCGGCCGTCCGGCAGGCAGCTTGGATGTCCCGGCAGCTGCCAGGCAGGGTGGTGCTGAGGGCACCGGGGCCCCTGGGGCCGCCCTGGCACGGACAGCCCGTGTCCTCCAGCTCGTCCAGCACGGTGCGGAGGGCACGCTGCAGCTCGGCCGTCCCGCTGGGGCCCACTGCGCACCCACAGCTCCATCACAGCTGCCCCAAGCACCGGTGGCCGGCAGCCGGCCTGGCTTGAGGCCTTCCAGGCACCACGAGTGGCCCGAACACCAGTGCCCAGGGCCACTGTGTCCCCAAAGCCCCACACGGCCTCATTAGCCCTCCTGCCCCATTTCCCCACATGCCCCTCCTTGCCTGCAGGCCTGATCCTGTGTGCTCTGATCACCACAAATCTGGCTGCCTGTGCACCCCAATTCACCATGCACCCCATCCCTGATCCTCCATGCACCCCAGTCTGCCACGCACCCTGATCCTGCATGTCCCTGACTGCCCATGTACCCCCATTGCCCCTGCACCCTAATTTGCCATGCACCCCATCCCTGATCCCCCATGCACCCTCATTGCCCATGCACCCCAATGCCCTGTGAACCCCTTCCCCGTACAGCTGGATCCCCCATTCACCCCGATACCCTGCACACCCCAATTCTTCATAGACCCTGATCCCCCCAACACCCTGATTCCCTGTGCACCCCAATCCCCTGCATAGCCCAATGCCCTGCTCACCCCAGCTCCCCCAGGCACCCCAAAACACCTGCACACCCCGATCCCGGCAGACAGCCCAGCACCCCATGCACTGCAGTGACCCATGCAGCCCAATCCTCTGCACCCCCCATCCCCACACACCTCATCCTTGCACACCCCCATCCCAGCATACCCCAACTCCCTGCACACCCTGATCCCCACACACCCCAACGCCCTGTGCACACCCGATCGATGCCCACCCCTCCCCTCTTCCCACAGCCCCATGTCTGTCCCCAGGAGCCCCTCACCACAGCCTGGGAGCAGGGGGAGCCCGGGAGGAGCCGTGGGGTGGGGGCACGAGGTGGGAGTCAACCATATTGGGATGGGGAGGGAAGGGTAGCAATGGGGAGCGATGAGGAGCGATGGGGAGCAATGGGGGATGCAGGGAGCAGGGGCAGAGCAGGGGCAGCACCAGGCACCCTGCCGAGAGCTGGGTCCCGCGCGAGGAGGACCCGGTGCCCTGGGTGAGGGCGGCGGCAGCGACATTGAGGATCATCTGGGGCCGGGGCGCCCTGGGACCTGCCCATGGGGTCTCCAGCCCCGGGACGTGCCCTGACCCCCCTCGGTGGGGCCGCGGGCGCTGTTCGCGCCGGGCCCGGCTCAGCGGCGTGGAGCAGCACGCGCAGCTGGCGACGCAGGGCAGAGCAGCGGCCCGGCGGGCTCTGCCCTAGGCTCTGAATATGCCGGCAGTTCGGGGTGAGCAAAGCCCAGGGCGCCCCTTGCCCGGCAGGATGGAGAGGGCTGCCCTGCACCGGCAGCAGCGCTGACTGCCCCGCAAAGGCCCCGCTGCCGGGCGCCAGCTGCCCTGGCTGCCCGTCCTGACCCGTCCGGCCGCTGGGGCCGGGCTGGCACGGGGCCGAGCCGTCGGCCGCTGCAGCGGGTTTTGCTGCTGCCAGGTGCGAAGAACGCAGCTTTGTCCTGGCTTGACAGCAGGGGCAGCTCAGGCTTCGTGCCTTGCCCAAGCACCTTAACTGCCCCCGTCTCAGGGGCGAGTGTTCAGCCCTGTGCAAAGGGAGGTTCAGGCGCCCCCAAGGTTCAGATCGCCCGTGGGGAGCATCACTCGAGGGCGGTTTGTGTCAGCACGCTGCGTCTTCCCCCGGCGGGGACCCGGGGCTGCTTTCTTCTCGCGCCCAAGCAGTATTTCCCAGCCTCGCTCCTCCTCCAGCTTTTGCATGTCCCTTCCCCAAGGACACGGCTGCTGGGACCCAGGTGAAGGTGCTGGGACCTCAGCACAGTGCTGGGACCCCACAGTGGGTGCAGGGACCTCGTCAGCGGTGCTGGGATGCCCCTATGGGTGCAGGGACCCCACTGCGGGTGCAGGGACCTTGCCATGGGTGCTGGGATGCTCCTATGGGTGCAGGGACCCCACTGCGGGTGCAGGGTCCTTGCCATGGGTGCTGGGATGCTCCTATGGGTGCTGGGACCCTGCAGTGGGTGCAGGGACCTCGCCAGGGGTGCTGGGATACTCCTATGGGTGCAGGGACCTCGCCATGGGTGCTGGGAAGCTCCTATGGGTGCAGGGACCCCGCAGTGGGTGCAGGGACCTCGCCAGGGGTGCTGGTGTGCTCCTACGGGTGCTGGGACCTCACCGGGGGTGCTGGGGTGCTCCTGCGGGTGCAGGGACCCTGCTGCGGGTGCCGCGGGGGCTGGGACCTGCCCCGTGCCCGCCAGCCGCTCCCGCACCCCCGAAAGGCCGCAGCGGTCCCCGGGGGGGCCCGGCCCCGCTCGGGGCGACTCAACCTCGGCCGCGGGGGGTCCCGGACGGCATCGCTCGCCCTGGGGCAGGGATGCAGTCGGCCCCCCGCTCCGCCACCTGCACCGCGTCCCTATGGGGCGCTCGCCACCCTCCGGCGCATCCTGTTTGTGTGACAATCTCGGAGAGGGCGAGGAAGTCACGGGGCCGGGCTCCGGAGAGCACAGGGCCAGCGGCGCGGCGGAGGGAGCCCGGGGCGACGCGGCCGCCCCCGAGAGCGGCTGTTGGGCGGCGGCGGCGGCGGAGGGGGGTCTCTCCCTTCTCCCTTGAAACTGCCGGCAACTTCCCCAACTCCTGCTCCGGATTTCCGCGGCGGCGCTGCGGTGAACGTGGTGCCGCGTGTGCCAGCGGCCGAGCCTGCGTGCACCGTCCCCATGCCCGCGTGACAGCCGTCCCTGCTGCAGGGCACGCCGCCCCGTCCCCGTCCCCGCTGGCCGCCCCGCGCTGCGAGGGGGGGACCTGCCGGATCCGCGCGTAGAGCAACGCTTTGTGGTCCTTGTCGGTAATTCCATTGGACGGGCAGGAAACGCGCACAACCACACCAAGGATTCCAGAAGAGCTTTATTTCCTCAAAAACTCAACACGTCCTGTCACGATGGGAGCTCTGGGGGCATCTTTAAATAGAGACACTAGCATCAGACGTGCCGGTTCTTTAGGAAGGGCTGTTTCACAGCAACAAGGGATGTAGGGGTTGCGCAGGGCTCTGCTGCCCAGCTTGGGGACCCAGGGCTGCAAACTGGCCTTTTCCCACCCAGAAAAGGCTCCAACTCCACACTCGCACCACACAGAGGCGAAAGGCCCTGGCAAGGGAGGCACAGGCAGCCCCGGGACGAGGTGTCCCTTGTGTCACCTCTGCCCCGCCGTGGGACACCTGGGGACATCTCCCTCGGCCGACCCTCAGGCCAAAGGCTTCCTCCAGCTCTTCCCGGCTCAGTCCTGGGCAAGGAACTCAGTGCTTTTCTCTGGAGACCATTTCCCTCTTCCCTGTTATGGGGGGCTGCCAGGTTTTCTATGGCAGAATTTGTAAATGTGGATTTTTGGGGCTCAGCAGCCCATTTTGGGGTGGAAAAACCCAAAAGGGACAAGTGGCCATGCTGCTACAACCTCCCCCAAACAGATCCAGCTGAGAGCGGGGAGGATGGAGGAGGGCAGCAGAGTCCACTTCGGCCTTCGGGGAGGGCTATTTCGGGGGTCATTGCCAAGCACGAGGGTCAAGGAGGAACATCTGCAGCTCTTCTGTGCTGGAAACGGCGAGGCCGAGCTGAGCCTGGCACAGTGGGCGGCGGGGAGGGCCAGGGCGCAGGGAAGCCCTCGCAGCAATGCCGGGGGTCCGCATCGCTCCGCGGCCCCTAGGAGCTTTTAGGCTGGAGGGTTTCGTACATCTCCTGGCTTTCCATGCTGAGCCCCTGCGCGGGAGAGGGGAGACAGCAGCGGGTTATGGGACCATCGTGGACCACGCGTGCCCAGGAGCGTCAGATCAAGCGATGGTGTCCCATGTCCCCACGTGGCCGCTGCTGGGTGCCTGCAAAGGGCACCCTGCAGGATACGGCACCCCTCAGATACAGCACCCTGTAGGATATGGCATCTGCAAGCTATAGCACCCACGGGGTATAGCACCCTGTGAGATATGGGCCCCACGGGATACAGCACCATGGGATACAGCGCCCTGCAGGATACAACATTCATCGGACATGGCACCCACAGGATATAGGCCACCTATATCCATATGGCGTATGGACCCCATGAGATACAGCACCCCACATGATACAGCACCCATGGGATATGACACCCCATGGGATACGGACCCCATGGGATCGGGCACCCCATGGGATAGGTAACTCACAGGACATGGCCCCAGTAGGATACAGCACCCCATGAGATATGGCACTTCACAGGATGCGGCACCCATGGGATACGGCACCAGGGCCGAAGGAGCAGCAAACTGGGACGACTTACGGTGTAGATGGCTTCTCCTTTCTGCTGCAGAAGAGAAAGAGAAAGAGAGCTGTGCCCAGCAGGATAGGAAGGAGGAGAAGCCGCTTCCGCCCCCAGCGCGGCCGAGCCACCCATCCCCAGGAGCCCGCTGTCCTCCCCGTGTGCCCTGTCCCACGTCACGGCCGCAAACAGAAGTGGAGACGGGGAATTAACAAGGGCCGATTTTGCTCCCACCCAGCCAGGGGTGCCCCGACCCCCCCAAACCCCTTGATTTCTCTCCTGCTTGCCCCCAGCTCTGGGCTGGGGCCATGGAGGGTTTTGGCCCTTTGGAGACGAAGGGTACGCAGAAGACCACCTCACCTCCCCGCCTGCCCTGGAAACGTCCTTTGACGCTCTCTGAACCTGGATCTGTGGGAAGGAAGGAGAAGGAAGAATAAAACCCTGGCTGGGCTCTTTGCCGAGCTGGAACTTGCTGAAGCCTCCTCCACAGACACCCCCCCCCAGAAACGGGGTCTGCTGGGGGGGTTATGCCCCACCACAGCCATCACCGGGGACCCTGACCCCGGGATGCACCCAGCTGTGGGTGCTGCAGCCTCCGGGTGCCCCGGGCAGGGCAGGGACAGAGGCTTGACCCCATCTGCAGTGGTGCGGATGTGGCCTCAACTGGGGGCCGGCCACCGGCCACTCACCTTCAGGCGGCAGTAAAGGACGGTGAGGACGATGCCGTAGATGAAGAGGATGGCGTCCAGGATGTAGCACAGCTCCGGCTCCATCAGGGCCTCTGGGGAGGACAGAGATAGCACAGGAGCCCCGAACGCGGCAGCACCAACAACCCCAAGCCGGACCCCATGCGCACCGGCAGCCTCGGTTGCCATCACCCACATCTGAGCCTGAGCCTGGAGCTCAGCTCTGCCGCATCCAGACGTCACTTTTTTTGCACATTTGCTCGAGAAGCCCCCAGGCGATGCCGGACCCAACTTCTTGCTGCCTTTCCCCCAGCCCCACGAAAGGTGGCTGCAGAAGGGCAGGATGCAGCCCCTGCTCTGAGCTCTGCAATGTCTCAGCAAGAGCATTAAAACTCGAAGCTGTGAGGCCGGGCTGAGTATAGCTCCTCGCCTCTCGCGCTGCCTGGGCGCGGAAACAGCAGCGGGGCCGCTCGAGGAGAGGCAGACGCGAGCGCCCAAAACCCCAGCGAGGGCTGGGACAGGGTGTCAGGGGGCGCGGAGACGATCGCTGCTGCCGTGCTGAGTGGCACACGGAGCCGGCACAGATTCGCTTTGGCAGGATCACAGGGGGCACCGTCCTGAGAGCCAGCAGGTCCACCCCAAGCAGGAGGCGACAACCCACCAGGACAGCAGGTGCCAGACACAAAACCCAGCAGGCGCTGCCAGCCAGCTCCGACCCCAAACTGGAGGTGAAATCAGGTACCTGGAGGGGGCTGAGCCATTCCCCTGTGGCAGGAGCCCCTTCTGTTCCCTGCAGGGAGCTGAGCCTCCCCAGGCACCTTTCCCTTCCCAGCACAAGGCACGACACCCCGCAGCCCAAAGCCAACAGCGCTCACCGGGTCCCCAGGCCCCCACCGAACCCCCTACCTGCCGCTTGGACCTGGAGGAGCAGCGCCAAGGCGAGCACGAGGCAGGCAGACATCCCTGCGCTGCGGCCCAGACGGGCCCCCCACACCTCCGTGGCGGTGCTCGGCGCAGCGCAGTGTCCGGCTGGCCAGGGTGTTGTGCTTGAGTCAGCAGAAGGCTCTGCAACCACAGAGCAAACTCCTTCCTCCGCTCACGGCTTACCCTTGCCCCCCCGCCCCGCTCCGAGCCCAGCACCATTTCCTTTTCGCAGATCCCAGTTGTGTTAAGGAACTAGTTCGGCCACGGAGGCTTGTTTCTCTTCCAGGAAAGGGCAGCAAGCACTTATCAGGGAAATTGCTCAAGGGCCAGGGTGGCCCTAGGCATCGCGTGCCCAGAGGGTACCCAGCCCCAAACACCCTGGGGCCTGGCTCCCCCCCCTCACAGCACCCAGGTTGGGCATGGTGCTAGGAACCAGCTCCCCACTGGGGACCACCCAGCCAAAACCCACTCCCCCGGCCCTGGGGCTCTGACGCACAGAGGAATTGCTGCTGTCACCCAAGAGGAAGCTGCTGGCTGTGAGTCAGGCCTTGCTGAGCCACCGGGGTGCCTCTGACAGGGCTTGCTGGGAAAGGGAGACGAGCAGGCCCCGGCTCTGCACGGCTCGATGCTGCAGGAGGGGCCAACCCAAAGCCTGCTCCTCCATCAGCCTCAGGCCTCGCAGCAGGGAAAAAAGCCAACCTGCAGCCCAACAGCACTGCAGCAGCTGTGCAGAAGTGGAGGCAGAACAACTCCAGTCCCACAAAATTGCTCTCTGCTCTCCCACAGGCTGGGGAAACTGCCCCCCCAGGGAGGATCCTCCTGGGGCTGCAGGACACACCCAGGAGCCAGAGACAGAGGGAAGGGAAGCTCTTGATCACAAGTCTCATATGGGAAGAGAGAGAAAGAGCAGGGTTTCACCCAGTTTCAGCTGGAGATGAAGAGCTAAGGCAGGATGGTGGAAGGGACAGAGGTGACAGCTCCAGGCAGGACACAGTTTTGTCTTTATTTGACTTCAGAGGAAGAATGCAGAGCACGAGGCAGAGGAGGGAGAGCCCGGGGCACCCCTCCCTGTACACAGGGCAGCACACGCAGCACGGGACAGGCGCAGTGGGGCCAGCACAGGGCCATCACCTCACCGGTCCACTTCTCCGAAG
This sequence comes from Struthio camelus, assembly GCF_040807025.1. Classification (NCBI taxonomy): domain Eukaryota; kingdom Metazoa; phylum Chordata; class Aves; order Struthioniformes; family Struthionidae; genus Struthio; species Struthio camelus. The sequence continues at coordinate 642,671 of NC_090971.1, forward strand.
ACAATGTCCTGTGTGCCTGGTGAGAGGAGGAGAGAAATTAGGGTAGATTCAAACCCCAGGCCCCTATTCCAGCCCCCAAGAGCAGGGAAGGAACCCCCAGTAAGAACCAGTAGCCTGAGAGGCCCTGCGCAGCCATGAAGCTGCAAGTGCTCAAGCCTCAGCCAAGGAGCTAAACATACCAATGATGGCCACGACGTCTGCCAGCATGTGGCCCTGTGACATCCTATCCAGTCCAGCCTAGGGGAGAAAACACAAAGCACCCACATCAGCCTGGAGCCTTCCTCCTCTGTCACGACAAGGGTCGGGGCACCCGAGCTTTGCCCAAAGCTCAGGCAGACCTTCGACCAGCCATCACCCTGGCCTGTCTCCTGGGATGTGGTGAGGTGTGACAAGGATAGGGCTCTGGGGGGCTCTCAAAGACTTTCTCAAGGACAGACAGCACCCTTGGCCTGGTGCTGTGCTCATCCCTGCCAGTTACCGTCACACCCACCGCACAGGCGGCACAGGAAGAGAAGTGGTAAGGAACAGAACCAGCGCAGCTTCAGCTGATCCTATGAATAACTGTTGGGGTGGGCAATCTGGCAGCTCCTACAGAGAAAGGTCCCTGTCTCCTGCCCAGGCTGAGGTTTCCATAGTTGAGGAGCAGATCTCCTGAGCCTTGGCCCAGGCTTGGCTTTGCGCAACAGCACGAGCTCTAGTGCAGGGGCCGAGTGAGGCCTGGCACTGCCCAGCCTCGCTCACCACTTCCAGAGAGGGGTGCAGTGCTGGCAACAAGCCTCAGGCCCCAGGGGTGGTCCCCACGGGCAGCACAGCCCAGGTCCCACGCCTCAAGGCAGGGGTCTGGCAGCAGAGGGTGCGCAGCCCCTGCCAGCGTGGGCCCCTGGTTCAGAGAAGGAAGTGGTCAGCTATCAGCAGAGAAAGGAAACCAGCTCTAGCAGCAGATGCACGAGAGGCCTCCCAGCAAGCAGCAAAGGGACAGCCAGGGCCTGAAGCAGCAACCATGACTAAAGGAGCGGGGAAGGGCCTTGGCTAGCTCCACCACACACAGCTGCACCCCTACTAAATCCTGGCAACACTCGCAGCCATCTGCAGTCCAGTGGCTCCCTCCAGCCGGAGCCAACAGCCCCCCAAGCACCCACCAGCGTGGTCTGGAAAGCCCCGTGAGACTGTGAAGAGCTGCGCCAGGAGCTGCCGATGTCGGGGACACACAACCAACAGCCTCTTTGGCCTCTGCCCAAGCCTCCAGGGTTAGGGCTGCGCTTGGAGTGAGCTCAGCACTGACAGTCGGGGAAGAAAGTTTGTCCCAGGAAGTCATCGTCTGCTGAGCCACATCCCTTTGACCAGCAGGGACCAGGGAAACACGGATCACAGCCAGCTCCTTCCAGACATCCCTCTGCTTTGAGCCATGCTGGCCAGGGCTTGTCCCCAGGAGCAGGGCCACAAGGAGTCCTTGGATGGCACTACCAGATGCAGCCAAGGCCAGACACATGGGGCATCCCAACCTGCCCATCCAGCAGGCTGGTACTATCCCCCCCTTTCTCCTTCCAAAGGATGAGCCTTGCGGTGGCTGCAGCCCAAAGCACACCCTTGCAGCAGCATGTCTTCAACTTCTCCCAGTCCTCCAGCACCACAGCATGGCTACACTGCCCACAACCCACTCGGCCACATGCCAGCTCTGGGTCTCCTACCAGGTGAGCAAATCCAGGTGCCTTGATCTTGCAGCGGTAGGGGCGGCTGCTGCCATCCGAGACAAGGTAGATGCCGAATTCACCCTGCAAAGACATGCGGAGAGGGTTGGTGACACACAGTGACACTGTCAAGAGGCTGCAGCTCTGCCTCAGTAACCCACACACACAGGCTGTGTCCAGCCCAGCAAACATCTCACGTGAGAAAAGAGACACCAGGGATGGGACAGCCCACACACCTGTGATTTACGTAGCAAGAAGGCCTAAAACTTCTTGCAGCCTTCAGCTACCCAGTGACGGGAATGCTGTCATGTCCCCAGGAGTGTCATGGGGCAGTCAGGGCCAGCAGGTGTTTGCACATTGCCAACCAGGACAGGCACCCACCACCCCACACAGCCAGCACCCTTCTCTCAGCCCCCGGCAGTACTGGGCGCTGGCCAGGGTGGGATTAGCCATACCACCGAGCCCACTAACCCATTAACGCAATGGGAACAGGCACCTTGGGGGCCTCAATGGCTGTGTAGGTCGCTCCAGGGGGCACCTGGTAGCCCTCCGTGTAGAGCTTGAAGTGATGTATCAGGGACTCCATGGAGGTCTGCAAAGAGAGGTCGTCACCACGGCAGAGGGCCCGCGCCGTGGGCTCGCCTGCAGCAGGGCAGGTGCACGGCCCTGCACGTGCTGGGGACAGACGCAAGCAGAAAATGTTGCACGTGTCCCTGCCTGCTCCACAACGGCTGCTGACAGAGAGTGAAGCCACAAAAATGGGAACCAGGGCCAACAGTGATAACAGCACGGGAAGCTGAAGCGATAAGGTAGGACAGGACCCATCAGATCTCTTTCTCACTGGGCTGACCAGCTCACAGCAGGCCCTGGCATTTGCTACAAGTTGCTTTTTGGCCAAGATGGGTGCAGCAAAATCACCTGCACTCGGAACTGCCCAGTGCAAAGCCTTCCTCCCCATCCACGTGTGGCCAGAGCTGGCTGGAGAAAACACGCTGAGAAAGAGGCCAAGCAATTTCCTGGCTGAACATCACACAACGCTTCTCTCCCTGCCCTGCCAAGTGGGTGGGATGAGAGGCAGATGTCACAGGCCAAAACTTCAGCACAGGAGTCACACATCAAACCACACTTCCTGCCCACCAGCGCGAGCGCTGACACACAGCCAGCAAGATCTCAGCCCCCTCGCACCGCTGAGCACTTGTGTTGTCACTGAGCCCCAGCAGCAAGGCCCATTGGGATATAACGGGGGTGGTAAGGGAAGAATGCGGCTTTTACCTTCATCTCTGCCCTCTTCGGAGGGGAGATTTTGGCATCATCCACTTTGATTTCCCCCTCAGGCATTTTGTTGAGGCACTGAAGGATGATGCGGAGAGACTGGCGCATCTCCTCTACGCGACACAGGTACCTGGGAGGGCAGAAACAAGGGCTCAGCCACAAAGCAGGTAACCTGCCGGGCTGCCAGACCCATGGCACAGACCCCACACTGCTCAGGACCAGCACCCAATGGGGAAATCACAGCCCTAGCACCAATCCACAGAGGAGGTCTAACTGTGCCAAGGCCCCAGCACATGGCAGAGGGTCCCCCAGCACCCTGCCCAGCCAGGAACACATCCTGCCCAGAGCAGGGCACCACGTACCTGTCATAGCAGTCACCCCGAGAGCCGATGGGGACGTCAAACTCCACCTGGTCGTATACATCGTAGGGCTGGGTTTTGCGCAGATCCCAGTGGATCCCTGAACCCCGTAGCATCACCCCACTGGGCAAAGAGAACCAGGTGAGCAACAGGCAAAAATAAGGGTCCGCAGCAGCCAGGACCTTCCAGAAGGATGGCTTAGGGAATGTAGGCACATAGGGACAGCAGGACATGGAGTCACAGCTCTAGCCACACTGCAGCCACTGGGTGGCACTACTCTGACAGTTATCAGTCCCTGAGGCAGGTATGATCAGCCCTTGGGACTTCTGCAGTCAGGGCTGAGCTCTCTGGGCTCAACTCCGATCCTTCTGGGGCTATCTGGAGGCCTGGCAGGGGCTGGTACCTACCCTCCAGAGTCCACGACATCCCTGTGTCTCCTTCATGGCCTCCCTGCCCCCTTCAGCCACATGCCTGGCACAAGACCAGGGAAGAAGAGACAGCTCAACTGTGGCGGGAGGTTGAGCCACCTCGGCAAGCATCCCCGGACCACAAGACCTACCTGAACCCGTAGTTGAGAGCCTCCTCCGCTGTTATGACCCCAATGTCAACTGTGCGGTTCTTCCAGATGCGGTTGTTAGTGAGCATCTGCAGGCAGCAGTGTGTTAGCAGCTGGCCACAGCACCAGGTTAAGGTAGGGCCACCCTGCCATCTCCCCCAGTGGGCAGTCCCTTTCCTCCTGGCAGGAATGTTTAACCCTGCCGGTGCCAGATGTGATTTTTAAACTATCACGCAATGCCAGCCAGCTCTGCCCACTGACACTTGGGCTACCGTGTGGGTGGAGGAATAACCTCATGCTGGCCATGCCCACAGGAGAGTAGGGACAGGCCATACAGATCCCACCCCCCTAAGACAGCACTCAGGGTGCTAGGAAACGGGGAATGGTTCTCTCCCAGGTTTCAAGTAGGACACGGCAAGCAGCTCCATGACATGGGGACAGGACACTCATCCCAGAGTCTCACCTCTTCCACCTCATCTATCCGCGTGGAGAAATTCTTCACAAACTCATAGATATCGTCCATCAGCCCCAGGGGCAGGTCCTGTGCGTGAGGAGGGTGAGATTAGTCCATGCACAGCCAGTGGCACCAGGGCTGCAGGTAGAGAGGAGCTGGAGGGAGAATCACCCACACAGGGACACAGGAGTGTCCCATGCATTTCCGCCTGCCTGGAGATGGTCTGCAGGGAGCCATTCTCTAGCATCCCGGCAAGACCAGACACCAGCAAGGACAACCTGCTGGTCCAATTCAGCTCACAGGCATTGCTGAGCGATCAGGCTCCTGCAGGACGTGGCAGCTTGAGGCACAGCTCAGCAGAGGTCAAGGGAAGTGGTGCGGCAGCCCTTACCTGGTGCACCCCACCAGGTCGGATATAGGCAGCATGCATACGAGCCCCGGAGACCCTCTCGTAGAACTCAAACATCTGCAGGGAGAGAAGGGAGCCCGCTGTACCCAGGCACGGTATGGCACCCCAGCTCCACGGGCACAGGAAGACACAGGGCACTCACCCCATATCTGTGGGTAACACTCAGCCCCAAATCCACCCCTGCAACATCGCAGACATAGCTTTTCCTCATGAAAAGCTCTGGGACCTTGTGCAAGAACAGCTCTCGCTGCAAAATCCTCACTGAAGCCCCTCTCAGCGCAGGGGCTTTCTGAACAAGAAAGCATGCAAAGGTTTCGCAGGAGGGATGGCTGGCTCCATCTGATGGTCGTGAGCCAGTCACCCGAGCCCATGAGCGTGGCTGCGGCCTCCCAGCCTCCCCTGAAGTTACTCCTGTTCCAATCACATCTGAAGCCAGATCTACAGCATCCCGCAGCACCTCACCTCCCCCAGCGCTCAGTCCTTAAAGAAACCCCAAGGCGGATCAAAAACTCCAGGTCTGCAACCTTCACACCGTATGGGTGGCCTGTTCCCCACAGTAATTCCTCCTTGGCACAACCCCTTTTAGGACCTAAGGCTTGAAACACCCTCTCCTGGGGGAAGGCAGCCCTCCCCAGGTCCATGGGGAGATCTCCTGTCCTCTTCCTGGCCACCTTGTGGGGAGAGGAGCCTTCCCAAAGAAGGGCTGTCAGTTTTGCTGGGCCCCAGCAGGGTCTTGGTACAGCTCTCCTGGCATTTACCTTCTCTCTCTCCTCAAACATCCAGAAGAAGGGGGTCATGGCCCCGATGTCCAGTGCATGCGTGGTGACAGCCATAATGTGATTCAGGAGCCGAGTTATCTCTGCAAAGAGGACTGAGGACAGAGATGGCATGTTAGAGGGATTAGCACCTCCACCTCCTGCACAGAGTCCTCGTACCACCTTCTGGGGAAGGGACACTTGGGGCTGAACCAGCCAGGACATGGGGCCTGCCCCTGCCTAGAGGCAGCAAAGCAGTGAAAAGCAGAGAGCTGGTCTTCACCGGCCTTGGAACAGCCCTGACCCCACTGAGGGGGGAGAAGTGGGCAGAAACCTCCCAGCTCAGAAGGTCTCTTCCCCTCATTGTTCCTACAGGCAGGGCATCACCCAGCCGCCCCCAGACTGAATGCAGCAGGACAGGAATCATTCCTCCTCCTCAGGGACATCTGCAGCTGCCAAGCAGGGACAGACCAGCGAGATTCCTCTGTCCACACAATGGCCAAGACCTCGACAAATGAGACCTTGACAGTGCCACAGGGTGGGCAGGGAAGGAAGGCAGGGGCTTGCGGGAACGCTTGCCTTTGAGACAGGTGCCAGAGCATCCACACAAATGATCCAGAGGTGCGTGGAATCATTCTCACCTCGGATCCACTGAGCCCTCAAAGGCGGACGGATGTTGAGCAGCTTCTCCACAGCCAGGGAGTAGGCTTGCTCGTTGCACATCATGGACACATAGTCAAGGCGGTCAAAATAGGGCAATGCCTGCCAAGAGAAACACCCCTAAGGAGCCGCAGCCTGCACTCAAAGTCAGGCAGCGAAGGCTTGGGACTGCCAGGAGCACTCGGAGGCTTCATCCCACTTGGGCAGCGCTCAGATACAGATACCAGCCTCAGCTCACCCACTGCATCACCCTCCACGGAGGGGACACATGCAGCACAAGCATGCAGAGGGCAGAAGGAGCACAGCTGGAAGAGCAGAGCAGACGGGCCTCGGACATGCCCTGCCCAGCTCTCTGGGCATTTCCACCACCCCTCAGCTCTCTCCAGGGAAGAGGTGTTCCTCTAGCACACAGTTGGTGACAGTCCCCAGCAGGGATTTGCCCCAGTTTCCATAGCATCTTTCTGGTCAAATGTTAACCAAGAGCTACAGGTCCCGCTACGCCTTCCTGACAGAGAGAAACACGCTCAAGTCCTCTGCCAGATGCTACCCTGCACACAGAGCCCAAACAGCCCTTGGAGTTTTGCAAGGCTGCAAGTTGGCTTGGGAAAGTTTGAGCACAATGACAGATTTTTCCATTTTCTCAGAGAACACATGAGCCACAAAGACAGCCCAAAAACTCCAGCCCCGGGCAGGCAAGCAGGGTCTCCCTCCCTGCAGAGGGGCTACCCTCTCCTTGGGATGAGGCGTGAAGGAAAACATGGAGAAGTCTTTCTGTGACAGTTTTGTGGCTCATGCTGATGCCACAAGTTTGGTGTGTCCTGTGAGAGCTCCAGACCCTCTGATATGCAGAGCTACCTCAGGGACAAAGAAGCGCTGCTCCGCTCAGCCCAGCTCGCAGAGAACGCAGGCTACATTTCCACCCTGCATCCACAGAGACTCCCACAACACGTGCCAGCCACCCCTGCTGAGAACTGACTCTTTCGGTGCCAATGTCTGGAAGGCACCACAGGGCAGCTCTGCGCAGCTGAACACAGCCGTCACAGCGCTCTCCCAAAGCCACAGCCATCAGCATCGCCTTGGCCCTGTGCCTCGCGCTCCCGGCTCCCTGCCCACCCCATGCTGCTCCCCTCTTCCTGCGACTGGGTTGTTTCAAGCGCTGTTCCTCCTGCTGGCGAAAAGGTTAAATCTGATCGGAGTAATAAATCTACAGAGCTCTGTTTATAAACACTGCTGCAAAATCTGACAGGCAATTAAATCCACTGCCAGCGCTCCAGAAGGCTGCTGACGTATCCAATTAGACAGCCACGGACAGACACAAACAGCCTCGTCTCCTGATTTTCTCTTACTCTTAGCGCAAAGGGACCTTGGCTCTCCTCACCACCTTCCTAACACTTCACTGAAGACCTTGCTGCACCTTACGGACAAAAAAACGACCCCCCGAGCTGGCAGCTCCTTTCTGGAAACAGAAGGAGACCGATCTGTCAATCGAACCAGAATATAAGTGGGAAAGGCTCAGCACCAGGTTCCTTCACAGCGCAAACACAGGGTGCCCTCTTTGGACACCCCTAAGCACACTTCTCAGGCTATCTTCTCTGCAAGAGGCAACCTCGGAGGCTCAGAAGACCTTCCAACCCCCCTGCAGATTACCTGGAGATAAGTCTTGTACTCAATGAGCTTCTCAGTGCCTCGGTGCAGCAGGCCAATATGTGGGTCACACCTCTTCACGGTCTCTCCACTCAGCTCCATGACGAGCCGCAGGACTCCATGGGCAGCCGGGTGCTGTGGCCCAAAGTTTATTGTCAAGCTAGAAACCTTCTTCTGAGCTGGGGGGTCCTTGTCTGCTCAGGGGAGCAAGGAGGAGAGTCAGGTTGGAGCACAAATCTCCAGACAGGGAGAACCATCCACCTCCCACCTTCAGAAGCACTGGGGCCCCGAGGTATTTTGCAGAGCAGGAAGACAAGACAGTCCTCGGCCCTCTCCGGCAGCACAAACGCACTCAGCCCAGATGTCTCAGCCAAGTTCAGCGCTTGGCTGGACATGGGGAACGCAACGTCCCGACAGACGGTTCCCATCTTGGCTGAACGCAAGGCTCGTGGGGTAGGTCCAAGGGCTTGCCTCTGCCTTCTGGACGCTGAGTCCTCGCTCGCCGCTGTTCCTGGCGCGCAGAGCACACCAAGCGGCTTCCCGAGCTGCGCTTGCAGAGGGGACTCAGACCCCAACAGAGATAGGCAGGGCAGCCTGAGGAAGGGCAGCGCACCTCCCAAAGCACCACTTCCCAGGACCTGGGGGTCTTGCAAAGCCAAAATGGCGATATGAGGTTCCTGAAGGGTAAAATATTCAAAATTCGACCTGTGGCCAACACAGAAATTTCTCACAGCAGCTCTGGTAGTGCAAAGAGCCAGACTCCCTCCACCTGCTGCTTCTGGAGCTGCTGCAAGGGAGAATTATCCCATGTGCGCAGCTATAGGAAGTTGCACCAGCAGAGCTGGCCCCACAAGCACCGCTACACTTCACACAACACAGGACACAGCTCAGAACCAGCTGTGTCCCAGCTGCCTGGCAGCTGTCGGCTGTTCCCTTTGGAGCTTAAGTCACTGCAAGGTGAAAGGGATCTCTGTACAGATAGCTGAAGAGATTTCACCACTATTTCCACCTCGATCGTGCTGCATCGCCACGCTCAGTCATCTCACACAAAGTGCCCTAGATGAGGCTAAAGCTCCCAGGGAACTCCCGCCTGTACACCCATAGCACCCCTGTGCTGTGCTCGCCCCTGTGACATCAAGGCTGCCTGGCCAAACGATGCCAACGAGGGCATAGGTTGCCCCATGGTAAAAACCAGAGGAGTCCAGTGTCACCAGTTCTGCTGATCTCTGAAATCACAGACCATGGGACCCTTCTGCATTCCCTTTCATTGCTGCTACATCAGGTCTTTCAGATGAGATCATGTGGCTGCTGCTGCTGCTGAGCTGCAGAGACCCCAGAACTCCCTCCCTTCAGTCCTCCCAGCAACCAGCTATCCTCACCGATAAAATTTTGCTGAAGGAACAGAACTGCTTTGTTCCTCTTTGATACTGAACTCTTCATGGCAATGCTGAGCTACGGTGCCTCTCCCTGAAGATTTCCCACCCTTACTCTGCTCCTTTCCCCTGCCAAAATTCACACTGCAAAGGACAAGAGTGGGAAAAACCTCTCCAAGACCCCAAGGCAACAAGCCCACACTCAAATCCAGCTCAGCATCCCCTTCCCACTCTGCTATGTCTGCCAGACCAGCCTGTTCTTCCCGTTACATGCATGGGAGCAGCAAAAATCCATCTGTTTTACACAAAACACCTTCCTCTTAAGTACCAGCAGCATGAATGGTGTCAGCAACAGACCCAGAAACTCCCTTTCTGCTGACTGTTTCCAGGAAAGGTCTCGCTGGCCCCGTGGCGATGCCCAAGTGAGGCAGTGCTGCAACAACTGGTTATCGGACACGCGTGGTTCCCAAGCGGTTGTGCTGCCATCGGGTCAGCCAGGAACCCCTCTAACGTCCCCGCTGTAGGGCACAGCCAAGGCTTCACTGTGGGGCCCTGCCCAATGCCAGCCCACAGGGGCCGGAGAGCATCTTGGGAGGACTGGGAGTGGTGGGATTCATCCCTCTGGCAGGTGGGTCCCCCTCACCCATGGGGTCAGCCTGGCCCAGTGCTTGGGGCCCCAGCAGGCACTGACTGCCCCTGCCTGGCACAACCGACAGTCACCCCCGGGCCTCAGGCATCAACCAGGCACGCGCTGAGCTAAATCAGAACCTGGGCACCACTGGGCACCCAGGAACACAAAGCACCACTGGGCACCCCCCAGGCCTCCATTGGGCACCCCCTGAGCCCCAGGCACCCACCAAACCCCCACTGAGCCATAGGCTCCCATCAGTCAATCCAGCAAGTCCCAGACTGGCTCTAGGCTCCCACTGGATAGGCAAGAGCCCAAAACAACCACCACGCTCCATGGTGGAGCCACCACCCACCTGGCCCTCACTTGAGCTACAGTTACTTGTCCAAGCCCAAGGTACCTAACTGGGCTCAGCCTGGCCCTGGGCACCCACCAAGCACCCACTGAGCCCAGAGTACCCACCTGGCACCTACCAGGCACCTAAGAGACCAAGGCACACACCAGGCCCCCACAGCACCCACTGGACCTTCACTTGAGCCAAGTGCACCTCCAGAGCCCGAGCTCTGTGAGCTTACCTCCAGTGAGCCCCAGCCTGGTCAAGCACCCACCTGGGTCCAGATCACCTATGAAGCTCCCCCTGGCTACCCAGGACCCCAGTGCAACCGCCAGGCCTCCGCAGCCCCACCAGGACCCCATTCAAGCTAAAGGCACTCCCTGGGTCCAAGGCACACACCAAGCACCCAGTAAGCCCCAGAATGACCCAGGGCACCTGCCAAGGACATCTCAGGGCACCTATCAGGCACCCACTGGGTCCCCAGGACCATCCAACAGGCCTCCACAGCCCCACTAGGTGCCTACTGAAGCCAAGGCAACCCCATACATCCAGGACACCCACCAAGCATCGGATGAGACCCAGAACACCCACCAACCCCCCCACCCCACCCCAGGGTATGGCACACCCTCCAGCACCCATGGAGACCCACACTGGCCCAGGACACCCACCGAGCACCCCCACCACCCGGGGCACCCCACCACCACCCAGGGCACCCACCGAGCACCCCCAGGCCCTGGGCACCTTCCCCCACCCAGGCAACCCACCGAGCCCCCCCAGGCCCGGGGCACCCCACCACCACCCAGGCAACCCACCGAGCACCCCCAGGCCCGGGGCACCCCACCACCACCCAGGCAACCCACCGAGCCCCCCCAGGCCTGGGGCACCCCACCACCACCCAGGCAACCCACCGAGCACCCCCAGGCCCGGGGCACCCCACCACCACCCAGGCAACCCACCGAGCACCCCCAGGCCCGGGGCACCCCACCACCACCCAGGCAACCCACCGAGCACCCCCAGGCCCGGGGCACCCCACCACCACCCAGGCAACCCACCGAGCCCCCCCAGGCCTGGGGCACCCCACCACCACCCAGGCAACCCACCGAGCCCCCCCAGGCCCGGGGCACCCCCACCCGGGACACCCACCGAGCCCCCCCAGGCCCGGGGTACCCCACCACCACCCGGGGCACCCCCCGAGCCCCCCCAGGCCCCCGCGGCGGCGCTCACCGTTCCAGGGCGGCGGCACCCACTTCTCCGTCTCCTTGCTCGGGTACATGACGGCGCCGGCGAACTGCTGCGCCCACTCCACGTCGGGCTGCCATTGCCGCGCCGCCCTGCGCACACACAAACCCGTGAAGCCCGATCACCGCCCCGACCCGACCCGACCCGACCCGACCCGACCCAGCCCGCTCTCACCTGGCCGGGGCCGCCCCCAGCCGCGGCCCCGCCGCCCGCAGCCCTGAAGGTGCCCGCAGCCGCCACAGCGCCCGCAGCGCCGCCATCTTGCCCTTGGCCGCGATGCGCACGCGCGCGCTCCGCCCCCGGCGTCGCCGCCGCCGGCTCGGGCGCCATGTTTGGTGAGGGCGCGGGAAGCGGCCGGGTAGGGCTAGCCGGGCGCCGCCATACTGAGTAGGGGCAAAATCCGCGACTGCGGAGCGACGGCTTTGCCCGCGTGGAGGCCGAGCTCAGTCGCCATCTTTACTAAGGGAACCCCAGGGAAGCTGCCTCGCTTCGCAGCCGCTGGTCGCCGCTGCCATCTTTGTGGCTGGCAGAGGCCGAGCTTGGCCCGCAGGGAGAGAGTTTGAGGGGGGGGGGGAACGGAGCGGGGGGAGCGCGGGGGGGACGTGTCCGCGCGGGACCGGGGCCGCCTGAGGGCTGCTGGAGCCAGGCCAGGGACCCGCGGGGCCTGGCCCACAGGGCCCCACGGGCGCCGAGCCCCTGGGACCCTCAGGCAGCAGGGCCCATGGGTGCGCACCCACCAGGGCCCCGCGGGCACCGGGCCCATGGGACCCTCGGGCACCGAGACCCCAGGCGCGCACCCACCAGGGCCCCGCGGGCACCGGGCCCCTGGGACCCTCGGGCAGCAGGGCCCATGGGTGCGCACCCACCAGGGCCCCACGGGCACCGAGCCCCTGGGACCCTCAGGCAGCAGGGCCCATGGGTGCGCACCCACCAGGGCCCCACGGGCACCGAGCCCCTGGGACCCTCAGGCAGCAGGGCCCATGGGTGCGCACCCACCAGGGCCCCGCAGGCACCAAGCCCCTGGGACCCTCGGGCACCGAGACCCATGTGGGACCCCAGTTCTGTGACGCCGGGCAGGGACTGACACATCCCAACCCTGGGTGCCACCTCTGGGACAGACACAACCTGACACCCAGCTGTGACAGCCACCATTCCCACCCTGTGTCCCTGTAAGTGACACCCCCGTCTCCCCTCATCGTGGCCGTCAGCCACTGCTGGGGCTGCCAAGGTAGGGTGCCACATGGGTGCTTGTGGATGCTGAGGATTGGAGTGGCATGTGGGTCCTGAGGGGTGGTGATGGGATTCAGGGTGCCACATGGATGTTGGAGGGTGATGGGGATCAGGGTGCCACATGGGTGCTGGTGGTTGATGAGGATTGAGGTGGCACATGGGTGCTGGAGGGTGGTGATGGGGATTGGGATGGGACATGGCGCGCAGCATGTTTGCGCAGCAGTGTCTGGGCTCTACCTCGGCCTTTTGTGGGCCTTGTTGGAAGTAGTGGATCTCATTTACTGAAAACAGAAACACCCATCTGGATGTGATCCTGCGCAATATGCTCTAGGTGACTCTGCTTGAACAGGGAGGTTGGACTAGATGATCTCCAGAGGTCCCATCCAACCTAAACGATTCTGTGATTCTGTGGAGACTTTCTGGGGACCCCCAAGAAACTAGACGGTGCTTGCTGCTAGCAGGAAGGGAGAGCTGGGCAAGGACTCCTGCAGGGGACCTTGACTTAACTCCTCCTGGGAAGTTCTAGCTAGGTGGGGCTGCCGCTAACGAGCTCTCTGGGCTGCCCTGGTCAGAGGGAGTTGGGGCTTTTGTTTCAGGTGGCTCCTGATTGGGTGGGTCAAGCCCCCTTGTGAGTCACTGCTGGGCAGAGGCCTAGATAGGAGCCAGGACTAGAGCGCAGCCAATGGACGCAGCAGTTCGCGCAGAAGGGCGCCAGAAGGCGAAGAAGGCACCTCTCCATTTTGCACAGTGGTGTGTCCTTCCCTGGGGCATGGTCATGACACGCTGCAGAGCATGTTCCCCAGTGGCTGCTGGAGGTGCTGCATCAGCTGTGACTGAGGCTTCAACCCAGACAGACCCTCTGACAGCAGATGCAGCTCTGCAGGTGTCAGGCTGCAGGCAGTGCCTGGGGCCTCTCCGTGGGGCCTGGGCTGACAGTCAGCTCTCCTGCATGAGGTGTGCTGTGGTTGACCAGTTGTATCGCCAGATAAAGGAGTTATGGGAGGAAGTTAGTAGCATTCAAGAAGATGAGCAGGAGATTGACAAGGTATTCTCGGAGACTGGGCAGCTCCAGGAGTCCCCACCCCCCACTGCAGCAGAGTTGTCGGAGGGCTCTGTACCCTGTGTAATGGTACATCATAACGCTGTTGAAGAGGGCTGGAAGCTGGTCACCTCTCGTAGAAGGAGAAAGGCTCTTGCTCCTCCTCAAGAGTTGCCTGTGAAGAACAAGTTTAGCGCCCTCCAAGCCGAGGAGGAGCTGGGCATGGCTCCAAGGGAGGCAACTGGCCTGGCAGACCCTGTGCCATGCAGGAACCCCCGGAAGAAGCGGCGAGTGATTGTTGTGGGTGACTGCCTGCTGCAGGGGACAGAGGCGCCTCTCTGCTGACCTGACCTCTTGTCCAGAGAGGTTTGCTGCCTGCCGGGGGCTCGAATAAGAGATGTCGTGGAAAGACTGCCAAGGCTTGTCCATGCAGCAGACTACTACCCTCTGCTGATCTTCCATGTGGGTGCTAACGACACGAAAGGCAAACTGGAAACCATCAAACAGGACTTCAGAGCTCTGGGGATGGTGGTGAAGGGTCTGGGAGCCCAGGTCGTTTTCTCCTCAATCTTGCCTGTGAGGGGAAAGGACGGGAGGAGGAGTAGACGAGTTTTCCAAGTTAACAACTGGCTGCGCCGCTGGTGTTGGCAGCAGGGCTTTGGTTTCTATGAACGTGGGACCCTGTTTGAAGATCAACAGCTGATGGGGAGTGATGGGATCCACCTTACCAAGCGGGGCACGCATGTCTTTGCCAACAGATTGGCCAGCCTGGTACGGAGGGCTTTAAACTAGGGAAGATGGGGGAAGGGGAGTGGTATAGTGGCAGGGAAGTCAGTAAAACACTGCTCAAGTCAGAATGCCTCCAGCGAGTGCATGCAGCCAGGGGAGTCAGCACGGGACATGGCTATGGAGGATCCTCTTGCACCTCTTCTGGGAAGCTTGCATGCTTGAGTGGCTCTCTGAAATGCCTGTATACCAATGCACACAGCATGGGGAATAAACAGGAAGAGTTAGAGCTCTGTGTGTGGTCGCAGGGCCATGATCTCATTGCAGTTCCAGAGACATGGTGGGCTATCTCACGTGACTGGAAGGCTGTCATGGATGGCTACGTGCTTTTTAGGAAAGACAGGCCAGGAAGACGAGGTGGTGGAGTTGCTCTTTATGTGAGGGAGCAACTAGAATGTATGGAGCTCTGCCTCGGGGTGGATGAAGAGCAAGTTGAGAGCCTATGGGTAAGGCTTAAAGGGCAGACTAACCTGGGTGACACGGTGGTGGGGGTTTACTACAGGCCACCGGATCAGGAAGAGGAAGTCGATGAGGCCTTCTACAGACAGCTGGAAGGAGCCTCACGATCACAGGCCCTGGTTCTCATGGAGGACTTCAACCACCCTGACATCTGTTGGGAAGACA
Organism: Struthio camelus; assembly: GCF_040807025.1. NCBI lineage: Eukaryota > Metazoa > Chordata > Aves > Struthioniformes > Struthionidae > Struthio > Struthio camelus. The sequence continues at coordinate 657,721 of NC_090971.1, forward strand.
GCACAGCTCGGCACAAACAGTCAAAGAGGTTCCTGCAGAGGATTGAGGATAATTTCTTGACTCAGGTGGTGGAGACGCCACCGAGGAGAGGTGCAATGCTAGACCTCGTACTAACGAACAAAGAAGGTCTAGCTGGAGATGTGAAGGTTGGGGGCAGCCTTGGCTGCAGTGACCATCTGAACCTGAGAAAAAACTTCTTCACTGTGAGGGTGACAGGGCATTGGAACAGGTTGCCCAGAGAGGTGGTGGAGTCTCCTTCGCTGGAGATATTCAAAACCCATCTGGATGTGATCCTGGGAAATATGCTCTAGGTGACCCTGCTTGAGCAGGGAGGTTGGACTAGATGATCTCCAGAGGTCCCTTCCAACCTAAACGATTCTGTGATTCTGTGACCATGAGAGGGTGGAGTTCAGGCTCCTACGAGGAGGGAGCAGGGCAATCAGTAGGATTGCAACGCTGGACTTCAGGAGAGCTAACTTTGGCCTCTTCAGGAACCTACTTAGGGGAATCTCATGGGGTAGGGCCCTAGAAGGAAGAGGGGTCCAAGAAAGCTGGTTAATATTCAAGGATCACCTCCTCCAGGCTCTGTGGTTCTATGGGTGATGGGGGTTAGGGGATCGGGATGGCATGGGGGTGCTGGGGGTGGTGCTGGGGATTGGGATGGCACTGGGGTGCTGGGGGGGTGCTGGGGGGGTGCTGGGGATTGGGGTGGCACGGGGGTGCTGAGGGGTGGTGCTGGGGATTGGGGTGGCACTGGGGTGCTGGGGGGTGCTGGGGATTGGGGTGGCATGGGGTGCCGGGGGGTGATGCTGGGATTGGAGTGGCATGGGGTGCTGTGGGTTAGGGGATTGGGGTGGCCCATGGGTGCTGGAGGGGCTGACAGGGATCTGGGAGCTGCCTCGCCCTGGGGGGCTGGCAGGCTCCAGAGACCCGTTTGCCCCCCGGGGACGGCCTGGCCCTGGCAGCTCCCTGTGCCACGCAGCCGCCCGCCTGGCGTCCATGTGCCCGTGTCCCCCCTGTCCCCAGGGCCCTCAGAGTCACCCCAGCCCGGCCCCCCCCAGCCTCGCCTGCGTCACCCTCCCAGGCTCCCGAACTGGTGACGTCAGCGGCCGCCTGTCCCCCGCGTCACGGCCGTCCCCTTCCCCGGGCGTGAGTCAGGGACTGGCGCCCGGCGCCAGCTGATGGCTTCCAGCTGTCGGCTGCCGGCCGGGCGGCGAGCCGAGCCGCGGCGCCGGGCCGGGCACCCTCGGGTCCCCCTGCGCCCCCCCGGCCCGGGGCGCCCGCTGCTTCGGGGGCAGGAAAGGCGGGAGCTGGAAACGAGAGGCAGCGGCTTGCGGAGGCTGCGCGGAGCCGTCTCTCCCGGACTCCCGGGGCCGGCTCTGCCCAAAGCGCAGGCGCTCGCGCCGGGCTGCCGGCTGGCTCAGGCGGACGCCCGCGTTTTACCAGCCCCGGGGCTGCTCCGGGTGCTTCGTGGGTGCAGGCATGCTCCCGTGCGTGCGTTTGCACGTGTGCACGTCCACCTAGGTATGTGTTGAGTGTGTGGCTGTGTGTCTGCAGGTTACGTGCGTTTCTTGTGCGCACGCGTGGTGAGCGCGCTTGTGTTTGTGCACACGCGTGCACGTACCCGTGGGAGCATGTTTGCACGTTATGCGCATTTGTCATGTGCTCACGCATGGTGGATGTGCTCATGTATGTTTGTGTGTGAGTATTTGCCTGTGTTGTATGCATGTGTATTCAGAGACGTGTGCACTGTGTGCACCCGGATGCAGTTATGTTTGAGTGTGTGCACCAGCCCGTGTGTGTGCCCGCATCGCGCACTTACATATGTGTGCACGTGCTGGGTGCGTGTGCAGTTGCGACAGTGTGTGTGTGCCCACGCGTGTGCACCCACACACATGAGCATGCCCATGGCTGAGCAGCCCGCCTGCTGGCAAGGCAGCACCATGTCGAAACTACCGGGAACTGCCTGTTCCCGGGGTGAGGTCAGAGCAGAGGATGTGGGAACGGGCACGGTGCTCGGGGAAAGCACGCTCCCGGGATCATGCATCGCGGCTGCGCGCCGCCTGCTCTGCGCGCTCCCGACCTGCTCTCAGTCAGCCTCTTCCATCCACCACCCGCGGCATTTCCGGCCTTCCCAGCTCCCAGCCCGACCTCGCTCCCTGACGTTGCTGGAGCTCAGCCCGGGACGCCTGAGCTGGGGTCACCCAGGACGGCCCCCGTGTGCGTCAGCCCCAGGGTCACTGAGTCCCTGGGCCGGCACCCCTGGGTGCATGGGAACCCGGGATGCTCCAGGGTCGCCGCATTGCCAGCGGGTGATGCAGAGCACTCAGGCACCCTGGCACCACGCTGGCCCCAACATGGCCATGTGGCAGTGGGGACGAGACCCCTGGCCCTGGGGGACAGGGCAATGTCAGGGTGCAGGTAGCACCCATGAGCACCCATGGCACGCAGAGAGCCTCGAGCCAAGCCAGGGGCTTGCCTGCCTCCGGGGCTTTCTGTAGTTGTGCACAGTGCTGCAGGTTTCTCCCCGCTTTAGAGGAGAGGGGATGGGACTGGGGGACTTTGCAGCTGGAGCCGGCGGATGCTCGATCTAGTGGCCGCTGGAGCCTACGGGGTGCCAGAGCCGGCGGATGCCCGAGCTGGCGGATGCCAGAGCCGGCGGATGCCCGAGCCGGCAGATGCCAGAGCCAGCGGATGCTGCATGTGGCCGATGCTGGTGCTGGCGGATGCTGGATGTGGCAGATGACAGAATTGGCGGATGCTGGATGTGGCGGATGACAGAGCTGGCGGATGCTGGATGTGGCGGATGCTGGATGCAGTGGACGGGGGACGCGGCGGATGCTGGAGCCGGGTGGCTGGGCTCCGGGTGGGCTTGCCGAGCGGGCAGCCAGCAGCTCTCCCAGGCGCGGGCGCCCGGCCAGCTCAGGAGCCCCGAGCCGACCCCGCAGCTGGCTCCGGCCGGAAAAATCCCAGTTTGCAAAATTGGCTCAATGCTGCTTTGGAGACCAGCAGGACCTGGCACGGAGACGGGAGCGCAGGCACCGCGCCGGGCCCTGGGGTGACAGCGGGGTGCCATCGGTGGGACCGGCTGGGCCGGGCCCCGAGCCCCCCACCCCATGCAGGCATGGCGCCTTCGGGCCCCACAGCAGCGCTCGCGCCTGGGGCACAGAAGCTCTTTGTGCTGCCGCCGCACCGGCTGTCACTGGCACCCTTTGTCCAGGGCCGCGTCACCCTTTTGTCTCCTGGAGACAGCGCGGCCGGTCCCTGTGTCCCAGCCGGCTCCGGCGACATCTCCTCCTGCCCCGGCCCCCCGGGGCACAGCAGCACCATGGGGCTCATCTCCGTGGGGGGCGCGGGGTGCTGGCTGGGGTGCCGGGGGCCAGCAGGGGCCGGGTGGGTGCCAGCCCCATGCAGCGCAGCAGGAAGCGCCCTGGCCCCCCTTTACTGGAGGGGCGGAAGCAGGATACAGCCCACATCCTGCCTCGCTCCGGGCCTTCCTCCGGCCGTGCCAAGCTCCGGGCTGGCCTGGGGCGGGGGGCGGAAGGGGCCTGGGGCGGGCGGGGGACAGGCGGTGACTTAGCCGGGTGTGACACACTGCCGTGCGGCCTGGCCTGCCGGGAAGAGCGGACACGGGGAGGGGGCCGGAGTGATGGGCTGGGAAGGGGCCTGGGGCTGCGGGACGGAGAGATGGAGCTGGGAGGGATGGGGAGGCTGGAGGGGACAGGGAGCGATGGAGGGAACAGGGAGCGATGGAGGGATGGGATGGGGAGAAGTGGAGGGATAGGAATGGGGAGGGATGAAGGGATGGGATGGGGAGAAGTGGAGGGATAGGAATGGGGAGGGATGGAGGGACAGGATGGATGGAGGGGAGGGGGAGGGATGGAGGGGATGAAGAAGGATGGAGTGAGGGAGGGGACAGGGAAGGATGGAGAGGACAGGGAAGGGATGGAGGGCAGAGGGAGGGATAGGATGGATGGAAGGATGAGGATGGGGAGAGGAGACCAGGATGGATGGGGGAGTGGGGTTAATGGGGGGCAGTGGGGTAGCAGTGGAGGGCAATCAATGGGGTATTGGCAGCAGGTCAGGACAGGGCGCAGTGGGTGCTGTGGGGCAGGGTCCAGGAGGGGATGGGTGTCAAGGGCTCCCTGCCCCCCTGCCATGGCCCCCAGCACAGAGTGCCAGGAGTGTGGGGGCCCGGGGGAGCCACCCTGGGGTGTTCCCAGCCCTATGCCCACCCTGGGCACCCCAAGGCTGCCCTGACACCCCAGCATCCTTGCCCCCCCCCCCAACAGAGCTGCCCTTGGTCAGCGCTTGGCAGCGGCAGGAAGGATATGTGGCCGGGGGAGGGGGGAGGCAGGCAGCAGGATTGCACCCCCTGCCCGCTTCCCCAGTGCATGGCACCCACTGGGCTGCATGCAGATCCATGCATCCTGTGGTGCACACGTGTATGTGTGTGTGTGTGTGTGTGCGCGTGTGCGCACGCCTACGTTTGCATGCACACGTGCATGTGTGTACATGTGTTCAGACATGGGCATGCACGTGTGCATGCACCTGTGTGCAGACGTATGCATGCATGTGCCTGCTCACAGCACCCATAGACATGCACCCCGATCCCAATGGGCACCCTGATCGTGGCATGCCCAGATGTGCTCCCTCATCGCAGCATCCGCACAGGCACCCCACAGTGCCTACAGATGTGCACCCTGATCCCAACACCCACAGATGTGCACCCCGGTCAGGGCACCCATCGACATCCACCCTGAGCCCAGCACCCACAGATGTGCACTGCTGTCACAGCACCCATCGACATCCACCCTGAGCCCAGCACCCACAGATGTGCACTGCTGTCACAGCACCCATCGACATCCACCCTGAGCCCAGCACCCACAGATGTGCACCCCAGTCAGGGCACCCCTCGACATCCACCCTGAGCCCAGCACCCACAGGTGTGCACCCCGGTCAGGGCACCCACAGATGCACGCCCCGATTCTGGCACCCAGCGCCGTGCGCCCGCTCGCCGGCCGCGCCCGGGGCTCCCGCATCCCGGGGTGGATGGGGACGGGGACGGGGGGGGCCGCTCGACCGGGGCATCCCGGCTCCCGGGAAACCCCGGCCCCCCCCCGCCCCGCCCGGCCGCGGGGCCGCGCCTTCCCGGAAAGGTTACCGGGGCGGGGGGGCGGCCGTGTCAGCGCCGGGCTCGCCGCCAGCGCGGGGTTCTCGGGGTCGGGGCTGCCCCGGTTCCTCCCGGGGGCCGGCTCTCCCCGCCCCGCCGCTGTCAAAAGGCGGCGGCGGCGGAGCGGCGGCACCGAGGCTCCGCCGTGTCCGGGCCATGCGCCGCGCGCTCCTGGCGCTCCTGGCCGCCGCCTGCTGCCGCCTCGCGTGGCCGCGCGCCGCCGCCGCGCCCGGGGCCGCCGCGCTGCCGCCGCCGCCGCCGCCGCCGCCGCCGCCCTCCGCCGCGCCGGGCCCCGCGTGCGCCGTGCCGCCGCCGGCGGGAGCCGCGCCGCCGCCCCGGGCCGAGCCGGCCCCCAGGAGAGCCAAGGTACGGCCGGCCGGGCCGGACCGGGATAGGAACCCGGGACGGGACAGACTGGGATGCACCGGGATGGGATGGGACGGGATGGACCGGGACGGGACAGACTAGGACGGGATGAACTGTGATGCACCGGGATAGGACGGGAGGAATTGGGACAGGATGAACTGGGATGGACCAGGATAGGATGGGACGGGATAGACTGGGATAGACTGGAATAGGATGGGACGGAATGGACCGGGACAGGATGAACTGGGATGGACCGGGATAGGATGGGACAGGATGAACTGGGATGGACCAGGATAGGATGGGACGGGACGGACTGGGACGGGATGAACTGGGATGGACCAGGATAGGATGGGACGGGATGGACTGGGATGGACTGGGATAGGATGGGACGGGACGGACCGGGACAGGATGAACTGGGATGGACCAGGATAGGATGGGACGGACCAGGATGGGACAGGACAGAATGAACCGGGATGGACCGGGATACGATGGGATGGGACAAACCAGGACGGGACAAACTGGGCTGGGAGGAACCAGGGCGAACCGGGACAGACCGGGATGGGATGGGATGGGATGGGAGGAACGGGGGCGGGACGGACCGGACCGGGGCGGGACAGAGCGGGATGAGCTCGGACGGGAATGACAGGGTCCAGGACGAGGTGGGGCAGCCTGGGGGCCGGGCCCGGGCTGGGAGGGGAGGGGACGGGACAGCACGGGCCGGGATGTGCCCCCACCTCCCTGGGGCAGTGACACTGGCCGAGCCGGGACCCCCGAGGGGGCGGCAGCCCCAGGGGCACGGCCGCCCCCTCGGGCCGGTCCCCCCCCACCGCAGCCAGCTGGGCCCCGCTCGTGGCACCCTGCGGCCCAGGACCCCAGCGTGATGGGGCCCGAGGGTGATGGGGGACACCAGCGTGGGCTGGCACAGGGACAAGTGACACCGGTGGGGGCTGGCACGGGCCTCAGGGGCCATGGGGAGCACTGGTGGGCCTGGCATGGTGGCAGGGGACACCAGCAGGGGCTGGCATGGGGCACAGGGGTGACGGTTGTCACCGGCTTCGGGCTGGCACAGTGACGGGGGGTGACGGGGGGGCACCGACGTGGGCTGGCACCCTGCCCGGGGTGCCCTCACCCAGCGCCCCGTGCCCCGGCAGCGTTTCGCCTCGGTGCCGCGCTACGTGGAGACGCTGGTGGTGGCAGACGAGTCGATGGCCCGCTTCCACGGCGCGGGGCTCACGCGGTACCTGCTCACGGTGATGGCGGCCGCCGCCAAGGCCTTCCGGCACGCCAGCCTGGCGAACCTCGTGGAGCTGCGGGTGACGCGGCTGGTGGTGCTGGGCGAGGGCACCCCCGGGCCCCCCGTCACCTCCAACGCCGCCCAGATGCTGCGCAACTTCTGCGAGTGGCAGAAGGACCTCAACGACCCCGACGAGGACAGTCCCCAGCACTTTGACACCGCCATCCTCTTCACCCGGCAGGTGGGTGCCGGGGCGGGGGTGGGTGATGGGGACGCGTAGGGTCTGGTCTGGGGGGTTTTGGGGGTCCCTGGGTGGCCTGGCAAGGTGTTTGGGTGCTGGTTGGGGTCCCCTGGGATGTCCCTGGGTTTATGGGTGCCAGCTGGGTCCCTGGGTGCCCTCCAGAGCATTTGAGTGTGGGCTGGCTCCCAGGGCTCTGCTCCCGGGTTTTTGGGTGCTGGCTGGGTCCCTGGGATGTCCACTCGTTTTTGGGTGCTGGCCAGGTCCCTAAGGCCTGCCTCTGGGTGCCGTGGGGTTTCTGGGTGCCGCCTGGGGCTCCGGCAGGGCAGCTCCCGTCCTGTCCCACCACCGAGCCACGGCGCTTTCCCCCCCCCAGGACCTGTGCGGGGCGGCCACCTGCAACACGCTGGGCATGGCCGACGTGGGCACCGTCTGCAATCCCGCCCGGAGCTGCTCCATCGTGGAGGACGACGGGCTGCAGTCAGCCTTCACGGCCGCCCACGAGCTCGGTGAGGCGCGGGGAGGACAGCGGGGAGGGGGGGGCCGTGCCACCCCCGGCAGGGCGGCGCGGGCGCGAGCGGGGCCGGCCTCGAGCCATTCTCCTGTCCCCGGGCGCAGGCCATGTCTTCAACATGCTGCACGACGACTCCAAGCCCTGCAAGGAGCTGAACGCCCATGCCGGCGCCTCGCGCCACATGATGGCCCCGGTCATGTCCTCCGTGGACCCCGAAGAGATGTGGTCCCCTTGCAGCGCTCGCTTCATCACCGACTTCTTGGACAACGGCCACGGTAGGGCCGGGGAAGGGGCAGAGCCGCCGCAGCGCGGGCGACGGCCGGGCCGGCCCCGGGTGCCCGGGGACGTCCCGCGATGCCGGGCGGCCGAGGGCGCCCCTGCCCCTGACGCCTCCCCGCCGGCTCCGCAGGTCACTGCCTCCTGGACAAGCCTCCCGAATGGCTGCGGCTGCCCTCGGCGCTGCCGGGCAGCGAGTACGACGCCGACCGGCAGTGCCAGCTCGCCTTCGGGCCGGAGTCGCGCCACTGCCCCAGCCCGCAGCCCCCCTGCGCCGCGCTCTGGTGCACCGGCCGCGCCGCCGGGCGCTCCCTCTGCCAGACCAAGCACTTCCCCTGGGCCGACGGCACGCCGTGCGGGCCCGGCCGGACCTGCATGAGTGGGCTCTGCCTGGGCCACGGCGACATGAAGGCTTTCGACGTGAGTGGCGCGGGGCGCGGGGCTCGCGGGGCGGCTCCCGGGCACGGCGAGCCCGGTGCTGACGCCCGCCCCGTGCTCTGGCTTGCAGACGCCTGTGGACGGCAGCTGGGGGCCGTGGGGCCCGTGGGGCGAGTGCTCGCGGAGCTGCGGTGGAGGCGTGCAGTTCTCCCGGCGCCCGTGCGCCGAGCCCGCGCCCCGCAACGGCGGCAAGTACTGCGAGGGCAAACGGGTCCGGTTCCGCTCCTGCAACGCCGAGGCCTGTCCCGGGACCACCCGTGAGTGGGGCTGGGGAGGGGGCGAGGGGCCGCGCCGGGGCGCCGAGCCAGCTGGGCCCGAGCGCTCTGGCAAAAGCAGCCAGAGCCATGGGGCTGCAGCGGGACTTCGGGGTCTTTCCTAGTGCTGACCGGTGCCCCCGCTCTCTCCCGCAGCCCTCACCTTTCGGGAACAGCAATGTGCCGCCTACAACCACCGCCTCGACCTCTTCAAGGGCTTCCCGGCACCCATGGACTGGGTGCCGCGCTACAGCGGCGTGGCCGAGAAGGACCAGTGCAAGCTGACCTGCCAGTCGGAGGCGCTGGGCTACTACCACGTGCTGGAGCCGAGGGTGAGCGAGCCCCCGCAGCGCGCGGGCACCCCGGGGTGACGCAGGGCTGGGCCGGGTGCTCAGGCTGTGCCATGCTCGCAGGTGGCCGACGGGACGCCCTGCTCCCCCGAGAGCACCTCGGTGTGCGTGCAGGGCCGCTGCATCCCCGCTGGCTGCGACCGCATCATCGGCTCCAAGAAGAAGTTCGATAAGTGCATGAAATGCGGCGGCGATGGCTCCAGCTGCACCAAGATCTACGGCTCCTTTGCCAAAGCCCGGTAAGATGGCTGCAGAAGAGGGCACCCATGGGTAGCACAGCCCCGGTGCTGCCAGCTCTCCCGTGCCCCCTTGGCTCCCTCCGACCCCCTCTCTTCCTTCCAGCTATGGCTACAACGACGTGGTCACCATCCCCGCGGGAGCTACACACATCCTCGTCCGCCAGATCTCGGCAGCGGGCGGCGATGACATCTTCCTGGCACTGCGGCGGCTGGACGGCACCTCCCTCCTGAACGGCAACTACGTCCTAACACCCTCAGAGACAGACGTCAAGCTGGCTGGTGGTGCCACGCTGCGCTACAACGGGGCCACCAAGGCCGTGGAGACGCTGGCCGGCCGTGGGCCGCTGCAGGAGCCGCTGGTGCTGCAAGCCTTGGTGGTGAATGAGCAGCGGGCACCACGGCTCAAGTACAGCTTCTTTGTGCCCCAGGCAAAGAAACGCCCGTCGCTGGCATGGGAGAAGCAGAAAGCCAAGATCCTGGAGATCTTGAGGAGCCGACAACGCTCCAAGTAGCCTTGGGGCAGCCCAGGAGTTGGCTGAGGGCATCTCTGGTGCCCGGCGTCCCCCTGCGAGCCCAGCCAGCATGAGGACGTGGCTCTGCGAAAGCCCTTGCTGGCCGGGACCGATCCAGCGCAGCCCGGAGGTCGGGCAGGACCTTTAGCCCTGCAGCACTGAAGCACCTATTTATTTCGTTATTTATTGCCTGCTAGGAGCGGGGGCACCACCCACAGCGCAGTGTCGGGCAGCTCCCTCAGCCCTGGCTGAGCCCTGCCAGCCTCATGCCACGCATGGGATGAGCTGCAGCGCGCATTGTAACCATGTCTACCTCAGCCTCCGCTCTCCAGCTGCCTCCCCCAGGCTTGTTTCAGATGCCCCCCAAGGGGCACCTCCTGCCTGGGGCAAAACCAGAGTGTTCCCCCTGGGCAGGTCTCAGGGTCGCCACGCATCGCTGTCATCCCACTGGCATCACCCCAGGCTGGTGACAGGTTGCTGCTGGCTCCAGCCTTCACGCACAGAGCAGCTATTTGAGCTATAATTTATTACAGGATGCCTCGAAGCCGCGGGCAGTGCCCGGGCGAGTCCACGGGTGCGTTTCCGTGCTCCAGCAGAGAGCACGGCCTCTCCTACATGGCCAGGATTTGTAATAGAATCGCGCACGACTATTTAAAGCTATTTATGGAGCCTGTGCCTGCAGTTTGTGGTCACTGGTGCTGCTGTGCCAGGGCAGAGCCTGGCACCGGGTGCGCACGGCTTGCCCCTTGCCCACAGCTGCAGCACAGCAGCTGCAGGCTGCATTAACCCTCTATTAACCCACCCGCAGCCTTAGGGTGCTGCTGAGCCTGGCCCACAGGAGCCAGGTGTCCGGGGAAGGGCTGCGCCTGGCAGGACCCTTTTTCACTGCATCTCAGGGCTTGGCCAGCATGGAGGGTGACATCATGGCCCTTGGGATGTGGCTCTAGCACCAACCTCACTCTTGGGGCAGTGGCAACCTTGGCACAGCCAGGCCTCTACCCTGGCTGCCACGACCTGGTGCCAACCACACACCTGGGAACAACTCTACGGGGGCGACCTCCTGCTGGAGCACCCCTGGGCCCACCCAGGCTGTCAGACCGCTCCAGGAAGCGGCTGCCAGCTGCTGATCCTCTGCACCAACAACACAGGGCACCGCCAGCTTTCTCTGGCAAGGGACTTTATTAGGTGCTTCCTCCTGGCTGTGCCCTTCCAGGCAGCCACGGGCCTGTGCCCATCTCCACATGTTGCACGGGGGCTGTGGAGCCCTGGGCAGCAGGAGCTGGGGGCACGCACAGCCCAAGCCACACTGCTAACCAGCTGTTGAGAGCCCCAGAGATGTCATGGGGCAGCAAACTCTTTCCTTGGGCCCCCAGCAGCACCCTCCAGTAACCCATGGACTGTGGGGTTGGGTGCCCGCTGTGCCAGAGCCAGCAGGGCAGGGGGAGGCACAGCACCTCACTGTGCCAAGGGAGCAGCTCTGGCTGCCACGCGCCCAGTGTGGTGGCTCTGGGCAGCCGCGGTGCTGCAGGTTGCTCCCCGGTGGGGGGCACAGGGCTCACGTTAGCGGGCATGGAGGTGACAGAACCCCATAGCAACACCTACCGCGGCTCTGCAACCCGGCCACGGCAGCCCCACGAGGCTGCCAGCGACGCGTTATCAGCGTCCTTCTTTCTGGTGCCGAGGCAGGTCCTGCCGCGTGCCTGGCTCCTGCTGTACCAGCAGTTGGGCACAGGGCGCTCACACGTCGTAGTTGGGCAGGTAGCTGTAAGCAGGGCCCATGCCCGACGGGGAGCTGCAGTTCCACGGGAAAAACCAGCAGATCACAAAGCCTAGAAGGGGAGAAACGTGAGCAGAAACACATTGGGTGCCTCGGCATTGCCAGGTCTCTGCTCCAGGCTCTGCTCACCTGGGACTCCTGCCTGGGCACCCCAGGACAGGGCCCAGCCACGGGGAAGAGCCTTGCGTGTGTCTCCCTGCCCCAGCACGCACCTCTCCCAAACACCTCTCGCAGCAGCGCGAGCTTAGGTTTGCGGGTGTGCGCCACCTCCCGATTTGCATCCTTCAGCACCCGGCTGCGGAGCTGCTCCAGGGGGGTCTCATCTGTGATGATCGACATGACCTGGGGGCGAGGGGGACATCACCTGCTCGCAGCCGTCCCCCAGCTCATGCCGGTGCTCCCATCACCTCTGGGCCCGCCTCTCTCCCCAACTCACCTGGTCATAAAATATGACGGTGACAAATGCCCCAAAGAGGACAGACTCCAGCAGCAGGACGATGCAGTGAGCTCTAGGAGGACGGCAGCGGGTCAGTGCTGGGGCGAGGGCCAGAGGCAACATGGAGCAGTTCAGAGCTGGTCCCAGCTCCAACGTGGCTGCTGCCTAGGACACGCGGCCGCTGCCTGGGGCTGGGACCCAGGCGTCCTGCCACAGTGCTGCAGCCCTGGATCCTCTTCTCCCTCTCTGCCTGATACAAGCTCCTCCATGGAGAGGACCAACACAACCCCCAGGCCTTCCCCACAGTGCCCCACACTCACGTCTGGACGCGGCTGTCGGAGACTTCTCCTCCCACTCCTGCCACCGTTCCTGCCAGGCTCCTGTCTGCTGGCCACAGCCAGGCGGCCAGCACCAGCCCCATGGCGTAGAGACTGGCCAGCCCTGGCACAGAGCGAGAGATGAGGGCACGGGCGGCGAGCACCTCCCCAAACCATGCTGTAGGGCCCTGGGACCGAGCACATGTGGAGCCTGCTGCCACAGGGCTGGGGACCCCAGTGTCCCTCCTTTGGGACCCCTATGGGCATCAGCAGTCCCAGGGACCCCCACAGAACCCCCCCGCCACTGTGTTGCGCAAAGGGGTTGATGCTACCCAGCCCCACGCTCAACCCTCCAGGCAGCCGGCTTCTTGTGGCTGCAGACACTAGGCCACAACTGCAGAACCCAGCCAGGAGACCCAAGAGTTCGGCTATGCCATGCAAACACCGTGTTACCCCCCCCCCCCCCACAACCACTCACCAGCGTAGAAGAGGAACTGGATGAAGTATTTCTGGTTTAACTCTCCGACGCAGTTGTTAATCCTATGGGCAGACAGGTGGACAGGCGAGCAGTGTGATGGGTGCGCGAGTGGTAACTGGCCCATGGTGGGAGCAGAATAGGCCTCACCATCCCCAATCCTCTCGCCCGGGTACCACGGTGCCCCCGGGGCAGGAACAAGACCCTGCGGAGCTGGCTGCACTCACAGGTCTCTGCCACACACCTCAGCGTGGCGCGGGGACCATGCTGCGGAGGCCAGCGCTGCCCAGCCGCACCGGGGCAGCCGGCACCTACCAGGGGCAGTGGTGGTCCATGCGGCGCACGCAGCGGTGGCAGACACGGCAGTGGTGGGCGCGGGGCGGGCGGTACGTCTCGCAGCGGTTGCACACCGTCCAGTCCTCGTTGCTCTGCGGGTGAAAGGACCACAGCTTTCAGCAGGGTCCGGCCCAGCCACCGGAGTTGGGGACAGCGCAGCGGGGAGCCCCTGTGCCAGCATGGGGACAGGGTGTTAAACCCAGGGGACAACGGCAGGGGCTGAGCCCAGCGTGGAAAGAGGGGATGCTCACTGCAGCCTGTCCCTTGTGCTCCGCAACGGTGAGTCCCGTGGGCGGCTGAGCACACACACACCAGGGCTCTAATCTCAGCTGCTCGCTCAGGCCTGGCCTCACCCCTAATCCTCGCTAAGCTGTCGCGTTCGCCACCCCTCGGGGCCGCGCGCACCCTCCCAGGGACTCACCCGTTCGGCCTTCCGCGGGGCGCCGCTGCGCAGGTCCGAGAAGTCGATGGCGGTGTCGGGGAGGGGAACCACGCCTGGGGCGGCACACGGGGCGGGGGGGTGAGAGCGACGCCAGGGGCATGGCGGGCCCTCCCCGCCGGCCCGGGGGCAGCCGGGCACCCGCCCCACGCCGCTGACCGCGCCGGTAACGAAGAGGGGACGAGGCCGGCGGGCGGCACGCAGCCCACGGCCTTCGCCGTGCCGGCGGGGCGACGTCGCCCGGGGCCGTGCCGGGCTGGGCGCGGGGGACGGCGGCACTCACCGGGGTCGGCGACGGCGGCGCGCGCGTGGCAGGCCAGCAGCAGGAAGAGGATGAGGTTGAACACCACGGCGTGGAAGGGGCACCACAGGCTGCGGCAAAGGGGAGGGAGCGCGGCCGTGAGCGCTCGGGGACACGCGTGGGGCAGGTGCTGCGCAGGCGCGGAGGGGGGACGAGCGTGGGGCGGGCTCCGCGCGGGCTGGGGGGGGGAGCACCGACGGCAGGGCCGGGGCCTCCCCGGGCCCCCTCCCGTGGCCGCCGGTCCCCGAGGTGCCCCGGGTCCCCCGCCGCGGCCCCGCCGGTGCCCGAGGCAGCCGGACGGCGGCCCCCGCCGCGCCAGCCGCCTCCCGGGGCCGGCCCTGCGCCGCCGGTAGGCCCCGGCCCGGCGCTACCTGCCGCGGAAGCCGGGCTGCAGCAGGACGTGGGTGAGCACGACGTAGTCGGCGTAGCCCACGCTGAGGTAGGTGAGCAGCAGGCACAGCGCCCCGCACGGGTCCCGCCCGCACCGGCCCGCCGCCGCCGCCGCCGCCATGATCTCCTCCCTCCTCCGCCGCCGCCGCCGCCCCGCCCCGCCGCTTCCGACTGTCGCGCCGCGCCCAATCGGAGCGCAGGACCCCGGTGACATCGCGGGTAGGGGCGGGGCCGACCGCCGAACGGGAAAGGGTGCGGCCGCGTGCTCCGTTGCCGCGGCGACAGGGCGCGTGTGTGGGCGGGGATTGTTTGGACCACGCCCCGGGGCGGTCCCTGGAGGAGACACGCCCCCCGCCCTGCTGCCTGGCGCCCGGGACCCCCCGGGATGTGGGCGTCGCCTCCCGGTGAGCTGCCCGCGACGTCAGCGTCCCCCGGCCGGGGCCGGGGCGCCCATGTCCCCTGCCCGGTCCACTCCGCGCCTTGGCACCGCCGGCGCCCCGCGTCCCGCCTGCTGCTGCCGGTCCCTGCGCCCCCGCGCTGGGGGCGGGCACCGCCGAGGGCGGGACCGACCCCAAGCGGCCCCTTTAAGGGAAGGACCGCCCCCTCCGCTGGCTTACGTCACCCCGCCCCTTACGTCAGCCCGTCCCGCTACGTCGCCGCGTCCATGCGCGCTCCATTCCGAGATGGCGGCGGCGGCAGGGCGGGGCTGAGGCACCCGCCGCCCGCAGGTACCGGGGCAGCGGCGGCCGTGGGCCGGGACTGGCGTCGCCATGGCAACCGCCAGGCCCGCGGCGGGACGGGCCGGGCCGGATCCCCCGAGGGCGCGGACACCCTGCGTGGTGCTGGGGGCTGGGCCGGGCCCGGGAGCCCCGGGGAGCCCCGCGCTCCGCGGCATCGGGGTCGAAGCCCCCCCTCCAAGGGCAGGGCAGGGGTCGGAGCTGGGACCCCCCTACCCGGGGCCGGAGCGCCCCCCCCCCAAGGGCAGGGCAGGGGTCGGAGCCGGGACCCCCCTACCCGGGACCGGAGCGCCCCCCCCCCCCACCCAAGAGCAGGGCAGGGGTCAGAGCCAGGACCCCCTACCTGGGACCAGAGCCCCGCGGCCTCACCTCGGGGCTGGAGTGCCCTGGGGTGGGGTGGGGGGAGAAGGGAAAGGATCAGAGCTGGTACCCCGAGCCGGGGCCAGCCCCTCTCCCCCTCGGCCTGACCCTCTCTCCCCGCTCTCCCGCAGCCTTCCCGCTCGGCCACGGCGTGCCCGCCAGCGCAGCGCCATGCGGCCCTCCCGCCGCAGCACCCGTCAACCGCCTCGCACCCCAGTGACCGGCACCGCTGTGCAGCGAGGACCTAGGAGGCAAGGCTGGGTGCCGCGGCCCGAGCAGGGCTCCCAGGCCGAGCGGCGGCAAGCGCCCCTTAAACGTCGTGCTGTGGGGCACCCGCAGGCCCTCGGCTGGGGGAGGCCCCGGGGGAGGGGGACGTCCTCCTGGACGGGGCTGTGAGTGCGGCCGTGCGCTCACCTGCTTGTATTTGCCACCCCAGCAGTTAGAGCCGCTTCGCTGAGCCGCTGCCTCCGGCCACCATGCTGCGGCGCCTGCTCGACCGGCCCTGCACGCTGGCCCTGCTCATCGGCTTTCAGTTCGCTTTCATGGCCTACTTCTCGCTGGGTGGCTTCCGCAACCTCACCTCCATCTTCGGGCGTGAAACCAGCCCCGTCTTCGACTACTCCCGTACCCACGACATCTACACCAACCTGAGCCGTCTCCTGCCACGGGAGCCTCTCCGCAGTGACCCCCGGCAGCCCCTGCCCTACTGCCCTGAGCGCTCGCCCTACCTCAGTGAGTGGGGCGGTGGGTGAAGGGGAACAACCAGCTCACCGGCCGCTGTCACGAAAACGAAGGGGGGTGGGGGGGGATACACGTGCGGTGCCTGCCACCGAGGGAGATGTGCTTGCTTCACTCACATGAGGAAAACGGTGCTGGAGTGGCCAGACGCTGCCTGGAGCTACTGCAGCTCTGGGAGCCTGAAGGTTACCATGACGCCCTGGGCCTGGTTCTGAGGCAAGGGAGGTTTTAGCCTTAATTTTTGGACTTTGCCCGACCTCACCTCTGTGCTCTCCGGCATGCTCTGCATGCTCCAGCATGTTAGCGGTAGCCCTGCAAGACCCTCCCAGGTGGTGGAGACTTGCCTGCGGCTCTCTGGCCCTGCCCAGCTCTGTTTGGAGCATGAAGGGCAAAGGAAGTGCCTGCTCACGGGTGACCAAAACCCCTGGAGAAGTCTGGGAAAGGACTTGTCTGGCCGCCTACCAGCCTGAAAGAACAGGTTTGGCAGGAAGGGTCAGGTCGGCTGCCTAGGAACAAGGTGTGAAGCTCAGGGCGATCCTGAGGTGCCCTGAGCTGGGTTGGGAAAGCTCCCCTGCCCAGCATGAAGCTGCCATCACAGCTGCACTTCCCAATGAAACACCACCCGGTGGGGCGGAGGCGCTCTGGGAGCTCATCCTCCCCCGCTGCCACCCCTGGGATCTCGTTGCAGTCAAGGCGCAGGAGGGATGTGGTGTGTGGGACGTCCCATCCAGGGTGCCGGGGCGGGGGCTGCACTGTATGTGGGTGCTAATCCCTCAGCGCCTGTGCCAGCCCTGCGCATCCTCTCACGCAGTCGGTCCATTGACGGTGA
The DNA here is from genome assembly GCF_040807025.1 of Struthio camelus. NCBI lineage: Eukaryota > Metazoa > Chordata > Aves > Struthioniformes > Struthionidae > Struthio > Struthio camelus. The sequence goes on from NC_090971.1 coordinate 674,450, forward strand.
GCTTCAGCCAGGTGCCCACGCTAGAGCAGATCCAGGTGAAGAACCCGGCTGTGAGAGAGGGGGGCCGCTACCAGCCCTCCACCTGCGAGTCCCGATCCCGCACGGCCATCATCATCCCGCACCGCAACCGTGAGACCCACCTGGGCCACCTGCTCTACTATCTGCACCCCTTCCTGCAGCGCCAGCAGCTCCAGTATGGCATCTACGTGGTGCACCAGGTGAGCTGGGCTTCCTGCCCGCCTGCCGGGCCTCAAGCAGGCACCCGGGGCTTGAGCAGGCACTGGGTTTTGGCTGATGCCGGCCTACGCCCAGCTGCCTCCCTCTGCAGGCGGGAAACTCCACCTTCAACCGAGCCAAGCTGCTGAACGTGGGGGTGAAGGAGGCACTCAAGGATGAGGAGTGGGACTGTCTCTTTCTCCATGACGTGGACCTCATCCCTGAGAATGACCACAATCTCTACACGTGTGACCCCTGGAACCCTAAGCATGTCTCCATCGCCATGAATAAATTCGGCTACAGGTGAGCAGGTGGGGCTCCTCTGCTGCCTGGGCATGGTGGGATGGGGACAGATGAGCCAAGGGTGCCAGCCCTGTCACCTCTGTCCTCCTGCTTGCTGTGTCCAGCTCTGGACCCTCACTGGATTTGTCCCCTGTGCTCCAGGGCAGGAGCTGGGCTCCGAGCTCCCTGTTCAGTGGCTCTCTGCTCTCTCTCCAGCCTGCCGTACCCACAGTACTTCGGGGGGGTCTCAGCTCTCACCCCTGACCAGTACATGAAGATCAATGGTTTCCCCAATGAGTACTGGGGCTGGGGCGGTGAGGACGATGACATTGCCACCAGGTGAGGTGCCGCGCGGCCCTGCATGCTGCTGGCTCCCTGTGCATGTGGGCCTCCGTGGTGGCAAGTTTGTGGCGTGGCAGGCTGTCCCTTCCTGTCCCTTGGTGCTTCCCTTGGGCTGGGGGGGCTTCCCCTATTGGTTTGGCACTGCGCCGTCCCTCCTGGCGGCCCCCTCAACCCCTCATATCTCGCTTCTCTCACCCTGTGCTCTTGGGACACACTGCGTGCCTGTGTCCTGCCAGCAGGCACCAGCTGATCAGGTAGGTCCTCGGGGCAGCGTTGCCAGGACAGGCAGTGTCCGTTGCCACCCCAGCAGCCCGGGACAGCTTTCCCACTGCATTGCTGCACGGAACGGGCATACGGGTGCTGCTGCTGCGGCACTCGGTGCCAGAGCCAGGCAGGTGGGATGCAGGCAATGCCCCCGCTGCCTGGAGCAGCACTCTTAGTGGGCTGGCAGTCGCAGGGGTACAGCGGGATGCTGCCGTGACACGTGTGGCCTGTCCACAGGGTGCGCCTGGCTGGCATGAAGATCGCCCGCCCACCTGTCTCCATTGGCCACTACAAGATGGTGAAGCACAAGAGCGACAAGGGCAATGAGGAGAACCCGCACAGGTCAGGGCCGTAGCTCAGGGGTGGTTGGCGCACCCGGGGTGGGGGGGGGCAGGCAGTGATGCTCCCCCTTCTCTCCAGGTTTGACCTGCTGATCCGCACCCAGCGCATGTGGACGCAGGACGGCATGAACTCCCTCACCTATACGCTGCTGGCCAAGCATCTGCACCCACTCTACACCAACCTCACGGTGGACATCGGGACGGACCCACGTGCTGGCCAGGGCCGCAAGGGGGCTGTGCCCGGCCACGAGGGGCAGAGGTACAAGAGCAGCTCCAACCTCTTCAGGCAGGAGATGCTGCGCAAGCTGCCCCGGGCCACGATGGGATGGGGGGCCCAGGGGCTGTATCTGCCCAGTGTGCTTGGCCAGGTCTTGGCCCCACAACTATCCCCAGGGCCCACGGCCACCACACACCAGCCTGTGAGCAGGGCAGTGGCTAACGGCACCCAGGGCAATGCCAACAGGGCCAAGGCCAACTCCCCGCTAGCACTGGGAGCCAGCCAGCGCAGCCTAGAAGCTTTGGAGAAGGGCAAGTCTGACCTGGACCCAGCATCAGCTGTGGTAGGGGTCAGTGCTAGCCTGGCCACAGCAGAAGAGGGGGCTGTTCCTGTGCAGGGGTTGAACCAGAGCTTGCCGCAGGGCTCCCGCTAGCCAATGGCTCTCGCTGCCCCTGACAAAGACTTGCTTGCCGTGAAACAGCTCTTCCTGGTGTCAAGAAGGGACTCCTGTCACACCACTGCTGGGAGCTGCCCTCTGTGCCCAGGGAGGGGGGGACCGGCGCCAGGCGAGCCTTGCTGTCTTCTGGGGCAAGCTCGCACTGTTGCCTTGCTGTAGAGACTGCAGGGAGCAACTAGCCCAGGCAAACACCCTGGGGAAAGCTGCTGGCTGTGGGGCTGGTGCCTGAGACTGCGGGGGGACCCCTGGGAAATTGGTGCAGGTGAAGCCGGACTGAGAGCTGTAGCTGATGCCTGGGCCTGGTGAGGGCTGTACCCCATGCCTTGCTGTGGGGCAACCTGCTCCCACTGCCCAGGGACGGCTGGGCACATGCAGGTGAGCAGGGGCCCTGCGGGCTGGACCGGCCTTGCTCTTCCTGAAGACTGCGGCCGGGGTGTGCGTGCCTGAAGCCAGCTGCAGGCTCTGCTGCGGTGTGTGGTTATTTATTCTATTTATGAGCTGCTCCCTGGACCTTTATAAGGGTTTTTCAATAAAAAAAAACTTTGTCCTACTGCTGTGGGGCTGGTCAGTGGTGGAAGAGCCAGGCCTGGGTAGCCTCAGCCTGGCTCTGCCACCCCCGGGGACCCAGGTGTCACAGCAGGAGGGCAGCAGGGAAGGGTGTCCCAGCCAGGTGCTGCAGGGAGGCCGATTGTGGCTCAGCACGGCTGCCCCAGGAGCCGGCTTACAGCTGTCTTGGCACTGGCAATGCAGTCATTGACGGAGACGCCGTTGTAGGATGCCCCGATGAGGCTGAGGGGCAGCCCCTGTTCCGCCAGGTACTGGCCAATGCTCTCTGCGGGGAGACGGGGAGGTTGGAGGCCCCATGGCAGCAGCGAGGAGCACTGTAGCACAGCCCCCGGCGGTGGTCTTACCTGTGCGGCGCCAGTGGCCTAGTGTGTACTGGGGGATGCAGGCCTGTGGAGGGAGCAGCCTGTAAGCCCAGATCCCACCTCAGAGCCGTCACCCCTCGACTCAGAGCCACCCCACAGTCGCAGTGCCCTCACCCACCTTGTGCACCTTGACGATGGAGCGGGATGGAGCCATCTCGAGGCCCAAGTGTGCCCGGACAGCATCCTGGGCCCGGTGCAGCAGCAGGGCCGGCGCCACAGCCGCAGGCTCCCCGAAGCTCTGCGTGAACCAGGCGCCTCCCAGCATCACCTGTGGCACTGGTACAGCCCTATGATGCCCCTGCTGGCAGCCCAGACCCCCCACCCCACATGGGCCTTGCTCACCGTCAGCCGCAGGGAGGCGGCACCCGAGCGGTTGTGCTCTGGGAAAGCCACTGAGTCGTAAATGATGCCCAGCAGGGAGCTGTCCTCTGATGAGGGCACCAGGTGCCCAAAGCCCTGGGCAGGGAGGAGAGCAGTGAGCCCAGCAACAAGCAGGATGAAGCCCACCCAAGGGTGCTGGGGCAGCCCAGGCCCCC